>NW_026000005.1:24303598-24452578 GCF_001458135.2 Marmota marmota marmota
CTGCCCTCCTGCCTCAAATACAGGGCATGTTAATATTTGAGATCTTGTCTCAGGATCCCAACTATCAACTGCGGGGGTTGGGGACCTCCCAGCATATGGAGGTGGCCTTGTTAGTTGGACACTTACGTCCTCTGGTGATAGAAAGGTGTTAGTAGCAGTCTCCTGTAGAGGTAATGAGTGAAAGGCACATTTTCTGCAACTCAAGGACCACTTGCATAGTACTAGAGATGGTACACCAGCCAGGCTAATCAAAAGATCTAATTGATGACATATCCTCTCCTAACGTTGAATCTTATTATATGCTGGAAAAATAATCTAATGTTGGATGTAAACACAACACTTTTGACTAGAGTGGCAGTTGGGTACAACAACCCTTCCAATGGAAGATTCAAGAGCAAAAGATAGCTTCAAGCCTCCTCTTCTTCCTTTTCCAAGAAATCAATCAATGTTCCATTGTCAACAGGAATTAACAAATATTCTACTCCATCAGTTCCCTTCTTTGTTCTTATAAGTTTGTGGTCCCTGAATTCAGTTAACTGGGCTCGGAGTGTCAAATCACTATTAACAAGGAATGCTTCCCGACACTGCTGGTAAAAATCTTGAAAAGAAAGTCCAATGTATGAAGGGTTATCCTGGTTATCCAGCTGATACTTTATTAGTAGCCTGAAAATCCCCCTTGCATTAGGGGTAAGGCTTCGTAACACATGTGTCAGGGAACTAAGTGGCAGAGATCCATTTTATCATGAGCGCTCATCATATATGATATATGGACATATGTACATTCAAACATATAACACAAAACACAAGTGTGCACACATAATATAATACATACAACACATAACATTATAGTAAAGGCCTTATAACTTTTTACAGGTGAAATCTCCATTGCAATGTTTAAAAACTCTATAGTCAAAAAATAGAACTGATCAGCAAAACATTAACCTAGGTCTGTATGAGCTCAAAAAACAAAATAGAACTTCATGATATGGCAAAGGGCAATAATAAAATAGATGAACTAAACACACATTTCTCAAAAGAAATCCAAATGACCAACAAATTATGAAAAAAAAAAAAAAGTTCAGTATCTTTAGCCATGGCAGCCATCAAGCAAACAAATTATAATAAATCCTGGAGAGGATGTGAGTAAAATGAACATTTCTTCACTGTCGGGGGATTGTAAATTAGTACAACTACTATGGAAACCAGTATGGTACTCAAAAGAACTAAGAATGGAAATACCATATGACCCAGCTATAACACTCCTTGGTATTTATGCTAAGGAATTGAAGTCATCATACCCATGTTTATAGCAGCGCCATCCACAAAGCCAAATTATGGAACCAGCCTATATATCCGTCAATGGATGAACAGATGGAGAAAATGTGGCATATACCCACAGTGGATTTTTATTCTTCCATGAAGAAGAATGAATTATGTCATTCTTGGGAAAATTGTTGGGTCTTCAGAGCATTATTTTGAACAAAATAAGCCAGGCTTAGAAAGTCTAGGGTCATATGTTTTCTTTCATATATGGAAGCTAAAGAGAAAAAAAGGGTCAAGAGATCTCATGAAAATAGAATGAAGACTAGTAAAGGAAGTGGGGAAGGGAAAAGGGGAGGAGAAAGAAAGGGGAAATATTGGCGAATGGAAATGCCCAAATTATATTTTTCTATTGTGTGCATGTGCAAATATGTAACAATGAATCCTGCTATTCTGTATAATTGGAATGTGCTAATAAAAATATCTCAAATACAAACAAATCTAGGATTTTCTTCAGGTTGTGGTTAAAATTATCTAAAATGAATGATTGTGCACTTTGAGAGAGCACAATAAAGACATAAATTTTAAATACTGACATTTTTGAGCTAACTATAATCTACCTTTAATTTTTTTCCTTTCATTAAAAGTAAATACCAGAGTTGCTTACATTTAGCTCTCTGAAAATTTTTTCCTACTCATATGAACATTAACCTGCATTTTTTTTCTTTATGATTGATATGTGATACTGAATATGATATGTGACTGTTTCTCAACAAATTAGAGGAGAATTCAGGTTTAATTTTTTTTTTTTAGCACTTTGCTATCTGATTCTTTTTTGAGGTTCATCTATATTGTCCAGAAGGCAATAATAGATCATCTGCCTGCTTATAAATCACCAAGAGTTTTGCTGATTTTGTTTATACATCAGCAGTAGTGGGAGAAAAAGTCCTTTACCATTTATTAAAACAATCATACTTAGATCACCATTTACCTTCACATGCACCTGCTCATCTCTAATCTTTTTCTTTACTCTCTGAAAAGTACAATCAAAGATAAAATGGTTCCCTGCTGTTGGAATGAGCCTCTGATCCCCACTGTAGTATGATATTCACAATCTGAATTTTATATAATCCAATTGGCCAAAAACCTTTCATGCCTATAATAGCTACGTAGTGCTTTTTTCAGAAGATTAAGAAAATATTTTCAGAAAATTAAGTGTCTTGCAGGTGTCTTATCCTTTCATGGTTGTGAAAATTTATTTATCTGTAACAAAAGTTTCATCCCTTTAAATTCCTTGGAATTTACTCAGGCAAAAATTAACAATGGTTAAGCTTATTCTAAAATGTCCTGGCAGAATTTCCAGGTATAGCTTTTGCTTTATATATAAGAAAATATTATTCTTTTTTCCCCCCTTAAAGCTCTTTTGTTTGAGTCTTGGTAATTGACAAAATGATTGCATGTGAAACATAATTCTTACATAAAGTAAGCTGCTCACAACACAGACTAATTACACATTTGGGAGGCAAAGCAAAGACATCCAAAGCTCGTTCATGCCGAGCCAGGAGCACAGCATTTAATGAAATGAGGGCCGTAAAAGGTTCAGCATGGATGCTTTCAGGTCTGACCTGGGCTTCTGGGAAACTGAACATTGGTCCCATGGACTGGTAGATTCCCACAGGGTTTGAAAGGCGGGGTTATTGCCACTTGTGGTGTGCTAATCAAGCTCTACTTTGCAATACAAGATAGTTGCAATTCTAGAGATGGCCTCATTTGGAATACTCTTAAGCTAATAATATGGATGCCTCCCTAGTCATCTTTCTGATTCTATTTCTTCTTCTCATGCCAAGTAATGACTTTTGACACTTATTTTATAAAAACAGTTAGTGTATCTGACTATGTGGACTCTTCTTTCATATTCTTAAATTCTATTTCTTCCTCTCTAGATAATAGCATGAATGAAATTGAAGTCTCCCCCATGTTGTGCAATAAAGTTTTTGCCAATTATGATCTATGTAGACTGACCATTTCCCATTAGGGTGTTTTGTACACAGTAGGTGCCTGATAAAATTTTATGAAATGGCTATGATTTGCAAAGATCAGTTCTTATCATTCAGGTCCATCTCATCTTCAAATCTCTAAGAATTAATTCATTGGGTTTTGGAGTATAGTAGCAATACACAGACAAAACAGAACAGTGGAGATATAGGAAGAGAAACAACTGCAAGGAAGGGAGAAGAGAAATACATATACACAAAACTAGGATGGTAACAGAAAATAGTTACAGGAACTTGAAGGCTGTGTAAAAAAGAAAAAGGGCTAGAGCTTGATGTGATAAAGCATTAAAATGGCTTATAAAATCAGGAAAGAAAAGGAAGTTAACATCTTTTTAGGTTTTGTATTTCATTTCATTTTTTCCTTTTACTTAATAAAAATAATACCCATACATACATAATTGCAGTTTTCCCAATTTAAAAATGTGCTATAATATAGAATCAATTTTGTGAGTTATAACCAAGATTTTAAAAATATCAAATGGAGTAGCATAGTACAAAAATCAACAGAATGAGTTACATTCTGGGTGAATCTTATCTCGTAGAATTTGTATGTGTACACGGTCTGTGCGTGTGCATGCATGTAGGCCTATAGATGGATGGATAAGTGTGTGGATATGGGTGAATAGACAGACATAGAGATAGATAATGTGACTGGGTGCTAGATCACAATACTTCTCAAGCTTGATGAAATGTACTTTGAATATTATCATTTGCAATGTTCACTTATACTCTGAGGTGTACCTGATGCAATTTAAAACCATGAATAATCCAGTATCTATCACAAATTAGTAGCTATAGAATATCTTGCCTTATTGAGGATTTAATGTTGAAGGCAAGCTGGGTGATCCTCTCCTAGGAGCAGGAAGTATGGTATCAAAAGGGAAATTGTTCTAAGTTACTTTAACATCTCCCTGTAACCTTATTAACCTTAACTGAAGAGTCCTTATTCCTGTGATACCTTATGCTTGTTAAAATTATTTTAACATAAGAAATTAATTTATATTAATGTTTTAATTATTAAAACATTGCATCCAATGTGGTTGCCAGTAATTTATTCATTTGCTTATAGATGTATATAGAATCCTACCAATACACAACACAGATACACATCTATACATACACCCAAGCATGTGCGTTTGGATGTTTATATCAATGTATTCATTAAAAAATATTTATCCCACACCTGTACTTAAGTCTGACACTGTTTTAGGCACTAGGAATATATTGGTGAGGGAAAAAGCAGAATATAGAGATCCCTGTATTTGAGAGATGTTATTAAAAAATAAGCAAGTATTTATATGTGTGGTAAATGTCATGAAAAGCAAAGCAAGATAACAGACATGAGCAGGATGCTTTTGAGAGGGAAGTAAAACTTTTAAGTTGAAAGCTGAAGAAAAACCTCACTGAGGAGTTGACATTTGGACAGAGACATGAAGGAATGAGATCTGCGGAATACTGTGGAGGTTCATTCAAAGTGAGAAGGAAGGAGCAATGTAAAGGACCCTGGAAGTGTGCAGGTGGTGCTAAAGGAAAGAAGCAAGGCCAGAGTGGCTGGTGCAGGGTGAGCAGCAGATGGGTCAGGGATGAGAGTTAGAGCACTTAGCTTAGGAAGAGTGTGTAAGACATCATAAGGGATTTGGGCTTTTTCTCTGAATGAGGCAGGAAGTCCTAGATGGGTTTTGTTGTTATTGTTGCTGTTGTTAGGTATTGAACACAGGGGCACTTAACCACTGAGCCACATCTCCAGCCCTTTGTATTTTGAGACAGAGTCTCGCTAAGTTGCTCACAGCCTCACCAAGTTGCTGAGGCTGGCCTTGAACTTGCCACCTTCTTGCCTCACCCTCTGGGGTTCCTGAGATTACTATCATGTACCACTGTGTCTGGCTGATTCTTTTGAATTTGACTGCATTTGATAATTTTTGATTCAGGGCAGTGGTTTTTCAACTGGAGCTGATTTTGAACCTGGGTGATATTTGATAGTTTCTAAAGGTATTTTGGGTTGTCACAGCTAGGCAAGGTGGTTATTATTGTCATCCAGCCAGGGATTTCACCAAATGCAATGCGTAGGACAGCCCCCCACAGCAAAGACTTGTCAGGCACCAAATGTCAGTTGTGCTGAAGTTGAGAAAGCCTGTGTTGAGGATGTGGCATGATTGGCTCTGGGAAGGTTACTGGGGTATTAGGCCTAGTTTTAGGCAGTGAAGGCATTCACTCTGAGCCTAGCTCTAGGAATCTGGAGGAATCTGTGTCTAGAGTCACGGTCTGAAGCAAAAAATGAAAAATAATGAATAGACCAAAAAAAAATGAAATTCACAAGATTTTCCCTGTTGTACCAGCATTAACTTATTGGAGTTTGTGTGTGTGTGTGTGTGTGTGTGTGTGTGTGTATGAATGCACGCATGCATGTAGGGGGATGTGTTAAAAAAGCAAGAGATACTCCAGACACAATATGGAAAGAACACCTGTCTGTAAAACAGGAAGCCAGAGAGGGTTTGATGTCGAGTGTGACATTGCCTTTGTTCATCACATCACTGGGGTCCTGCATTGGAGGCACTTGAGAGTACTTACCCCTTTCCATCTGCTGCAGAGCGTTGTCTGGCAAGATTTGAGTTTAATTTTCAAAGTCGCTGGTTGAACCAAGATTATTGGAAAGAGGCCTACAGCATATTGATTTTTTTTGTACATTAGGTAAAGGGACATTTATTTCTAACAGAGGAAATGGCTGTGTTAACTACTGTAATGGCTTCCTTCACCATTGGGAATTTTGCTGTTATTAGAGACCACTAATTATGGGTTAAGCATGGTACAGCATAAGAAAGATGTAAGCAAAACTGTAGTTGGTGGAGACTATAAAATTCATGTCCTTTTTTTTTTTTTGTCGGAATCTGTTTTGGTATTTCTTGAGGGTAGGTCATATCACACTGGTGGTTCACAATAGTTGGGACACAAGAATTTAGACAATTAACAGTTAAGAGTCTGACAGAGTTGAGCTCAGTGGAATCAGAGAGCAGAAGGGTGATTACCAGGGGTGGGGAAGATTGAAGTTGGTCAATGTATACAAAACTTCAATTCTAGAAGTAAGTTTCAGTGATCTGTCATACTGAATGCTGTGATTAATAACAATGTATTATATTATTGAAAATTGTTGAAAGCACATTTTAAATGGCCTCATCACAAAAATATGGTAAGTATGTAAGGTAATGCATATGTTAATTAGTTTGACTTAGCAGTTTACTATATACGCATATTTTAAAGTACCATATACACCATAAATTATTGGTGCTTTTTGTTGAAATGGGTATAGAATAATGGAGAATATGGAAATGCAGTGGACACACAAAACTCTTCCCTAAAAATAAATAGATTAATAGTATGACCCAGGAACCAGGCTACCTGGGCTCCATAAATCTCCAGCATTTAAAGTCCTTTGGACTCTAGGCTTGGTACTCAACTACTATGCACCTCGCCTTCCTCATCTGTAAAATGGTCATGATAATAAACCTAGAAGGGTAGCTGTGAAGAGTCCATGTAATTATATGTGTAAACACTTAGACTGGAACCAAAAAATCACTGTTAAGCCTCTAATACATTGCTTTTGTTATATTTTTAACTCTCAGATGTCAGGAACTTAGAAAAGATGAGTTTCAAATGAAAAGATAATGCCATTTGATCTTTATTTTGCTCTTATACTAAGGTAATAAAGGAAAGGTATTAGTGCAAAAAAAAATGGTTATCAATCTTATTTTAATCTTAAATTAAACACAGTTGCCCAAAGAAAACTTATTTGTTTGTAGAAAAGTGGTTTGAAGGTATAGTCATGTACAATACAATGTCATTTTTTTCTGTGATAAACTGCATATATGATGGTAGTTTATAGATTCCATTGCCTAGTGATGTCATAGCCATCTCAGCTTGTGTAAGTACTTTCCATCACATCCGCAGGACAAAATCACCTGACTTGGTGATAATTTCTCAGAACATGTCCCATCGTTAAATGATACTTTACTGTATTTCTATAGCAAAATTGGTCTTCGTTGCTTTGTCTCCCTTAGATAAAAACCAGAGAAACTTTCTAGTTTTTCCTCTTAAAATGTTCACAAATTTATAGTCAGAACAGTTTACCTTTAATTTATGCTTTAACTCACTGGAACTTTATTAGACTAAAATTAACCAACTCCCAAAGAGGCCAGGAAATATGAATGACTGTGAAATGTTATGGGATCTAATAGGCATATTGGAAGACAAAGATGAAGGCTGATTATTTTCATTTAGTGCCAAGTGCTATCATTCCAATGGCAAAAAGACAGATATTTTGAATCAAATACTGGAGTTTGTTCCTTAGATGATAATATAATAGGTTAGTTAAAAAGGGCTAAACTGTAGTAGGTTTATTAAATTAAGCAATAAAGTTTCATGTGTTTGAACAACCTATTGTGAAAATCTTCAACAGCTAACTTCATTTACAATGAATTTAAATGAAGGAATTATTTCTTTAAAAGTTCAATGTGGGTTCCCTCTGTTTTGTTAGGGGTTGAAAATGTCACGGCAGTGGATCTGGCTATGATCAGACCCCTTAATCCTGTTTTAATTATAGGGTTTTTGCTACTTCTGATTTCATAGTTATTCATGACTGACATTCAGGCATTCATAGTAATTTTTTAAATATGCAATTTTACATAAGAGTCCCCTCAAAGTGACCTTAAGATGAGAGTTTCTAGACATAATTACAGAGAGGAAGGAACTATTGGCCCAGAATGAGCTGATGGCTTCCAGGAATATCTCATTTTCAAATTTTCCAGTTAAATGCTGTGGCAGTTTCCCATTTCCGCAAGCTTGAGAAGAATGCAGAGGGACGCCTACAAAGATTGTCACATGTATAGCAGGTGTCTGTCCCCACTACTGTATATTGGAAAACACTGAGACCAGATACAATTAACCATGTCTGGAGAATAGTTGGCTCATGGCTAGAAGTGATTTGTCAAAGAGGATACAAATTATTTGTTGAGCATAATAATTTTTGTTAGGGTCCAAAAACTGACTGGCAGTGGGTTCTACTTCCCAAAATGCAGGTTTAGAGCATGACATTTGAAAAGGGAGATTAAATTCAATGTACCCGTTATAAATCACATTTCTCTAACTTTAAAGTTAGAGGGTTTTTTTGTTTTGTTTTGGGGGCTCTGTGTCCTATTGGCAATCTTTACCAATCGCATTGAGTCCATGGAAAATGAAATGTTTTAAATTAATTAGGTGAAATGTTTCCCTGAAATTTTAACATATTTCTCCACTAAGCTCTATTTCTTCATGTGTAGGATGAAGATGTTGAGACTGCAGTATCTCTAAGGTATCTTTTGATACCTTATATTCCCTAAGCCTAAGGTCTAACTTCTATAATATATTTTAATAAATAATATATTGTAATATATGATTTTAAAATATTCTGCTGAATTTCCAAATACTATGGACCATTTCGCTTTGTATGACTCTGCCTTGCAACATGGTTCGTTCAGTTGACCATCACCAAACATCATCTTTGAGAGCTCATGGCCCCACTGGTGACATGGCAGTGGCCCCCATGCATAAAAGCAAGCAGCCTTTGCTGAGAGCAGGCATACCTTCATTAGAAACCCACACCCTGTCCTGTTGTTGCATGTGTTTGGTCACTGAGAGGGGGAACTGCCAATCTGCTTTCTTTTACTCACTCTTTTCGTGTTCATTCTCCCAACAGAAAGGAGAACCCGACTGCTGTGCACTCTCCCTCGAGACTAGCGAGCAACTCACCTTTGAGATCCCCCTGAATGACTCGGGCTCTGCTGGCCTGGGGGTGAGCTTGAAAGGAAACAAATCCCGAGAGACTGGAACCGACCTGGGGATTTTTATCAAATCCATCATCCACGGAGGCGCTGCTTTTAAGGTGAGCAGATGATATTTGCAGGCTCAGGAGAAGGTCCTTGCAGGTGTGGCTGGTGTGCTGGGGTCAGGATGGAGACGCTGTGTGCTGGGCTGAGACCACTGCACCTTTCCTGACAGCTTCAGGAGACATGTGTGTGAACGGATCCAGGGAATTATTGGGCTGTTTCCTACCTTAGATGGTTATTTGTATTTCCCAGAGATAGTTCTAAAAGCCCATCACGATTACATTTTTTTTTTCACATCTTATTTATTACTCTACATTAGGATGCCTCTGAATTGGTAACCTGTCAGAGTTGAGCCTAAAAAAACACAACCAGAAAAAAACAAAACTAAAAACAAGTGGATGAAAAGGCAACAAATGAGAGAATCGTGCTTGCAGGAGTGAAAGCTCATTGGAGCCTGCGAATGAGTGTAGTGTCAATTAAAGGTCACTTATCACAGTTTTACACCCAAAGATAACTGTGGTACTCAGAATGCATGTTTGCTTTTGAACATTTGCATAAGTTTATACATTTCCAGAGAAATGGAAGCTAAAGTCACATTGCCCACCCCAGGGGGAGTTCAGGACCCATTGGGGTGAGCCATGTGTCTTTAGCTATCAATGCAGTGAAGCAGTTAAGTAGATTGCCTGCATTCAACACCAGCCCTCCAGCTCCCTACCTCTGCAAAAACATGTACAAGGAACTTGGCCAGCTATCTCCCATTTTTCTCATCTGTAGAATGGGAATAATAAGCAAAGCCCACTTCTTAGGGTTCTAAGGATTAAACAATTAACATGAACAATGTGATGAGAGTAGCAAAGCAATTGTAGGGAGGAAGTACATGTTCAAGCCACTAGCTTCTGTCACCATCAGCTCATACCCGGCAATGAGTTTCTTGAGTTTGAATACTGCCTTTTTATTTTGAATATAGATCAATTATTCCTCCTCAAAATGCCTCAGTTTCATCATTTGTGAAGTGAGTAAAACTTATAGTGCCAGTGCTATTGAGACTAACAGAGAAAATACACGTAAAAGTACGTGCTGAGCATAGTACCTAACAGAGGATTCTAATAAATGTTAAACATTTAAAAAATGATCTCAGTATTGATAATGTATGCCTATTTTCATGCAAAAGCCAAGAAGACCTAGTTAGACTCCAGGGGAACACCCTGGTCTTAGAATTCTGGCTTGGTTAAAGAATTTATCTTCCTACATTTACCCTTCCACTTTTGTTTCAATCTAGATACTTAGGAAATAAGGATTGCATTGTGAATAGACAACTCTTCAGTTTGCTCCTATGTCAGTTAGCTTTTGTCATATAATAAATAATCACAAAAATTCATTAATTTCAATAATTTTTTATTTCTTCCATGGCTCTGCAGGGCAGCTGCTGCTGGTGGTGGCTCTGAATTGTTTTGTTTTCTTTCTCACACCGTAGGTTTTCAGGTCTGAGTATGCTCCACAGATTTCACTTACTCCTTGGATCAACAGGCTAGCTGAGGTGTAGGAGGGCCAGCAGAAGTGGGGGAGGCCTTTGAATGCCTAGACTCTGAATCAGCATACCCTCACTCCACACCAGATAATTGGCCAAAACAAGTTATAAGGCTGAATCCACAGTGGTGTGGTAGAGAAATATCCTCTGGCCACATTGAAACTGTGGCAGAAGTATGGGAGCAGAGACAGATGATGAATCAAGGCCCATCGGCCAATCTATAATACTCCGAATACAGCTCAGAGTGCACAACTAGGAATAGAAGGAGATGATAGTAACAGTAACAATGACAACAGCTATTAACACTTATTATGCTTAGTGCTTAGTATATGCTGGGTGGCACCGAGGTAAGCGTTTTAGATGGATTCTCTAATTTCATTCTTCGTGTTCACATTTTATTATCAGCATCATTCCATTTTATCAAAGAGGAAATTGTATATAGCAGGACAGAGGTTATGGCCTTTACTGCAATCAGGTAGCCAGGAATTGCTAAACTAAAATTGGGCTCAAGAGCCTTTGCTATGCCACCGTACAAGGATGACTCTTCAATACCAAGCAGGCATGCTCTATGACAGCAGAGACTGTCCCCCTGGCATGGTCTTCTCATGCTTACCCCTCTTAGCCAAGCCTCCTAAACATGGGCTAAGCTTAAGTCATGTTTGTGGATACTGCTTGATGTTATTCTTCTTACTCCTAATGACAGTGCTATTTAGGGAATTTATTCCCAGTAAAATTGAAACTGAGATGACGTTTTGGAAATTAAAAGCAAACATCTTTGCTTTTTTTATGGGCAATAACTTAAGCTCCAGCAGATATTGGCGGATGGTTTAATACGTATATCCATGTTTGTGTAAGTGAGTGTCTCCTTACCTAAGCAGTTTCTAACAGTCTTGTTTCTTGTAGAAAGAGTTCACTTTCCATTTATGTAAATTTCTTTCCTGACACTGGTCTGCTGAGTCAGACGATCACACCATTAAAAACCACTGGACAGCAGATTTATAGCTGATCTCAAACAGTATGAGGCATCAATCATGAATCTAGCCTTGTTGTGAGTGTTTAGTATCCACTTGTCTTGTTTACCTTTTGCAGTGTAAAGAATATAGAGGCCTGAGTGAGCTCACAAGAAATCTGATTAACAGGGAAAAAAAAATTGTTTTCTCTTCTTCTGCCGCTATTCCAATAATCTACCGTTACTCTTCAGAAAATTGCCACCTGTTCTATGATTCTGGATTATGTCTTACAAAAATTGTTTTGAGACTTTGTTCCTGTCCCCCTTGAGGAGATACAAATGTAACAAACTGCAGTGTCCTTGGGGCAAAGCATTGGGAACATCCACCTTAGCATCTGGCCCTAGGTATTTGCCTGAAATCAACAAAATACTCTTTCTACCCAAGTGCAGGCTTTTTCTCTTGGCCCTTCATATCACTAATTGGTTCTCAAGGTGTTTTTCCCTTAAGAGAAGGTGGATTGTTGAAAACTAAACTACTTTTCAAAGTATGACCAAATTCTTCCTGTGGATTCTGTGTGCTCTGTTCTCCTGGGGCTTCCATTGGTGTAAACAAAGATAGGCTACCTGCCCGATGTAAAACCCTTGGATGACTGAGACTCTAATTGAGGGCTTCTTTTCTTTCCCCCACTTACCTCTCGGTCTACTGCTTTCCATCGTTTCACCTTGTATTCAAGTTATTTCTAACGGGGATGTAAATCTCCATTTGCAATTAAGAGCACCCATCTACTCTAGGATACTCTCCTGAAGCTGGGTCCCTGATTCATTCTCAAGGCAAATTTCAGTAATTTAACTGTATTCACAATTATGTAATCTCCTCTTAATATGTCACTTTTAGTTTGCATCTTGAGAAATATTGCCCAGAAATGCTCCCTTGCATGTGGCAGGCAATTGCAGGCTGATTTGGTTTCTGGAGGTCTTTGTACAGCCCTTAGAAGTGCCACTGTTAGCTGTGCTTCTTCATGTATAAACTGGCATTCTTTTAGTATGGCTGCTGGTAGGCCTCCACAGCGACCCTGTTAGTCTTCCTGTTCCATTTTATTTTCTGCCTTTCTTCCTGGACTTTAGCCCCTGAAGTATAGTCTAATTGATTCTAGAGACAAAATGTACTAGTATAAGTATGTGTATTGACTTCTCCACGGCTGAGAACTATGAGATGAAATTTTGATATCCTTGAGGATGATTTTCTAAAATTTCATTTTTGTGTTTAGGATTTCAAGTGAAATGTGGTATCAATGCTGTTAAATAAAAATAAGTATTGTCTTTGTTGAACTTTGAAAAACATACCTCGAGAAAATATTCTTCCTCACCAGATCCACATAAAAACTCACTTTTTATTTTCTCCAGGGTAGCACAAGTAAAGTGTCAGTGGTCACTAGATATTTTCATACTCATTTACTAAACACATTGAATTCTGAGAACAGTGGCTTTCCTTTTCTTTAATAATAATAAACTATATTAATTTTTTTAGCAAAAATAGGGTTTTACATTGATTGCTTATACCCACTTAAACTGCTTATTTTCCTACCTGAATCACCTTTTTAAAAAGTTTATAACCAGAATAGTGATATTTGGAAAGATTTAGGAAAGATATATTAACATGCTACAGTAAAAATAAAAATTCCATGGAGTCTGTTGTACTTTTTCAGAATGACCTTTTTATTGACTATGGTGACTGTGGGAGTGGAATGTGTCCTATTGGAACCTTGATATAATCAGATAAAAATTTAAATTTAAAGGTAGTTTTTGCTAAGAAAAAAAAATGCCGTGTATCAGGTAGATAAGACTCTTAAATAGAATGAATGTAAGAATATCTGTTATTCTGTAGAAAATTAATTAGCCAGTTTTTGCTTAATAAATACTACTTGATGATGATGAAATTAAATGAAAGAAAAATGCCTGACATAGCTAATTGCAAATGTATGCACTCAGAATATGAAACAGACATAATTTAAGTAATTTGATTCTTGTGTGCTTAGGAAATTTGGGATGCTCTTTCTGAAAGATGGAGAATTTCATAGTCTACACTATTTAGTCATGGGTAAAAGAATTTTAACTAATGCAAGTCAATCCTAATATGTGTAAAGGACCAAACTGATTTGGGGGGCAGAGAACATGCACAGCCATAGAATATACAAGAACATGTTGCTTAATCCTGAATCTTATGTCTTTTTGTAATATGGAACACTTAACAGCCTCCAGCCCTCTTAACAGGAGTCTGGTCAGAGTTCCCAGTGTGAGTAATTTCCACCTCCATCTCTGCCAGTATCTATAAATCATGTGGTGTATCTATAATTAATGAATCCAAGGGAAGATAAAAGGGACAGCTTTTTAAGGAACACTAATGTTAAATGATTTCTTCAACTCTCCATTTTTCTTAAAATTGATAACATTTTCTACTGGTGAAGGAACTTTGAGGCTCCTTACTGGTAGTCAGTGTCTTTTAAGCTTTTGCTCTGACAAAAAGACCAGTCTGGGGGTGTAAAAACCTCCATTGCAAATCCTTAATGGTAAGAAGCTCAACGCTAACGTTGCAGCCCTAACCACAAAGATGTCATACGTTTTTTGAACAGCTAAAGGCAGGAACTTTGCCTGAAAAATAAATTCATAAATTAATAATAGCTAAATAGCAAGTAAGTTTTTTTTTCCTTTAGAAAAAGAAAATTACTAACTTCAATATAAGAAAAATACATTTTAACCAATTTTGTTTGTCTAAAAGCCAAATACATTGACATATTAATTCATATAGCTAGGTTTATCATTTATTAATTTTGCACAGTCGGAGCTACTTTATAAAAATACAACATTAATTCTAATATCTCACAATACCAGCATCCATCCTTGTTTTACTTGCTGATCTTTATCACGTTTGCATTTTTATTTTTTACATGAAAATACAAATAAGCAATACATTTAGATTGTGCTAAATAACATTTTGGAAACTCTACATCATTTTGATATGTATTTTGAACTCCATGATTGTCTATTGGGATTGAAAAACATAAGAATTTATGGTCATAATGAAAAGGATATTATCATCTAAACTTGATATACCAAGATGATGATGCTTTGGATCGAAATAGTATTTTTTTGCTATTGTTTAGACCTTGAATCTCCCCCAACCCCTCAAAGCCCATGTGTTAGAGGTTTGGATCCCAGGAGATGATGTGGAGAAATAAAACCTTTAACAGGTTAGATCTAGTAGGGGGGCTTCAGGTTATTGAGAACAAGTCCCAAAGGCGACTGTGGGACCCTGGACTCATCCTAGTTTTCTCTCTTGCATCTGGGCCACGACATGGATCAGCTTTGCTCTACTAAATGCTCCTCCATAATGTGCTGCCTCACCACAGGCCTTAAAAACAGCAGGACTCATTGACCATGAGCCAAAATACACCTTTCCTCTTTACAAGTTGATTATCTCAGATATTTGTTATAGTGGTGGAAAACTGACTAACACACTTTCCCTTCATAAGGTATATTCATTTTTAAATTATTAGTATTTATATTGTACATGGTGAGTTAATCCTGTGTTCAGAGTTTTGTTCTAGCTTTTTTTTTTTTTCAGTCCTAGTTCAGGCTATTGTTCTAGTGATTAATTTTTAGTTTTCATAAAACAGGAGCATGGTGTATAAATATAACAAACAAGAAGAAATTTTTTTCAAATCTACCTCCAATAAAACATTAATCTCTAAAATATATAAAGAACTTAAAAAGTTAACATCAAAAAGTCAAATAGCCCAATCAATAAATGGCCTAAGGAACTGAACAAACACGTCACAGAAGAAGAAATACAGTTATCAACAAATATATGAAAAAGTGTTCAACATCTCTAGCAATTAGAGAAATGCAAATCAACACTACTCTAAGATTTCATCTCATTCCAGTCAGAATGGCAATCATCAAGAATACAGGCAACAATAAATGTTGGTGAGGATGTGGGGGAAAAGGTACATTCATACATTGCTGGTGGGGCTGCAAATTGGTGCAACCACTATGGAAAGCAGTATGGAGATTTCCTCAGAAAATTGGGAAAGGAACCACCATTTGACCCAGCTATTCCACTCCTTGGTTCATACCCAAAGGACTTAAAATCAGCATACTATAGTGACTCAGCCACATCAATGTTTATAGCAGCTCAATTCACAATAGCTAGACTATGGAACCAACCTAGGTGTCCCTCAGTAGATGAATGGATAAAGAAAATGTGGTATATATACTCAATGGAATATTACTCAGCTTTAAAGAAGACTGAAATGATGGCATTTTCTAGTAAATGGTTGGGGTTGGAGAATATCATGCTAAGCGAAATAAGCCAATCCCACAAACCAAAGGCCAAATGTTTTCTCTAATATGCAGATACTGATTCACAATAAGGCGGGGGTGGGTGGGTAGGGGGCACTAGGAAAGAAGAGCATTACATTAGATTAGGTAAAGGGAAGTGAAGGGAGGATAGGAGAGGGGATGTGGGGATAGGAAAGATAATAAAATGAAGCAGACATTATTACCATATGTATATATGTGACTGCATGACCAATATGATTCTGCAACATGTACACTCAGAAAAATGAGAAATTATATCCCACCTATGTATGATATATCAAAGTGCATAAATGCATTCTACTATCATGTATAACTAATTAAAACAAATTTTAAAATTTAAAAAAAAAGAAATAGTAAATAAGATAATTTTGAATACATTGAAGAGACCTCTGAGATTCTAATCTGATTAGGTACTCCTTCAGAATATTCCTGATTTCTATATAACACATATGCCTTAGTAAGGTTTTTTTTTTTTTTTTTCTATTCTGTTTTTCTAGGCCAAAGTAAACTGAGAGCAGAAAATCAGAAAGGAGATAAGAAGGGATCAAGGGGAAACTGAAATTACAGGAAACAGAAAAAATGTACAAGCCTAGAATGATATTACTGCGTCAGAGGCCCGTGAATGTTTCTGATGTTTCAAAATCAGGGCTCCTTAAACTTTCTTGCTGAGAAAATTATAAAATTCAGTGTGGCTATAGTAAAGTCTATAAGTTGCAATCTGCTTATTTATGCCATGTATTTTTCCAAAAGGAGTTTTTAGTGAAAAGGATTAGACCATACTTTGAAAGCATTGTATCAAAATGGTTTTGATTATGTATGTCCCAATGCTATTAAAAAAAAAAAAAAAATCCTTCAGTAACCTTTCAAAAAAAAAAGTTTCATAGGCCACAGATGATATGCTGCTGGGACTTTGTGGGTTTGCTCCATAGAAATGGAGTGAGGCTCTTAAAATGATAACAGAATTAAATAAGTAGATTTAAATTTTCACAATAGCTGAATACTTGGAGATAGAGGCAGTACATGGAAAGCAATCAGGCTTCGCTTGCAGAATTATAAAGCTTCTATGAATATGTGCTCAGATATTCAAGAAACCTGGGTTCATGGATCCTTCATAGTCATGGTTTGCAAATCAAATAATTTGTTCATTGTAGATGAAACTTACACCAGGTCCAAAATGCCTGACTGAAAGACTTTTCAAGTGCCTCAATTTAGCAAGCACTTCTTGAACATCTGGAACAAGTTTGGCAATATGTAGTTGTCTAGAGACAGAAAACCTACAACTACTCATTCAATAATCTAGGAAGCCAGTAGCATAATGAATTAAATACATAAGCAACTTGAATGTGTTAAGGGCTATGATAGACAAGTGTGTGAAGGATCATGGGTATTGAGATGAGGAGGCATCATTTTCTGCTGGAAAGACAAGTGTGAAGGTAAGCCAGCCTCTGAGCCTAGCTGGAAGGATATGGAGACACTCCGCAGGTACTTGGGAATGTAAAGGATGCTCTGGACAGAAGGAAAAGCTCAGGCCAAGTCACATGCACCAGAATGCAGTGTTGTTCTTGGAAAACAGGCCTCTTTGCTTGGGCAGAGTGGTCCTCTTCATGTAGGCCAAAATCATGTTAAAGCAGATGATGTGAAACATGTGGTAAGGTAGGCAGATGCTATAAAATGAGACTGTACATGTTCTAGTGCTGCCAACTTCCTTCTATTCTCCTGTTTTGAAAACTGTTCTTTAAAAAATTCTAATTTGTTCTTGTTTTTTCATTACTATTGTTTTTAAGTGAAGTTAGATCATTAAAATCTGTAACGTAATGTGCTTTTGTAGGTTGGTTTGGTTTTTGTCTTGTTCTTTCAAAAAATACTGTAAGCAGATGTTGGTATGAAGTGATTTTAGGGCCTTGAGAAGGACTTGTACACGATGACCATCTGCCTAAGTCAGATGCCACCTTCCTAGGCATCCTACCTTACTCCAGGGAACATTGGCTCTACAGTCTGAAGTCTGACTTTGGGCTTGGGCTCTGGGTGTTGATAACATCCCAGGAGCCCTTACTAAGGGCTCTATTAGAAACAGGCAGAGGCAGGAGCCAACATCTGTTCATGATTAATCCTCTCAACACCCTGGACTGATGTGGACTGTGCTTGGGCCATAGCCAGCTATGCCTGGGAAACCCAGCCCTCTCCCTCATGTGTCTCTCAAATTCTGCAGAGGCCAGCTCTTTGCCTTTGCTTTCTTACTCTCCCCTATTTATTCATTGGAACTTCAGAGGTAGAGGGTCTTACAAAAGTATTGGCCTCAAGGCGTGGATTAAGCCACACAGTGTCATCAGTAATCATGGAGAGGTAGTCCTCGGGCACCACTGAATACCAGAGGCTGAATTACAAGGTTGTGGGACCATTGGATGTTGATGGTGTGCTTCAGAGGGCACATGAAACATCCTACAACCTACATGACAGCGCCTCATTACACAGAATTATCTGGCCCAAATGTGCAATTGTGGAGAAACCCTGTTGTAAATATTTGCTTTTAAGAGATGAGGATCTGTAGCTTTATTAAATTCTCAAAGGGATCTAAGAACATATAAAGATTAAGAATCGCTTACAAAGTGGTTGAAAATTTGGACTCCAGAGTAACCCACACTAATCTTGTCACAGAAACACGATTTAGAACAATTCATTTAACCTCTCTGTGTCTCAATTTCTTCTTTTAGAAAGTGGGGCCACAGACTAAAATGTGCAGGGTTGGTGTAAGGGTTAAATTGCCTTGTGCATCTAAAGTGTTTAGCACAATTACTATGTAACATAATAGGTACATGCTTAACTTGATTATTTTTAAAAATTTTTATTGGAGGGGAGGTTAAAACAGTTTTATTTTAGATCACTTGGTATAAAGAAATGTGCTGTGGTCACAAGACATATAATTTGTGTTCTGCATTTAGACCTGACACTGCCAAAAATATGACTTATGTTATCACTTCTTCTTTTTCCCCCCTTCGGTTCTTTTCAGTTATACGTGGCAGTAGAATCCATTCTGACATAATTATAAAAGCATGGAATACATCTTGTTATAATTCAGTCCCCAGGACCTCACCTTCCCCTTCCCTCTCCTACCTCCTGCTGCCTTTCCCCTACTGAGTCTTCTGCCATTTACTCATAGATTTTTTTAAAATTAATTTCTTGTGGATGTACATGATGGTGAGATTTACTGTGATATATTCATACATGTACATAGGAAAATTAGGTCAGATTCATTCCACGGTCTTTCCTTTTCCTATCCCTCTCCCTTCCCTGCATTCCCCTTTGTCTACTCTGCTGAATTTCTATTCTCCACCCTCCCCCCATGGGGGTTAGCTTCCACATATCAGAGAAAACATTCAACCTTTGATTATTTGGGATTGTTTTATTGTACTCAGCATGATAGTCCCCAGATCCATCCATTTACTTAACAAATGTCATAAAGTCATTCTTCTTTATGACAGAGTAATACTCTATTGTGTATATATCCACATTTTCTTTATCCATTCATCTATTGAAAGGTACCTGGGTTGGCCCCATTGCTTAGCTGTTGTGGATTGAGCTGCTGTAAACATTGATGTGGCTGTGTCACTGTAGTATACTGATTTTAAATCCTTTGCCTATATTCAGAGGAGTGGGACAACTAGGTCAAATGGTTATTCCAGTTTTATCAACAAATCTCCATACTTCTCTCCACTTGTTGCACCAATTTGCAGTCCCATCAGCAATATGAGTATATCCTTTTTTTCCACATCCTTGCCAACATTTATTTTTTTGAATAGGAAAAGAAGAGCTAAAACCATCTCTGTTTGCTGGTGTTATGCCCTTAACTTTACAGACGAAGAGAGCCAGTCATGCCAGGACCCTTTTATAAATCACATAATTTATCTGAGCCTATGTCTTTACATCTCTTAAATAATAGAGAGCACTATTTATATCACATGATCATTGGAAGAAGTGAGTGGGCAAAACATGCAAAATATTTGCACAAGGACCGACCTATATCAGGTGTTCAACACAAGGGAGATGTGGTACTCAAGCTTCTGGTCTTCAAAGGCTTGCTGCTTCTTCCTGTGATATATCCAGTTATGGCTGATGATGGGATTTGACGCTATCTCAGTACATGAAGAAGACCTAAATCTCATATTAGTTTTTATTTTCCCTGGATTATCTTGCTTAAGTGACTTTTGCTTTCTTCTTCTTCCTCTCTTTAACATTTTTTGTTCTCTTTGAGAATTTCCTTTACTCATTTCTGGAGAATGGTAAGAGTTAGTTATAAAGTGTGTCAAAGGTGGGGAGCATGACTGAGGACTTAGCCTAAGGTGAGAAAGAGATTTTTTCCCCTTTAACATGTTCAAGCATGGCCCAGATTGCAATGAAATAACTATCCTAGAACTACTAAGTAGCATCCTTGTATAGTTGAATTCATTTATATAAAGTCAGTTGGGAGTTTATATTCTCATTTCTAAGTATTTTCTTGAACATAATATTAATAGAAAAATACATAAAAGGCTAACTTTCTTGGTCGAAAATATTTTAAATAAAAAGACATGCAATTTTTAGGTATATTTGATGAGTTTGAATAGTGAGTTGCATCAGCTTCACTTTAGATGTAGTATGCATGTGTCATGTACAGCTTAGTAAGTAGCCAGCTATGTCCCCTCCTCTAGCTTGCTTCCTTACCTGCCATCCCCTGCACTGTTTCCTGTATCCACATCTCTGTGTGTGTCTCTTCCAGGAAACATGAATAGAGAATTGTCTTTGCTGCTTTTGAAAGTCTTCTTCTTGAAGTATCACCCCTTTGGTGACTAGTCATTGTCATCTGTGTAGAAGACAATGGTTTAGGGAATGGAGAACACTGTAGAGTTCAGGACTTGAACTCTTCTATTCCAACTTTAAACCTCAACTAGCTGAATAAGTCCTAATGTATATGGTGGTGGCTTCTCTTAAGAAGTGTTAGATAAATGGCTTCTCATTCTCTCTGGCCATTGTATTATTCATCTGTAAACATAAAAGGTATGATGAGATGACCTCCAAGGACCTTTCCAGTGCTAAACTCTGTGATTCTATTCTAAATGTTAAGACAGCTTCCTGGCGTCCCCACTAATGAAATCACCCATCATTTATCTTATAAAGAAAAAGCATACACCAATAGCAACAGGACAGTCAAGACTGGGAATGAGAGAGTGTGGATTTTTATCATGCCCACAACTCTCGAGTGATACTTGTGATGAATGTGAATGTCTTTTAAAAAAAAAAAAATACAGCTGCCCTGGGGTGAACTGACCTGTCTTTTTGTTTGGGGCTTGGTTATAGTACATACATCTTACTTGAATATAGTTTTGCATGCTTAGAATGTGTTTAAAAATAATCAGTTCACTTAATAACTGATAAGAAATTTTACAAAAACTATTTTCACATCTCTAGTCTGTTTCTTCACTCTGACCTTGACGGGTACTTCAGAGAGAAATTGCCAGGTGGGTTCTGGTTCAGATTTTGTTCCCTCCATCCCTTTTAATCCCCATCTTTCTTCTTCTTATCAAGGCTGTTGAGGTGTTCTGCCAAGACCACACCTCCATAAAGCTCAGCGCTAGATTCTCATTTCCTGTTCACAGCACTGGGATCTTGATCCAATTCTTCTGCTTCCTCTCCTCTTTAAAATCCACACATCAATTTCCAGCCACCCTACAAGATTTGTAGTGACTAGCTTTAGCCCTGTAGTCCTCCTTCCATCCTACGATGAATAGAATAGATTCTCTAGCTGTGCCTCCACTTTACCAGACCAAGCTATTAAGGATGCTTTGGTTTTGCCCCATTTCATGGAGCAAATCTTATTCTTTGAGTGACTTGCTCAAAATTGGATAACAGAAAAGAGATTTCTTTCTTGTTTAGCTTTTCCTGTAAATCTCATTTCCAGACTTGCTCCAAATGAGGGTAAAGGTTAAGTGAAGTGGGAAAACAAGAGGGAGGGAGGAAGGGAGGGAGGACATTAAGCTCTGTTGAGGCAGTCCACTTCAACAGCTTGCATATCTGATTTTATACCCTTCTCTCTTGATCCCTTTGGTGGGTGTGGACTCTTGTAGGTGGTCCCCATAACTTTGCATGGCCAGTGCCCCATCCAGCAGGTGGCATTTGCAGTGACTCTCTGCAGGGACTTTAGTTTTCTGCAACAGTTCTCACCCTCTGTCTCTCTCTTCTCTGCTGTCAGCAGAGCAACTCCCTCTGGCCATCTGCTACTGCTTTGGTCCAAGTTGATCAACCTGCCCACAGGATTTCTCTCCCAAGGCTATATGGTTTGTTTCTATTATTCATGGTAATGTCTGTTTTTCTCATTTCTCAGGGAAGTTTTTTCCTTTGCATTTCATTTTGCTAATTTGAGCATGGATCCCAGATACTTTTCACCACCAAAAAAAAAAAAGTTTTCTTTTTCCTAGTCTACTATTGCAAAACTATAGCCTAGAGAAAGTAACAGGGAGCTACAACAGAAAGACTACAGAACCAAAGTTTGTGGAACCTAAAATTGGTCAATTTTGTGTGCCTTGCTTTTGTGATCTGGGGCAAGTTACACTGCTTTTCTGCTTCTGTAAAATAATTATAAAAACATGAATTATCTTAACTTCTTGGACTCTGAAAATCACAAGAGGTAGTTTATGAAAAAGTTCTCAAAAAAGGTAAATTGTGGAACTATGATTCCTGTCATATTATTAGTAGCAACTGCATGATAATTGCCTAATTCTATCTGTACTTCATGAAAGAACTTTCTGCCTGAGAGCAAAATAGGTATATGGCATGTCCCCTATCTGAATTTTGACATTGTAAGCATCTTTTCTCCCAGGCTACCAGGCAGGGAAATACACATGTCTCATGAGTTGTCTTCTAGGCAAAGCAGTTTTTTAGCTACTACTATATACTTCTGCTCATGAGAGGCATTTGTTTGAAGATGATTAGGGCCTTAAAGTGATGGAGCCCAGAGTTTAGGCTACCTGTCCACAGGCTGAGGTTCTTTGTGCCTTTGGTAAAAAATGTTCCTTCCAGGAGATGCTGGTTAAAGGTGCTCTTCAGACGGTGTCCCTGGAGAAAGCTTGATGATTTCTTTGGTCAAACTCTTTTTGCTAGAAAATATGAACTTGGGCCTTGGGCCTTCACACTGCATACCACAGTGTTCTTGTTCAGATTAGCAGACAAGCAACTTTGTTCTTGTGTTAGAAAAAATTACATGAAGGTTTTTTTTTTTTTAATACCATTCAATAGAGATAGCAATGATATCAGGGAGACATGCCACTACTTTAAAAAATGCAGCAATTTAAGCATGATGGCTCACCCTGCCTGGAATGTAAACCCTTGTTTCAAGGGATATGACTACTTCTGTTTGTCTCTAAACCCCCTTCTCTTGAGTCAGCAACATTATCCCTGCCAGAACCAATGGCAGACTCAGGCTGGATTAGTATGCTTGCCAAAGACTTAGGTAAGAGGCATTATATTAAGGTCTAAATATTGTAGCTCAAACCTCTGAGGTTTCTAAAAAATTCTTTCACACAATTCATTATTGTTAGTGTTTGTGACTGTCTGATAAGCTCCAGAACATTTTTCTACCATGGAAAATAAATTATTCCTAATAGCTGGAATTCCCTCCTTCCTCGTTTATGTACTTAAACCTTTCTCCCAAATCAACGACATGTCATCACCACCCTTTTCTCTGTTATATACCATTTTTCTTTCCTCTGTGTTAGGATGGTCGCCTACGAATGAATGACCAACTGATTGCAGTCAATGGGGAGTCTCTTCTGGGAAAGTCCAACCATGAAGCTATGGAAACACTTAGACGATCCATGTCCATGGAGGGAAACATTCGAGGGATGATCCAGTTGGTGATTCTTAGGAGACCAGAGAGACCAATGGAGGTGATGCAAATCTTGATTTTCCTTGCAAATTGCCTAATGGCTACCATAATATGCAAATTTCCATTAACAGTGTGGTAGGTAGACTCATGGTGACACTGCCTGGGAAAATATACCCTAAAAGGGCTCTAATTCGGGGAACAGGTGGTTGTGTGTTTTAAGTATAAGGTATGAAAAGGTGCATATAAAGTAAGTTCTTTATCAAGTATAACAGGTCCATCTTTTTTAGGGTTTTTTTCATTTAGAAATTACTAGAGTTAGACTTATTTTTATATGCTTTTTGGTTGATATGCTAGCAATATCTATCCCTTCCTGATCAGACTTGTACAATGTTTTAAGGGAAGATCATTATAATACAATTGGTTTTCTATATTCTCCCCCATAATCTACATATAGATAATTAGACTTACTAATTTAAAATTTGATCTTTTAAGCAAGCTGCTTACTTCAAGTTGTTAAAAAAAAAAAAAGATTGAAGGCTTATTTCTAAGATTTTTTAAATCATGATTTCTTTGTGAAATTTTTAAGTATCAGAAATATTTCACTAGCAAATAAATGTAAGGATAAAATATTTCTAGAATTGTAATGCATTCCACTGTCATATATAAATTTTAAAAATTCCTAAGGCATTATATTCTCTTACATAAAAGAATAATTATTAAATGTTCCTAATAATTATTTTAGGAAAAAATCAGAAGAAAAAATTAGTAGTAGTAGATGCTAAAAAAATCAGCATATCCTAGATAATCTTATCAGGATATTCTCAAAGACCAGAAAATGTTTATGTAATATAATTAAATGCAAAGTCATATAGAATACTATTAAGAGCACCAACATAAAATGCTAGTCTTAATAATAAATTTCACTTAAAATTTAAAAAATGAACAGGACTGTCAAAGTAAACTAGTAGATGATGATGGGGCTCCTGAAAGTGTAAAGCTTGCGCTGTAAAGTTTAGCATTTGGGGGTTAAAATCCTAGGGTTGCCTTTCCTGGTTTTGTGACTAGATACATTTATACTTAAGTGCTCAGTGTTTGTAGATGACAGATATTGTTATCTGTTTTATCCATTAATGGATCTTTATTTCCCAGTGCATAATAGATACATAATAAATATTGTTCAATGAATAAAAAAATTGCAACTGAGATCTTCTTCATCTGAGTAAGTAGGCCTTGAGTAGTAAAATTATAAAGTGTATCTTCTTTTGTTACATTATCAGCTATTGGAAAGGAGTAATTGTACCTTTTACATGCTTCTGTATATAACCTTGTAGATGTTAAATAAATGTAAATTGGCCAATTACTGGAGACTATATATAATGAAGGAGCTCATTTTCCACATTTGCGTCTGCTTAAGTGACAGAGTCTTCCATGAATATTTAATGGGCTTTACTTAATGTACACAGTTAGAAGGTCCTTATGTACTGTTTCCTACCATGAGAGAAGTGGCTCCATCTGGTTTCATTGGGTTCTTCCTCTAGAGCCCTATGATTCCATGGAACCCATTTGTTGGAGACAGGTGTGAAGGATGGCTTAGGGGGGCCTAAGTCATCCCTTCTGTGTATCTGCATATTAGCACTCCCTAAGGATTTATTTTAATAAAAACCTCACTAACAGAAAAGTCTGTAAGATGTAGCACAAAAGTATTATGCTCATGTAGACAGCAAAAGGTAAAAAAGAAAAGAATGTGACCTTAAAACACTTAGCCAGGCCCCCACATCTCCTCTTTCCTAATTCATGTCTCTTTCTAAAATATGTGTGAATGTACAGCATAGGTGTCATACATTTTGGCTCATGGAGTTGGAACTCTTTACTATTTGCATTCACCTTTACATCAGATATTTTCATCTTAATTTCCACAGTCTGCAGTGGATTGACATTATTCCATCAGAAGAAAGTATTAACTTTCAGTTCATTGCCCATCCTCAGAAGTGTCTTGCTAATATCATTCACCAGGGAATCGATCGGGAATAAGAACTGGGGCAAAAAGCAATTTTTATGAGGACATTTAAACAAGATCCATTTTCTTTTCCTAATATTTACATGCTTTCCGTGGGGAATGAGCAGGCACTTGACTCTCAGCTTTTGAGACTCTCTATGGTACCCATGAAGATTAAAGAGTATTATTTCTTATAAAGACAGAAGCCTAATGTACAGCTTATCATTATTAAATTTGAAAAAAAAATTGCAGCTATTTGATCTCCCAAATCTATGTGTTACTGTGTCAAAGCATATGTTGCGCACTTGTGTTTGTGGTGTATTCTCCTGTGCCCTCCAGTACAATAAAAAAGCATATATAGCCTAAAAAGGTCTCATCACAGCTCAGACAATCAGGCAGAGCAATTAGGCAGATTTGGCAAGAATGCCAAATGATTGCTTGAACATTATATTGATATTTTAAAAATTGAAGAAGCTACTTAAGAAAAGTCAAAATATAAAGTTGTTGTTGTGGCGGGGAGCAGTTCCCTCCTTACCTAGTTGTATAAGATATGTAAACAGTTTTGATGAGAACCTAGGGAAGAATATATAATGAGCCCTTGATTGAATCAAAATCATTTTAAATAGAAACATGTTTTTCAAAGGATGAGCTTCAGGTTCAATGGTAATTCTATTTGAGCCTAGAGACTTGGTATTAAAAAATGGGTTATGACCTGGTTTTGTTTTTCTCTTTCCCCAAAACATTTTCCTCCCTGCTGCCAGCTCATCTTGGTAGAAGCTGAATATGTTTAAAAATCCATTATGTGTTTTATTGGCTGGGACACTAATGGAGGGCTCCACGACAGCTCTATTTTACAGGCTGAATACTTTAATTAGACTGGTTACTGATCAGTTGTTGGGATATCGATTGTGTCATTTATCAAAGAGCTGGGAAAGCAGAAATTTTTTTTCTCCCATGTTGTTATTGTTAAATAAAAACACAAGGCTGTGCTAGGCAAGTTGCACCATCCCTTCCTGTCCTGTTTTCAGGAGTGGCTTGCCTCCTGTACCTGGCTTGGTTTGACTAGCAGTATGGAGGCAAAGGGTGACATGTTGGGTGTGGGAGAAGTGTTAAAAAGCTAAAGGACCTTTAGCAACAGAAAAATTTTAATTATTAACAATGCATAAATTGAAAGCTTTAAATATTTTGTTTAGACACTGAATTTTTGTAACTAAAGAGGAAAAATAGAAATCAAACGCATTGTTTCCGACAAATGCTTTCCCAGATGGAAAGAGCTCTGGGGATCAGATTGGGACTCTGTTTTGTGGCATGTTCAGCTCACAAATGGTCAAGGGAACAGCTATGAAATGACTTCCAAATTATTTTCTTCCTTGAAATCTGTTAGGGAGAAAAATAAGATGAGCAAGAGCAAGACCCAGTTCTCTATGCCTCGGTCCTCTTCAAAAAAAAAAAAAAAAAATTAGCTGGAGTTCTCTGTAATCACCTGCTTCCTATTACTTCTTCAGCTCCTGTGCAAGATGGCTTGGGGGGTGTTATTCTGGATACTGCAGTTTTGAGAAAACTGTGAATTTGTTTACAGACTGTCAGAATCTAAATAGGAAGGGGAAATATGCCGGTGGAGGGAGTAAAAGCTCTTAGGAGAAGCAGTCTCTGGCATTGTCACTACGGTTTATTTCAGCTCCTGGCCAAAGACCTCATATCTGGGGGACACAACTTGCTTTGGTTCCGACTTGTCCTGGAGCATATGCACTCAAGTGGGGAGAAAGAGAGACTGGGTAGTGGCAGAGAGGGAGGGGGAGAGAGGAACCAGCTGGTTGACAGAGAAACACCCTTGGCATGAACTGTGTACTTGTATTGACACTGTCACAAGCTGTACTCCCAGATGGAAGAAAATTTGAAAGAAGCCAGTTGTAAGTGGGGAAAAGAATAATAAAGTTAATCCTCTTTTGTGTTGGCTATCAGGATTCCTAATCCTTAACACCACATTGTCAGTATTTTTAATTTCATATTCAAAAAATTCTTATACCCACAGGGCCTTTTTGAGTTTCTACCGTCAAAGACTTATATACTAGAGACTCTTGAAAGACTTGATCATTCTTTTGCTCTACTAAAGTTGACCAAGTTGGAACATTAAAAAGGAAAATGTAATTTTAATTTTTATCCCTTAGGAGCCTGCAGAGTGTGGGGCATTTTCCAAGCCATGCTTTGAGAACTGTCAAAACACTTTAAGCACCTCCAAGCGAAATGATAGTATATTGCATCAGTTTGGCACTTACAATCCACAAGATAAACAGAAAGGTAAGATTCTATCCATTTTCTTCCCCTGTGAATGAAGTGAGAAAACAGTACTTTTATGTTTAAAAAAAAAAAAAAAGGCGATGGCGGTGGTGGGGTGGGGGCATCGAGGAGTTAATTAGACTAAGAGCAGACTTCCTTACTCAGAGTGCTGAGATGGGTGGGAATGCTGACTCAGAACTTGTGAATCAGATTCCTGGCAAGGCCGCCAGTTTAAGTGACAGTTTTTTTGCTTGCTGCCCCAAACATGCAGGGTTATATATAAAACAAACCATGACTAGAGAATCAAAATGGCAAACTGAAGGCAAACTGTTATTTTTTTTTTTTTTAAGATCTTTTGATCTGGGATGTTATCATTGTAACTTTAAAAATGTATGGACTTACATTAAACCATGAAATGGTCATAATGTGGCTCACAGATTTATGCTCACTTCTAAGCTGTGGCAAGTAGTTAAATAGCACAATCTGAGTTCCTAACATAGCAGTTGGAATGTTCTTGTTATTGTCTTGCTACACTTTCTCTCATTATCTGGTACAGATCACATTTCTAGTAGAGCACTGGATGTTAAAAAAAAATAAATAAAACCCTAAGTTTTCTTCCTCGGCTTTCAAAAATTATACTTCGGGTCATCAAGAAAATTGTTTTATCTCCCCATATCTCTTTTCCTTAATAACTTTCATTCTTTATATTGCAAAAGCAATACATATTCATTGTAGAAAATTTAGAGAAAAGCAATAAAAAGAAAATTTAATATCACTCACACTTCTTTCTATCACAGATCTTAATCAATAACATTTTTATGTGTATCTTTCAAGTCTTTCTTCATGCAAATATGTGTACATAAAATGAAATTAAAAGGAAATATACTATAGGTGATGTTTAAGAAATTAGTTTTTTAATTTATAGCACATTATGAGCATCTTACTATGTCACTGAATATTCTTCTACAGCTTCACATTCAGTTAGTGACATATTATTTTATTGAGTGAACTACATAATCAATCCCTTATATTTTGGATATTTAAGATGTTACAAAAATTTAACTGTGTAGCTCCATCAGAACAGAATAAATCTGAGGTTGTTCTAGAATTAAATTGTTTCTTCCAAATGGGATGCTGTTTTTTTTTTAAACATTCCCCCATTTTTAGTGAGAGTAGCAGCAACAGCTGTTGCCATTTATTAAGTGTTTACTGTCTGTTAGATATGTGTTAAGCAATTTGCATGCACACTCAAAGTGGTTAATATTATTATCCTCATTTTACAGATGAAGAAATAGAATGTCAGGGAGAGTAAACAATTTACCCAAAACTGCATACTTGATACAGGCAGAGCTGGATTCAATTCCTGTCTCTCTGACTTCCTTTCATGCCCTTGACTTTCAGTGGTCCCACAAAATGAGTAAAATCCTGACATCTGAAACTAAGAATGTCCCTAAGTTGACTTTATATCCAGGAAAAAAAAAAAAGTACTCCATATGTCTTTCACCTTAAATAAATTAAAAGTCTTCTCCATAATAAATAGCAAGATCTCCTTCTGACACCTTTAGTCCCAGTAGTAACAGAGTCAGGAAGGAACAGCAAGTTTTTTAGTCTAGAACAGCCTTCTTCCAACTATGCCCATGTTAAGATAGCAAACACTGACATCTGTATTAAAAAGTCTCCTCTTTACAAAATTTGATTGGCATTTGACTCTAAAGCAATATGTGGGCCTGAGACTGAGTTTAGAGTTTTGTCTCTAATTTCATCAGTAATATCCAAAGGAACATTGGACATATTACCTCCTTCTTGGTTCATTTTCAGTATCTAAAAAATATCAATGCTGAGGTGATATCTATCAAATATTTTTAGAGGACATTGATAGGCTCAAGTAAACTGGGTAATATCTTTAGAAAAAAGAAGTGATAGCTAAAACAATGAAAATATGAAACTAGTCAACATGTTAACATAAACCTAGAGTGCTGAGAGTACATCTTTAATCCCAGCAGCTCCAGAGGCTAAGACAGAAGGATCGTGAGTTCAAAGGCAGCCTCAGCAAAAATGAAGCACTGAGCAACTCAGTGAGAATCCTGTTTATAAATAAAATACAAAATACGGCTGGGGATGTGGCTCAGTGGTTGAATGCCCCTGAGTTCAATCCCAGGTATCTGCCCCCTCCCCCCCAAAGAAGATCCACCCAGGAAAAAAATGTAAATAATAAAATATACTCAAAGCATGTGCTAAAATGAAGTGTGATAATACTTTAGAGCTTCCATAAAATGTTCAGGCCTTGTATGTCTACTGAACAAAGAATTCTACGGGTATAAGTGGCCACAGACAACCACTGGGAGTTTTATCTGTTCTCTTCTTCCTGAGACATAGATGCAGCCCAGCAACTTTTACACCAGTGAAAACACCATGCAGATCTGCAACCCACAAGGTTCCTCTTCACCTTGATTTTCCAAATTAACAAAATTTTTTAAAAACTAACACTCTCAAGAAGTGAGCCCACTAACCCTTAATTATTTAAAAACGAGTTGCTATTATTCCCTGTTGATCTGTGATACAATACTAGTTTACAATTTTGTGCTTTACATTTCCTTTGCATTTATATTCTGTGGTTTGAGGACTACTGGGAGTCACTGAGTTCTGGGCCATGGATGGTGGTAACAGGCCACCGAGACTCATCAATCTTGAATATTGACACATGCCACCTATTTTTTAAGGACCTCATGTAGAAAAACAAGATTAACTTGACAAAGTGTAATATCTAATGAGGATAGGAACTGGTACAGCCAAAACAGTAACTTTTTTTTCTTTCCCTTTTTCCTTTCCTTTGTATATTTAAAAATCCAAAGTTGATATTCTGTGTTCCATCTATTTTTGTAATAATAGTGCATACCACCCACAGTTTGCTGGGTATTTTATTTTTTATTCCTGTCAAGCTGTTACACACAAAAGGCATTTTTAGAACTAACATTTGTAGAAATTCACATTTGTGTTGGAGAATTGCTAGCAGTGCTGGGGATGGAGCAAGAGGGGTGCTCCAAGATGGCAATAAGAATGGGTGCTGTGTCCCAGAGGTTGAATGTAAAATCCCACTAAGCATCTGAATGTTAATGAGGTGCCAACTCTGTTTTCTGAGGAATCTCACTGTCAGGTCTTACCCTAGGGCAAGTACCAGGCTAAGTGCAGTTGTCTGGGTTGTTAACTCCTCTCCTTCATCCCTCTCATCTCTCCTCTGTGCTCTTCTCCTGCTTCCTTCCCACTTTCAGCTCAAGTACCCCAATCTTCCCAGCATCAGCATCACCCACGGAGTTAGGCCTTTGCTGCCCACATCAAATCAGATGTTTTGTTTCTGTGCCCTGTCCCACTAAATCATTCCCTGGAGTCTTTTAAGGAGACACATAATGGCATCATTCTCCTTAATGGGAGGCCTCCTGGGAAACAGCATCATCCACCCCACCGTACCATGGAAGCCACTGCCTCTGCAGTGCTGGTCAGAAATTGGATTATACTCTCCAATTTGACTAATGTTTATTGGATACCTCCACTGTGCAGAATACACTATCAGGAATGGAAAGATAAATGCAGTGCTCGTACTGCCCTCAAGAAGAGACTGAAGCAGGGGTCATCAGACTTTGTCTTTAAAGAGCTAGATAGCAATATTTCAGATTTTATGGGCCACGGTCTCTGTGTTAGAAATTTTGGCTCTGCCATAGGAGTACAAAAGCAGTCATAAACAATAAATAAACAAATCAGCATGGCTGTGTTCAATAAAATTTTACATGCAAAGCCAGATGGTAGGATGGTTTTAGATCAGGGCCACAGCTTTGCTGACCCTTTGTCTAAAGTCCTAGTCTCTTTTACCTAGCTTTTCTGATCTGACTTTTGCAGGATGGATCCCACAAAATCAACCAAAGAAAAGATGGTAATTAAAAGAAAAGCCATTTAACCATTATTGAAGTGGTGAATAGAAGACAAATTGTCCACATTCACAGATATGTATAAATACGTACAAAGAGATATCTACCATTAAGAATGTACCTTGAACAATCACCTTGTACACTCAATGATATCTATAAAATTTGTAGGATATGAGAATTTCAGACTTTCATACTAACTCAGAGCTTAACCAAAAATGTTTGAATCAAGAGAAAAAAAAAATTTTTACAGCATCATAATATGTTATTTAAAACCGAACCAAGGACATAGAGTCAACATATAAGATCCTCAGCACCACATAATATAAGTAAATAAAATAATTGTGTCCAACTACCAACTAAAAAATATTAAATAAAAAAATAAGATACTTACCTCTGTACCATTATCACTTTAAGAAAAAAAAAACAGGTGGGTCATATGAATGCAGTAAAGTTAATGATTGTAAGACAAACAAACAAAAAAATGCTTCAAAACTTAAAATAGCTACAGAAGAGACACAGAAGGGGAGGGAGAAGAGAAAGGAGAGGACAAAGAGGAAGTTATCTCCAATCTAGTAAGAGAAATATAGATGAATACATGATAGCTTGGTAAGTCAATAAATGGCTCATTACACAGGTAGCATTCAATAAATGATATACAGGAGGAATTACTCTGTATAATATTAAGTAATAGATAAACCAGTATGTTGAGGGGTAGAAGAAGACCCTGATGCACCTTCCTTGGCCACAGCACAGTAGGGCTTGGCAGGAGAAGAGTGCTTCATTAGTGCTGTGCTCCTGGCAGTGATTAAGGGACCTAAACTCCTTCTGTTGGTGGCTGGGCAGGCTTCTTGCACCTTTTCATTGGGCTCCTGGGTGGTAGTTACAGGGAGTGGCAGAGTGGAGAAGGTGCACCCTCTCTTAACCTCAGAGGCTGGGAATGATACTAACCATAGCAACTCACTTCCATTGGCAAGAATTAGTCTAGGGGAGAGAGGATGGAGACATGGTATCTTTCTATATAACCAGGAAGAGAATATTTTCTGCCACTTTTGTAAAGTCAATGACCTATCCTAAGACCAGTGGATGTTTTATAGATAAGGTGATATTTGAGGTGAACCCTAGGAGAAGGGTAAGAATTTGACAGATAGAATGGATTTTATAATTATATGAGCAAAGACACTACAGCAGGCAAGCTCAGGGGTGTGGTCAGGGTACATAGTCTTGGGTAGCTAATGTGTGATAGAAGATGAATTTGGCTGCCAAAGCCACAGACACTTATTTTGTAGGCAACTGTCTATAATTAAGTTTTTTGAGCAAGCAAGTTAACTGATCACCACCAGCTTACTGCCAGTGTGAACAATGGACTAAGAGGTTGCAGACAAAAAGATTCAAGCCAGCAGAAAGGATATGCCCCAGGTCCCTATTTATAGTACAGTCCTTCTGCTCTCTTTTTCTTAGCAAGTCTCTGGCTACTGGTCTGATACCACTACCACCAAATTGCCAGATCCCAGTGGGTGAAGGTGCAGGGGGCTGTGCTCACTACTTTTGCTCATTGTGCTTTTCTACCTGTCACACCTGCTTATCAGAGCTCTAGCTTCCTCATTCCCAAGATATGTCATCACTGCTTCCACCAGGCAGAAGGCCTGGGGAGAGCTGAAGCAAATCCTTGCTCAATGTATTCATCAGGGTTCTTGAAAACAAACAACAAGGGCCACAAACAAGAAGCAACATGGTGTAGGTGTATATCTAAGTAGATTTGAAAGGAATTGGCTCACACAGTCAGGGAAGCTGACAAATCCCAAGATCTACAGAGGGGTTAGCAACCCGGAGACCCCAGAAAGCTGATATTGTGCTTCTAGTTTGAACTCAAAACACTGGGGACGAGTAAACTGAAGATGTGGCTCTCATCCAAAGCCAGCCAGCTTGAGATCCAGGAAAAGCTGCTGTTTTCCTTCAAGTCCAAAGGCAGAAGAAAGCTGATACTTGGGTTCAAAAGCAGTCAAGTGGGCGGAATTCCCTCTAACATAGGGAATGCCAGCCTTTGTATTCTACTTTGCCCTCCTCCCCCAGCTTTCTGGGTAAGGCCCACCAACATTAAAGAGGTCTCTTTTACCTAGTCTGCTGATTTTAAATGTTAATCCCATCTCAGAATACCCTTCCAGAAATTATCAGAATAATATGTAGGTACCATCACACTTGGAAGATGGACAAAATAAAACCAGACTTTGTTACCAGCAGCATCTAGCAGCAGAAGATAGAGGATATCTTAAGGATAGAGATTTTTCTCTTTTTATATCCATCAGGGACAAACTTGGTCCACATTTCATCAAATGTCTGCTGTATTAGATATACAGAATTTATTACTTTTGGCATGATCACCCTCTGCATGGAGTTAGTAAGCACTTTGCATGCATGAGTGCCCTCTCACTCAGTGTGTCCTGTTCTAGTGAAGGTGTTCTTATCACCACTTTATAGATTTAAAAACTGAGGCTTGGAGAATTAGAGTAAGTTTTCCAACTTTGCACAGCAGTAGGAACTAGGAGTGGAAACATGGCAATCTTGCTTCAAAAATAAACCAGGAAATTGCATGGTAATAGAGGGAGACCCTCATTGTTATACAAAATTACATATAAGAGGTTGTGAGGGGAATGGGAAAATAAACAAGGAGAGAAATGAATTACAGTGGATGAGGTAGAGAGAGAAGATGGGAGGGGAGGGAGGGGGGATAGTAGAGGATAGGAAAGGTAGCAGAATACAACAGTTACTAATAGGGCATTATGTAAAAATGTGGATGTGTAACCGATGTGATTCTGCAATCTGTATTTGGGGTAAAATTGGGAGTTCATAACCAACTTGAATCTAATGTATGAAATATGATATGTCAAGAGCTTTATAATGTTTTGAACTACCAATAAAAAAAATAAATTAAAAAAAAAAGAAAAAGATAATAGCTGGAGAAAATAAGATCAAGGGTGAGTTTAATAAAGGATCTAGTTAGGATGGGAGAGATTAGAAATGTAAATGAAAGAGAAAGATACTCCATTGTATGACTTTCCAAGAAGGTTGGAAGGGATGAGATTTAATGCCAAGCAGAAGAGGTGGCCCTAAAATAGAGATAGTTGCCTCCTCACTGGAAAGAAGTTTGCTTGGTAAAAATGTGAGGCCATTTCCATTTGATGACTTATATCTTTCTCTTAAATTTTAACAAAGTTAATTTACAAATAAAAAATTGCATATATTCAAAAAAAAAAAAACAAAAAAAATAAAATAAAATAAACCAGGATACTCTCTAATGCTTTACAAATATTAATAAATTCTAGTGTAAATTTTGAGCATTCAATGGAATTATGCACATAATATTTAGTACAATGTCTCATAAACAGTAAGATCTCATCAAACCTTACTCGATCTTGGTATCAATATTCGGGATATGTGTTGTTTTTCCAGTCCAAATTTCCTAGAAAAATATGCTCTGGTGTTAAGTAGGAAAACCTAGATTTAGACCCTGGCCTTTTGTTTTTAAGGCCTAAATCCAAGTGATTCTGTTATGAAATGGAAGAAGAAAGAGTGGGAGTTTCCCTCTATAGTGTCTAAATAAATAGATATACTGTATATAAATGGCTTTTTAAAAGTATTTTTGCCTTTGAAGCAAATGCCTAAATCACTATATAATTCAGAGGAATCCCTACAGAGTCTTATTTACAAAAATATTAAAGCATGAAAGACATGGTTTTGTTGATCTTCCAGAAATCACAGGTAATGAGTATGTTTCAGCCTTCCACAGGTGGGGGAAGGATGCAGGGAGCTGACATGCCAGGGGTTGCCAGCAGGTCACCAGCTTCACATATTAGCTGGAGCATATTTCCTGGATCAGGGAGCATGAGCTCTCCTGACAATCCTTTGGTTCTGGGTGAAGCCTTATTTAGTTGAAGGCTGGTTTATGTGTTGGTAAAAATCGTGTCTGCGAGATGGACTGAAGCAAAACCAGGCACTGAATGGTTCTGCCTCCGGGTTACTACAGCTTCATTTGTTCCTTGTTTATAGACCTATTGCTTTCCAATGACGGATGGGCGGAGAGTGAAGTACCACCTTCCCCACCACCACATTCTGGTCTGGAATTGGGCCTTGAAGATTACAGCCACAGGTATCGATAAAATGATATATCATAAATGTTCCCCTGTTATGGTTTTTCTGGGAAAACGCAGCCACCTTATTTTTACTCTATTTCTTTGCAGAATGGAAATCTCATAGTATCTATAATTCCTTTCCAGAGACAGCTTCTCAAAGCTAATAGCATTGATTGTTCATATTTTGCTCCCTAGAATGTGTTAAGATTCATCTAATATGATGAAACTATTTAAGAAAATGGTTGGATTTTCTTTTACAAGTTTGAAAACAAGAGCAGTGATGCCCAAAGAAAATTTATATGGAAAGGTATGAAACAAAACCGAAGAAAATGAAACAGGATTTTTTTTCTTTGTAATTCACAAACCCTAAAGGTACTTTAAAAATAGATGTTCCAAGAAAGTTAATGGAATCTAAAAATTAAAGCAACACCATATATAATCTAAAATATTGAAAAGGGTACCCAATATTATATCCATTCTCTAATAGAAACTAAAAAAAAATCAATAATTTTTTAGAATCACACAAGCACAAGAGAGGGAGATTTATAAGCATACATACTATTTGACTAGTGGAATTCATAAATTTTGTTCTTCTGATGAGTTTTAAAAATCATTAAATTGTCTCTTTGCTATTTTCTGTATTTATTATGCCTGTTAAAAACTGTGTATTTTATTCCATTCCGTGTCCCATGATAATCCTGTGAAATTTCTTCATTTTTCTTGTAGCAATGCTTTTTAATACAACCTGTTAAAAATACAGATGCACAAGAGTATATCTAACTCTATTAGATGGAGGCTTACCTATATTTAGCTCTCTCTGATTTTTCTATTTTTGAAATTAGTTATCTTACTCAAACACAATTTCATGAACTAGGTTGATAATCACGGTTATATTCTAGATCAGTATCTCGAGGGCTTACTTAGAAAAAAATGTGGACATATTTAATTTTTCCCCTTTATTTCCACTGTCTATCTCAATCCTGAATCCAAGTTGGTAGCATTAAAGAATCCATTTTTAAATAATTTCATAATAATTTCAATAAAGTAGATTTGTTGTTCATCCAGTATATCCAGTATATGCAAAACCACTGGAATGGTGACAAGGTGAGTCAGAAGCCCTGCCCTCAAGAAGCCAGAAGGCTAGTGGATCACAAGATACAAAATGATAGAAGGTGTAATTTAACATGTGGTCTGAGGCAGAGGGACTGCTTCCAGTTAGGAGAATCAGTCCAAATGCGATGGTAAAAGTTATTTGAGCTGAATCTTTCCTCATAACTAGAGGTTAGGTGTGAGATAAGCCTGGGAAAGAAGGGAATTTCAGAGAGGGAAGGAACAGCATGGAGGTGGGAAAGGAAATTGATATGTACAACTTATTGACCAGCCAATAAAGCCCAGGATGCACGGATGAGGTATACATGCCTCATTCAGTAGATAGGAAAAACTATTGTAGAGTCTTAAAAGACAATAGATATGGTAAACCTCAAGATTTCATTGTGTGTAACATGGATTAGATAAATAGAGGAGGGCTGATATCCACTGGATGCCAGACTCCATTGGATCCCTGCTGGGGCCGTGGCAGTGAGAGGTACTCAGGACCCGTGCTGGGGAGGACAGGGAGATTGCTCAGGTGAGACACCTGCAGGTGAGGGGTGGTTCAGATATATCTATTGGGAGTTAGCGACCACCTTTATGACTTCTTCAAGATCTTCAGATTTCTCCCCTTCCCTCTTCTGTCAAGCACATTCCTCTATGATTTCCTCAGACTTCATTCTTTTTTTTTCCTGCTCTGCAGTATTTGAACATTAAGTCATTCATTCACTCATCCATTCAGAAGTATTTTTGGAGCTTTGAGCCAAACACTCTAGAATGCACTAGAATGGATCAGAAAGCATCCCTGCCAGCCAGAAATGCAGTGTCCTCTTAAGAAGACAGACACTTAAGGATGCAGCCTGCTCAGCATTAGATACAAAATGCCATGGGAGTGCAGAGAAATGAGCCACCTGACTCTGTCTGTAGGATCAAGGGAGTTTTCACAGAAGAAGTGGTGTCAGTAATTTCTTAGAAAATGGAAAGGAGCCTATAATGCCGAGAAGTGGCAGGAAGACCAACCTAGGTTAGAAAACCAGGTGATGGAGAGGGGACTCATCATACATTCAGTGTGGCTGTAGTGCATGGTATCCAGGGGGAAAATATCAAGGTCCAGTATTGTCTACCATGCACCAAAAGCACCTTGCTTCTTCAGGGAGCAGTGGAGAAGCATTGAAGGGCTCCAACCCACCAGATGACAATGTCAGACCTTGGGCAGTTTCACTGTGGAGAATGGAATGGTTGGGGGAAGCCACATACAAAGATCTCTAGTACTCTTGGGACTAACAAGAGAAAAACACTACCTGAAAGAGGGGAAAAGCAGTGTCGGTGGAGGGAAAAGGGCAGAGGAAGGAACAAGTCTTAAGCCTTGAAACTCTTCCCCCTCCTGGGAGGCTGTGACCTGCACAGTCCTGCAAGCTACAGCGTTGCCTAGGTGACCAGCAGCAGCAGGGTTTGGATGTGTGAAGCTTGGGATGGAGGATACACTGGAAAGGAGCCAGGAGGATTGAGCAATTCTGTCATTCAAAAAAAAAAAAATTATAAAGCCCTCTAAAAGGGAATAGCAGTGCTTTAGGGATGGAAACACTCTTCACAGTGGAAAACTGCCCTTGCATGGAAAGGGAAACACAAATTAGATCAAACTTAAGGCCTGTACTTTAAACCCAAATGAAATCAGTACATTCCTGAATTTATTTCTACTACTCTGCCAATGATTATTAGAGAAAAGGTTAGAATATGTGTGTCTTAGTAAAAATATAAGGGAAATATCTTTTACTGCAGGATCTCAGGGAGAGTTGAAGGTAGATCAACAGCAGGCAGAATATATTGAATATTATGAATATTATTAACATTTTGGACAACATTTGATAATTTCCTACATGTTCATATTTTTCATTCTCTGTCTCTATCCTTCTCTCTCTGCTTTGCACACATGACCTCTGTTACTCTCACACTAGCCAAATGTTGAAATCTATTCATAAGACACCAGTGGTTTCAGTCATATATATATATATATATATATATATATATATATAGGCATACTTCTCAAAATCTTCTTCCTCTGCTTTTTATTTCACACAGTTCTCCTTGAACATGCCCTGCTGGCCCTTGTGTGTCTTTCACATTCCTGGTTTGTCACCACATTCAGGACACTGGCATATGTTTCATGCTACCCTTATTTATTCATTATGCAGCATAATTTGACATTGAGTATCATTTCTATTTGATAGATTTCCCGGTTGTTCATGCTGAAAGCACGGCCTCGATCTAGGACACGTCTTTGGCCTGCTGTCAACTTCAGCTTCCCACAGCCCCTGGTGCAGCCCACTCAGCCATGAGTACACGCTAACTCCCTTCAAAATTAAAATATGTCATAGTTTATAGTTAATCATCGTGTCACCCTCTCACTCTAAACACTTCTGATGTGTAGATAAAATTACAAACCATTTCACTAGTCTTACTGACATGTCTAAAATATTTTCACATTAACTAATTCAATACTCCAGTCATTATTTCAGTGTGCTATATGCTCACGTTGGCTCTGGTCCCATAATGTCTTATGTAACACTCACGTCCCTCCTTAAATATCTGCCAATCTGACATCAACCTTATTTTGCATTTCCATTTTGTCTCATGGCAAGAGGGGATCCTCCCATTGATGGTTTTCAAGTTGTATATGTGGTCACAAAATGATGATAACAAATGCATACATCAAATTAATGGGCATAACAGACATACATATATATACTTAATATAAACAATATGTTTGTTCCATTTATATGTATAAAGAAGCTTTTATTTCTCTGACCACCCTTGAGTGTTTCCTAATATCTCTATCAAAATATATTCATTTCATTTGGATAGATCCTAACTTGATGTTACTATGTCAAGTGGTATTGCCACCTTCTTGGATAAAGATCATTATTTCTCACGAGCCTAGGAGAATTTGAGTTCTTATCCTTAATATATCAGTTTGGAAGACACTCTGAGAATGAATTTGGGCAACCAATACATTCCTCACTTGGGTAGATCCCCATAGTCCACCTTGAGCTCAGCACTTCAAATACAGTGTGATCTTTGTTTTAAAGAGGAATATTCATGTTGGTTCTAAACCTCTGCCTGAAGGCTTTTGTTATAACATATAGCATCTGTTTTGATCAACTGTCTGGCTTTCTTTAGTTTCATGATATGCACCCCTCTGTTTAAACAAAAAGCTAAACTAAAATGCAAGTTGCATAGGAGATTGTGAGCAAATCTGCACTAAGTTAAGGAAAAGCTTTGAAATTTTGGAAATTTAGGCTTGAAACAACTTATGTCCCAGGATGGCTGCCATTTTAACAAAGCTTATGGTTCTGCTCCTGGCTTTGCCCTTGGCCACCTGTGTGACCTTGGAACATAAGTCCTCCTCTTTGGGCCTCAGAGTCTTATCTAAATGATGCCCTAGGCTTTAATCCCTTCCAGTTCTTAAATTCCTTGAGTCTATGTGGCCATGAGTCTTTCTGACACTAAATCCACATCATCACAGTAGATCAAAGGATGGAAAAACTAAGAGCAAATAAAGGTCGAATAACACATTTAAAGGCAAGTACTTCCAGAATATCAAGGATTTGGGGAAACTCGTGTGCACACTAGCATCTTAGATTCTTCTTTAAAATGTGCTGAAAGAGAGACAGAATTGCTGTTAGATCAATAAAACTAAGTGGGTCAAGGATTTTTGCACATAATTAGCATGTCTTCCTATCACTAGATACCACATCTAGTACACTGTATGTATCAATGGTTTTGTCTGTTGAGAATGCACCCAGGCACCATTGAAATTCATGACTCCAATGAGTGGATTTAAACTTCTTGTTTACAAAAAGTTTCACAAAAACAGGTACAATCTTTTCGTTGAAGAATATTGCAGGTCCTCATTCAAAGGCCACCATAATCTACAGAAATAAAGAACTCCCATTCATTGTAATAGCTCCCATTGATTGAACATAATATTAGCTAGAGAATACTTTATTTAAATTGTACTGCAATTGTATATGCTAGGCACTAATCTTAGTATTGAGCATTCCTTCACTTATATAATAATTACAATAGCCTTATAGAGTAAATTCTATTAACTGTTTTATAGATGAGGCCACATAGCCTGACATCTCCCTAGTCCCTAAGCTACCTTAGTCACAGCCCTTCTAAGGGCTAACAAAGATGGAAATGGCAAGGAAACTGTGAAAAAAAAATCTGGACAAGCTCAGAAACTCAGTCATTTAGGAAGCAAAAGCAGATCTATTTATTAATCTGCTCGTTTGGTACCTGAGCACTTTTAGAGCACTTGCTCTGTGTGAGTCTATTTACTTTCTAAATCTTTAACTCATTCTATCTTTTTGGTCACCCTCTAAGGTAGAAAATGTAATTATACTCATTTTCAATGCGAATAATACACTTAAATCTATATGTGAGGACACTGAATAACAGAGAAATGACAACTTGCCCAGGTCACACAGCTAGTAAGTAGCAGAAAGGGGATTAAACTGAGTCCAGGACCTGCTCCACATCCTGGCTCTTGAGAGTATCTTGTACTGTCCATCAGGGCTACTTTCTTAATCTACCTGCCCACTGTATTATTAATGGAGGTTCATTTACTCATTCATCAATATTAGTGTAGCTACATATTAATTTTAACAGTGCTGTCAGGGAATATTAAATGTCCATAACTGATGAGTTTCAAGAAAAATTGAACTTATTTTGGTATATTTCATTTAAAACTTGAGATTCCTCTGTACATGAATTCTTATTCAGAAGTTATTTTTGTTACTTTGTTGTTTAAAATATCAACCTCCAACTTTTTGAAAAATTCAACCTCAGTACTTTCAGATTTCCTGAGCATGCTTAATTTGAGTTCTTTCTGTATCTAAGATTAGGAGTACAAGTCATATTGAGATGAGCTACCGTATGTACCTCATAAACAGACAAGCTACCAAGAAAGTGGAGTTTAATATATGAAAAGTATACAAATATGATGCATTTCTGGATTGAGATATAAGCTATTATCTGTAATTTCTTTATATAAAATCCCTTCATTCTCAAGAAAAATAAATAAAATATCCAGCAGAAAGAAAATTCATTGAGACTGACCACAAGTACCAGGAATCCTATAATGGGCATTTGATGCTTCTTGTGTCTAAATTGTCAACCATGCTTTTCCTGGGATTGACTTTTGGTATTATTGATGAGTGGACTATCTGCTCAGCATTCACGTTAGTTTTGGAAGATGAACCTAAATAAGGTAAAAATTCAAACTCCATCTGCCATCAGTCATTCAGCAAGATGGTTTTTTTCTGAGGAGCCAACCCTTTCACTTATGTTTAAATGAAGGGCATGCTTATCCTGCAGAAATCTCAGTCCGCTTTAGAGCACTGCTAATGTCTGGTGACAAGCTATGAAGTGCTAGTGCTTCCCAGGCACCTGTTACCCACTCAAAGTTCTATATGGTATAGCAGGATCCCAATTAGCAAAAATCAGTGAAGAGTCAAACATAATATTAGCTAGAGAATACTTTATTTAAATTGTACTGCAATTGTACTTTATTTAAATTGTACTAAGGATAAAATATATGAAAACAGGGTTGCTACATCTCATGAAAGAAACCTGAAAGTAAGAATTGGTTCAAAATACATACCAATGGGCTGCAAAGAAGCTCATAGGGACTATGTTCCAAATGAGAACTGCTTCTCTCTCTCTCTTTTGTCCTCTCTTTATGATTTTATTCTAGACCTAAGTATGACATATGGCTTCTTTCCACAGCTCTGGGGTAGATTTGACAGTATATTTTCCAGATCAGCACATCAACTTCAGATCTGTGACACCGGCCAGGCAGCCTGAATCAATTAACCTGAAAGCTTCGAAGAGCATGGACCTTGGTAAGTGAGGGGGAGGTGACATCCAGGTCAGCTCTCCAGCCTCAGCCCATCTATCTTCCCAAATGTCCAGGTCTTGTTTCTTTAACTCAAACCTCAGGGAGCAAGGTCTGCAGAAGCTGGAGGATGGGACTGGTCATAGTATCTTCCTATCTGCTCTCACACACTTAGTTACCCTCTTTGTAAAAGCAGGAGTGATGACTTATTCTTATTTTGTGGTCCATAAAACGTCCTCCCTTTATTAGGTCAGAAAAACATGTTTCCTCTGGAGGTTCCAAATGCCATAAGCATCTTTAACTAACCTGCATTTGTATTTGCCCTCTGGCTTCTGCCAGTGCATTTCATTTCAAATGAACATACCTGTTTCAGGGCCTGGGAAGAAGATGTGGTTAAATGGTGCTCTCCATCCTTCTTTTGTGTTCTGCATATGTGATGGATAGGGAAGGCAAAAATGAAGAAGATCCCTCTCTTCCAGTGTCCATCCCCTATGACACTGGAGGGAAAAAGGGTCACTTGGGTTTGCCATATGGAGAGTGTCAAGGTACCTGGGCTGTCCTGAACAACCTCATCAGTGTTCTGAGCACCATGAATATTACTGGATGACTGTCGGCTCTCAGGGCAAACCAAAGACCCATGTCAACAGTGTTCTCCAGGCACTGGGACATGGGTCCTGGAAAGACATTCAGACATCTACTGCTGCCTTCCCATGGGCTCTTAGTACAAAATAAATTCTTAACAAAATATCCCTTGCTTCCTGAATACTCAGAGGCCAACCTCTGCAACTGTTTTTTCTTGAGGCATATTACATTTTTCATTAATAGCCACAAGAAAACAGAATAATCAAAACTGAGTGCTCTACCAAACAATATAATAAATAGTGCTTATCTGCTGTTCATTTACAGGAGTTCAGGAAAAGGCTCAATCCTGATGAAATGAGAAATTGATTCTATTTTTTATAAATTAACCAAATCACTGGGAAGCACTTGCTCTCATCACCTATAGTGAGAGACAGACAGAAAACCTTAACAAGGGAGCTACTTGAACACTGGTCTGGAGGGTGTTTCTCAGGCATGAATCTCTGACAAACCAGAAGAGTAATGTGTGACACTGATATCAGTTATTACTAAAAATGTATTTTTATAAATTGCTTGATAAACATTTCCTCTTCTGTCTTCTCATTTTATCTATAGAGAAGATGAATGGACAAAACTGCTCTTAATTTCAGGATATGGGGGGGGGGACCATATTACTTTTTTTTCATTTAATTAAAAAAACAACAACATAAATTGTTTCCTATGAAGTATTTCTGCTCTTATTTCTTATTACTGAAAACTTTATTTTTGAGAATTTTTTCTTTTGAATTGAAATCACATTTGTAAAATATGTATAGTTGGCAGTCTTCCATTGCATTTTTTTGTACATGTACCACAAATGACAACAATAATAGTAATGTTTGTTCAATTTACAAAATTGGACAGATGCTGGGTTATTTTTTTCAGGACACAAGTACCACACTAAAAGCATTGGCTAAAATGTACCATGCAGCAGAAGATTTAATAACATGCTATAGAAACATTTTTAGAGTAATCATCCAAGTTTAGCCCCCCCTCCAAGATGTACCAATTTGAAGCTAATAGTTTTTCAAAGACTGAGGGCAAGCATTCTAGAACCATCTGGTTCCTACTCCCTAGAACAGACAAAGGAGTGAGCTTAATAAATGTGTTGACTTTCCACTGGATATACTCAGGTGATACCCCAATGATACACATTTGGAAGTATCTTTCCTGCTTGATTAGGAAAGCAGAATATAGTTGTAGTTTAGTTCTCCATATACCACCCTGAGCTAATATAATGTTTATCCATGCCATGTTGGATTTCTTTCATTGCGAGTGAGCCTTGATTTAGTTTGATTTTCTTTTCCCTTCAGATGGAATTTAAACTTAATTAAAGGTTTTATTTTGAGTTTGTGGGTGTTTTGTCCATTTATATTATTTCCTACTTTGCAGTTTACTTTTTTCCAGTGTTTCTATTTGTTAATTCTTTTTCTCTTTTATTTTTAGACTAGTGCATGCATGTTGCAAATAATTTATTATAATTTGTTGTCTTCTTAGCTTGATTTTGATATCCTTTACCATAAAAAGCTTTAGTCTCAGAGTCAAATACTTCCATCTTTTCTTTTGATTTTTGATTTTATGTTTGTCCCATTTACTTTCTTCTAGATACAATCTACATTGTATTTTATTCACAGTGTATGAAGTAGGAGAATTTTTCTTCAAAATATATAACAAATTATTAATAAATTTATTGAGTTTTCCATCCTTTCCCTATTAATTTAAAATGTAGTTTCATTGAATAATTAAGTTCCCTTATACACATAAATGGGTGGGCTTATAGACATGCTTGTCTATTTATATATTAATCTGCCCTGTGCTGGCATCATTCTGTTTAAATTATCATGCTATTACTTTGTACTTTGATTTACATATAGGATGATCTTCCTCTGATTTTCCTTTGTAAAAAGAAACCTATTTTTTTCAAAGTAAAATCAGCATCAGTTATTGAAATTTTAAAGGTTACACAGGAGTGTTTACTGTGTGTGTGAGTGTGTGTGTGTGTGTGTGTGTGTCTGTCTGTCTGTCTGTCTGTCTATCTTCCTGCCTATCGGAGTGACTGTTAATTATAACATTTATTACTGGTTCTTGATAAAAAAAAAAAAACACTTTATCAAGTGAAATAAGCTTCCTTGTATTTCTCGCTTCCACATTTTTTTTTAATCTGTCCCTTTTTTGCTTTAAGTCAGAGATGGACATTGAATTTTAGTAAGTAATTTTAAGGATATAATATATAGCATGATCAAATATATTTTCATTTTCATTAATAAAATACAAGCAGGTTGCCTAACAGATTCCATAATATTAATCTTTGTTTCTTTCTGAAAAAATCTAACTTTCTCTGTTCTTGAAGTATCCATTCAGTTAACTACAGATATGTGTATTAAACCCTGCTAGAAATGGCCACCATTGGCTCTGTGCTCTCAGAACAGCTTTTCTCAGTGTTATCAATTCCTATATACCCCTTACAGATTTTTCTGAGGCTATTTTGCCTCATAATTTCTGCTAGTGGGTATATGGTCACGTGTAAGACAGATCAGAAGTGATTAGAATGATAAGTAAAAGGAAATTTATTTTTAAATAATTGGGTATAACTATGCATATTCAAAGGGGATAGGGTGTCATTTAAGGGACTGGGTTGATACTTCTGGGTTTACCAGAAAATCAATCTCTCCTACTAATTGTAGACTTTCCTCTATTTATTTAAATTACCAGAATTACTATGTTCTGTCTGCATCCCTTTAATTTGTTCATAATTGCGCTTGTGTGGGTGTTGAGTTGGAAGCTCTTAGAAGCTGAATAACACAGCTGCCTTTTTGGCCTTTGGCATAGGGTTTCCCCCCAAAGAGCTGCCCCTGTTGGCAGCATGCCAGGAAGTTACATTCAAAGACTTTTTGATGAGGCATAAAAATCTTTAATTTCCAGGCTTGGTGTTTTATGACCCCATAATACTCCTTAAGAATTAGTCTCAATTATTCAAGGGACAGCACTTCAGTGTTTGGGCCCCTTTGTTGACCTAGTCTATAGCTCCATTCAAAGTTAGGTTTAAAACACTATTTCCCATAAGATTTTTTTTTAAGAGTTTTCTTTCCTGTTTCCAATTGTGCTCAGACTCCTGTTTCAGAGGGCGTCTGTGACACAGTTAAGACTAAGGGCAGTGCAGATGGAAGATGCTGGCCAGCTGTCCTGCCTCTGTTCAATGAGAGGAAATGAGCCTACAGTGATGCATGAGGCATTTAGATGAAATGTTAGCAAGTTTCCTGACAGTGAAGATTGTTAACATTGCATGTTCCATAGTCTCTTATTTAAAAAGAAAAAAATATGTCCCTAAAACTCAAGAGAGAGATTGGCTGATTGTCTTTCCAGATCTGTGATTCTGCATTTTTATTTTCTGTTAGTTGATTGTTCTATATTTATTTTTTTAAGTTAGAAAATGTTTGTAGATACCCACAATTGAAGTAAAAATTATGACTCATATCTACAAAGGTAAATATTTGGAATACAATACTTTCATGCATGTCAGATTTTCCCTTTTAGTAATTTGGTATCTTTATTATCAGATCAAAGATGAGCATTAGAAAAGTTAATTAACCCCACCCTACTATTCTAAAACTTTGTTTTATTATTTTTATACTGAAGTACTTCTATATGCTTTCTTGATAATAAGATAATATGAAATTATTATCTTGATAATAAGAAAAACATCCTGAAGACTGAATACATAGAATTTTTATAAAATTATATATTCTGATAACTCTAATACTCATATATCTATGTATGTTGCATATCAATATATTTTAATATAGATGTTAATTTATATCCGTGGCTTTTCTTTATTGTCCAGTTATGAGCAATACCTCTGTAGATGTCAAAATCTGAATCAGATACTGCTATATCGACTATAAGTTTGACTTTAAAAGCAAAAATGAAAACCTATTTGGTAAGAAAAATTAATGGTAACAATAAAAGTGTCTACTTATCTTGTAAGTCACCAAGGAAGTGCACAAGAACATAGTCAAATATATGCCCTATGTTATAGGAAAACAAAATTAAGAAATTATATTCATTCATTAAAGAAATATGTATTGAGGACCTACTATGTGCCAAAAGTGCACTAAATACTGGGGATTCAGTTAAATCAGCCAGAGACATGGTGCTCGCTATTATACCTAGATCAAAACCCTAACAGGAAGGAAGACCCAAGAGTTAAGAAAAGATTTCCAAAAGGAAATTCTGATGTTGTGATGATAACGTATCTCAGAGAGCAAGAAATGTAGAGGAATCTGAAGATACTGTGGTAGCTGCCTCAAGAACTCACTGATAACCTTGGCTATGTGGAAAAGAGGAAGAGAGGAGCAAATGGTAAGGAAAAAAAAGTAATCTAGAAGAATAAATTCAGGAAGAGCTAAGAAGCTGTATGAGCTGAGGCTTAAAGCCTAGCAAGAGAGAATATGAGGTGGCCCATTGTTTGAAACTCCTAACAGATATCAGCAGGAAAGAAGAGCCTCCTGGCTCCAGAGTTGATTTTACCTGCATGCAGCAAGAAAATGATGTTCAAACTGAAAATGCAGGACTTCCCAGAAATGGAGGTCAAGATGGTCGTCATCTCTGTGCACTCAAAGAATGGAGACTGTGATTCTGCTGTCTTCGAGTATTAGGAAGTGCCAAGCATAGATAGGCCTTGCACTGGAAGCCAGGGAGCAAATTACCAATTTTTACAGAAATGAGTTTCAGACATGACTAACAATCTCAGTGTTAATCCTGAGAAGATTTTCATGTTTGTGAAATGAAATTAATAAATAAGTACATGGTGATCACCAGCAACCTCCATGGAGTCTTTATTTAAATAAATTATATCTCCTTTCCTTTTTGATAGGATTTCTAGACTGGCAAAATCAGGAAAGTGTTATAAATATGGGTTATATTGATTTTTACAAATTTTTATATTATATTGATTTTTCAGTTTGTTTTCTGATTGAGATTGATGATTCAAATTATACACAAAGATGTAGGTATAACATTAGAATGCCTTTTCCTGATATGTACAAATTGGTGGCTTATTGTTACTCTGCCAGAAATTAAACAACACATACCAAAATACTCTGCACTTGGCCCTTCTCATTGTATTCCAATAAAGCTCAATAGAGCTTGATGAAGACTGGATCCGTGTGTAACTTGGATGGTGGTATGGCACACAATCTTACTACATTTTCAGTACTTGTTATCTCAGAGAATTGGGAAATATGTTAAGAGTGACAGAATTAGCACTCAGATGATTTCTCCAGAATTAAAGAAGATGGAATTTAACAAAGTATGATATATTCATCTGACGAGTGTTTATTGGATATGCCATATGCCAGGTAAATAATACAAAGCCTCAATTCTTACGGCATTTTCATTCATGTTAGACAAATAGATGGTAAAGTTTATGCAGTGAATAAATAATAAAGTTTCAGATAGAAATAATTTCCTAAAAACCAAATTCAGGTAGAAACAAAAACTGAAAAGGGAAACTATTTTTAATAGAATGGTGAAAGATGACATCCTGAAGTCAGTTTGTCAAAAAGATCAATTGTACAAGCATAGGATTCAGGAGAGTAGGCTTAATATTAACTACTTAAGTGCCCCTGTTTTTAGCTGCTTGCCTGACATAGCCACCCCCAAAGCTACCTCTGTGTTATCTGACCAAGAAAGAGAAAGGCTCTGCTATATCCTGATCTGTATTTAATTCTGGGTTCAATATTTTAATAGATGTAAAAACAGTACAAAAAGCATTCAGTTATTATTGAGAGGCCCAGAAACCATATCCAATGAAAAGCAGTTGAAAGAAATAAAGATATTATGCCTGGAACAGAGATGACTTAAGAAGCATAGGAAAGCTCTCCTTAGATATTTTCACAGCTGACATTGAAAACTCAAATTTATTTAAAACTGAATGCACACCCCAAATGACTCAAGCAATGAAAACCACATCAGAAGATGAATCAAGTTTATAAACTTTGAAATCTAGGAAGGTATTAGTGATGGAAAACTAAATTCTGGTTTGTAGCATTTTTTATATGAAAGAAAAAAATATGTATAAATTAAAACAGCTTGTGAAGACTGAGAAGCAAAATTCACCAACATTATGGGAAAGAGACCATGGTATATTTTTCAGTGTTTAGGAGAAAACTGCAGTTGGGCCAGCACACAGGGTCAACCTTAGGCACCTTTGGCAAGAGGAGAATTCACACTGTTTACAGGACCCCCACCCAAAGCAGGCCTCTTTCAAAACATTAAGATTAGCAAACAGTAGCAACATTAGGATTATCGAAAAACCTTGTGTATAATTAAATTCTGGATAATTGCTACATTTGAAAATGAATTAGTATTAACCAAATGTAGAGATAAAGATGTCTTTCCTAGATCTGTAACTAGATGATTATTTTAGATGTTCCAAAATATGCAGATTCTGTTTAAAATTTGTTAAAATTATTACTTGGGTTGGAGGCAAAGGTATAATGATGGTTTTCTATGTCTCTCCCTCTAAGTTCTTATGGACCCTACGTTTCATACTCCTTAAGAAATATATTTTCAAGGTGAATTTGACTATGTTTATTGTTACTATTAATTAGAAAACAATGACTATTGTGTGGAAATGGTGCTTCTATATTGCTTTCCATATTTCCAGACTTGTCTGAAAGTTGTGGTGCATTCCAGCCCACCCCTGTCAGACTCCCTCTAATGAATCAACACCCACAAATGCCCTAAATATAGTTGCTCTCATTTGCCATTTGTTGGATGAATGACTCATCTGTCCCCACCTGGAGGAAAAAAAAAATTCTTTGAAGCAAGGACTTGGTGACTAGAGAATAAGGGAATTGGTATTGGTTTTAGTAATAGTAGCAGTCATGGGAAAGCTGCTGGGTATTGTTAGATGGAGCCGCTACATCTACAGTTTTCTGGTAATTGGTGGTTGACTTAAATTGTCCATATAAATAAATTCTCCATGTATATGCATTATGAAACACTGTGAAAAGTTCACCTGTGGATTTGATATGTCGATCTTTAATTCAATCATGGAGTCACAGATGGTCTAGAGTGTTGCCATGCAGTTTTTCACTAAGATTGTATTTTCTCCAGCTGAGGGATTGGTTGGTGGAATATGTAGATAATTTAAAAATTCTCTGCCTGGAAGAAAAATTCAAGGCTCTATTTTCTCATAAGAGATATAAAGAGGACTATAAAGTCTAGAAGTATTTGTAACTGAACCTTTGGCTATTTTGCCAATAGCCAACCCATGCAGATTTTTATTAAATTGACCTCTGTATATTTACAGCATTATTTGTGCTCTGAAGGGAAATCTTGATCATTGGGGAAACTTCCTTATCTTTTAAAACTGAAATGTTCTGGGCTTTTTTTGAAACTTGAGTTAGTATAGGTATTGCTTTCTTCCTTTTTGTGCTTCAATTGAAACTCTCCTTCTAAGACTCTTAAGTCTTTTAAATGAAGTCAGATATGAACTTTTCCTGCTCACTTGCCTTTGTTTCACAAACCATTGTTCATACTTAAATGAAATTCTGTGTTCCTTTTAAAAGAACCTTTATATTAATATGAGAACATCTTCATAAAAATATGAAGCTGAGAAAGCTATTCAAAGAATGGAACAAAATACTTAAATTCTCCTTGAAAAAAATGAACCTAATTCACTCTCATTGTTTTGAAGTGACAGTTTCATTAGCGGAAAATATTATATTTAGTACAAAACTAAATATTACCAATAATAAAATGTAAGCCGTGATATAAGAAATATATGTTAAATAAAGTTTGTCAGTTTCATAATTATCTCTTCTGATTGGAATTCTGAATGATTAAAATTTGTTATTGGTAATATTTTAATCTTAGGAAGAGATTAAAGCTATTGTAGGAAGTTTCATTTCTCTCATTTTTAGGTGAATATGTGTAGTTTGTTCTTTAAAATGCAAAACATCTTTAGTCTTGCATATTTTATTCTCATGTATACATATCTTTATTCTTATATTCTAATTTTTTCCTAAGATTTATTGTACCAAATATATGCTTTTAAATTTGTGTAAGGAACAGAAAAGCCTAAACATTATTCTGTGTCTTTGCTCCTAGAAACATTATATTTTAATTGTAAAATTTGCTTTTGAATAAATGGAGCATGATTCACTTGTCTTATATTATTTGCCACAAAGGTTCTTTCCAATTCTTCACTCTTAAGAATAGCAATGCTCCTATTACCCCTAGTTTTTCTAATGTTTTGAAGATGAAGGTGTGCTGTATTTTGTCATGTTCTTTTTCTGCATCTATTGAGATGATCATATGATTCTTGCTTTTAAGTCTATTAATATAATGAGTTATGTTTATTGATTTCTTTATGTTGAACCAACCCTGAATCCCTGGGATGAGCCCTACTTAATCGTGGTGTACTATCTTTTAAAATATGTTTTTGTATGCGATTTCCCAGAATTTTTTTGAGAATTTTTGTATCTATGTTCATCAGGTATATTGGTCTAAAGTTTTCTTTCCTTGATGTGTCTTTTTCTGGTTTTGGTATCAGGGTGATATTAGCCTCATAGAATGAGTTTAGAAGGGTCCCTTCCTTTTCTATTTCATGGAATACTTTGAGGAGTACTGGGTTAATTTTTCTTTGAAAGTCTTGTAGAACTTGACTAAGAATCCATCTGGTTCTGGGCTTAAAGAAATCAAAAAAACTCAATACCAAAAACACAAATCATCCAATCAATAAATGGCCTAAGGAACTGAACAGACACCTCATAGAAGAAGAAATACAATCGATCAACAAATATATAAAAAAGTGTTCAACATCTCTAGCAATTAGAGAAAGGCAAATCAAAATTACTCTTAAGATTTCATCTCATCCCTGTCAGAATGGAAATCATCAAGAACACAGGCAACAATAAATGTTGATGAGGATGTGGGAAAAAAGTTACACTCATACATTGCTGGTGGGAGTGCAAATTGATGCAACCACTATGAAAAGCAGCATGTGATTCTTCAGAAAACTTGGAATGGAACCACCAAGGAAACTTGGAATTTGACCCAGCTATTCCACTCCTTGGTTTATATCCAAAGGACTTAAAATCAGCATACTACAATAATGCAGCCATATCAATGTTTACAGAAGCTCAATTCACAATAGCTAAACTATGGAACCTACCTAGGTGTCCTTCTATAAATGAATAGATAAAGAAAATGTGGTATGTATACTCCATGGAATATTACTCAGCTTTAAAGAAGACTGAAATTATGACATTTGCTAGTAAATGGACGGAGTGGAGAATATCATGCTAAGCAAAATAAGCCCAAAAATACAAAGGCCGAATGTTTTCTCTAATATGCGGATGTTAATTCACAATAAGGCAAGGGGCACTAGAGAGGAATAGCATTACCTTAGATTAGGTAGAAGCTAATGAAGGGAGAGAAGGGAAGGGATGTGGTGATAGGAAAGAGAGTAGAATGAAAAAGACATTATTACTGTATTTATATATGTGACCGCATGGCCAATATGATTCTACAACATGTACACTCAGGAAAATGAGAAATTATATCCATCTATCTATGATATATCAAAGTGCATAAATGCATTGTACTGTCATGTTTAACAAGTTAAAACAAATTTAAAAATTAATTTTAAAAAATAGCAATTCATGAAGCCTACTAAGGTATCAACCTCTGTAAACAATCATGATTATTTCATCATTGTAAGTTTCTATAATTCGTTGTCCAGAATGATTTAGCCAGGTATGGTATCTCATGCCTATGATTCCAGCAACTTGGGAAGCTGAGACAGGAGGGTCTCAAGTTCAAGGCCAACCCTAGCAATTAACCTCAAAATAAAAAAAATAAATAAATAAAAAGAGTTGGGGATGTGGCTCAGTGGTAAAGCACCCCTAAGTTAAATCCCCAGTACCTATCCCCCAAAATAAAGGATTTAAGGGTTTTGATTTATATGACCAATTGTCCTCCAGAAAAGCAATTTTGTTCCTATTAACAGAATTTGAAAGAAAATGAGTAACTTTTTTTTTCATTTTGCAGGTTTTATAGGTTTAAAACAAGCATTATATTTTACTTTTAAAATTGCTTCTGTGTTTAAACATTTTTTTTTCTATTTCACTGTACATCTTCTATTGTAAATCATCTGAGCACTTTCATTTTAAGGTTAGAAATTTTTAAATTAAATATCACTTTTTGCAAGTAAAATGTTATTCTACATTAAAGGTCAAGTTTCAGCCCTTGCTCACAGGGGAAAACAGATATCACTTTCACTTTCCCAACGCTAAGTATGTTACTTGCTCCAAAGTACATATTAATTAGTACCTTTGTGTCTCTCATTAAATGGTTAGAAACTGTCTAAACATGAACCAGAAGCAGAGTCAGATTCAGACTTATTTACAATAAAAACTGCTTAATCTGTGGCAAGTCAAATAATCTTTTTGGAAATAATTGATTTTTATTTCTTTGTTGGAACACTAAAACTACTCTCCTGAACCTCAAGTGAAGCATTTCCAGCTGCTTTAGGGTACCTTAGAACAAGGCTAGCATCGCTATAAACACTTACTCTGCTTGTATAATGCTGAAAAGATATATAATGCTTGAAAATGCAATTTCAGTTCCATGTAAAATTCATTCATCCATCTCTTCCTTCCTTCCTCCTTTATTCATTCATTGAACAAATATTTATTGGTTGCTTCTTCAAAGTACTGCTCTAAATACCTGCAACAGACAACAACCTCTTATTTCTATAGCTTACCTTTCTTAAGCAGAAATACTCACATGAACACAGTTTGAAAGATTAGGTACATAAATAGTAATAGCACAATAAGTGAATGAAGGTGCTGGAAGCATATCCAGTATTACAAAAATCATTCTACAAATTGTGGAAGGAGGAAACATGTCTAGAAAGGTTAATGTTCTAATACCCATTTGGTTTGCAGTGTTCATAAGAAAAGGTAACTAGGAACTTGATGCATGAAGGTATGAAAATTAAAGTGAAAATTAAAATAGAGATCAAATTGGAAACTGACTAATCAAAAGTGATAGTTTTAAGTGAGCTGGGAATATGCCATCTACCCTCTGATGATCCAGCAACTGACTGACATAATCCCCAATCCCCAAACACTTCAGGATTGTCTTGGAAAAAATCATGAAAACCTGCGGTGATTTCAGCTCAAATTCCTTTAAAGTCAAACAATGATATATCAAGGAATTGGAAAATACTTGGGCCATTTTAAAAATTTGGAAAAAAAATTAGCACCCAAAGTGAGCGAAAAAATGGCTATATCAGAGCCTTTTCTTTTTATTTCCAGCTTTGTTAAATCATTAGTTGCCAGATAAATAATCCCAGTGCTTCCTCTGTACCCAGAGGCTTCAGGAAAATAACAGTGGCCAAGTCCTCTAGCTTCAGACCAGCAAAGCAACCTTATGGAAGATTGAAAACTATTTTTAAGTAGAAACATAGATGTTCAAAAAATTTGCTTGAAAGTTGATAGACTGAATATCTTAGTATTGTCTTGAGTGACAAGGAATGATCAAATAAGTTTGGGAAACACATGTAAACAAAGATCAAAGAGGCCCCTTAAATTTGGAATTGCTTCCAAACCTTTCACGTGTTTTATGTATGCTGCCAGGCTTCAAGATATAACTTCAAGATATAACCTGTGCGGCAGTCCCCAAATTCATTTGATCACAGGAACTTTAAGTATAGAGTAGCTGATAGATCTAGTGCTCCGAGGAATGTCCTTGGCAAAGAGAAGGTGCGAGTGTGTTTGTGAGGTTTGAGGGTGATGCAGAGTAGAGTGACGAAGGACTGCCGGCAAACGGGGACATGTGGGGCCATGCTCAGGGTGCAGTCTGTGAGGCAATCTCCAGGGTAGAGAGGCATCCACAGTCACTGAACAAGTAGGAATTAGTTGCAGAGCAGCATGAGCAAGCAAGGCTGTAATCAACCAAGCATGAACTGACCGTGGAGCGTGCTGACAGAATGTGACTTACTGCACTGCAGCAAGCCTCTAAAGAGCAGCACATGTACTGTAAAATGAACTCTAAGATGTTACTGTCCGTGGCCCCATGATAGAAAGATTGAATTCCTTTGCCCCACTACTCAAGCTCCCCTGCCTATTAATCTAGAAAAGCACTAAAGCACTAGTAGTAACCATGGGACCACAGTTATTTCTGTTTTTAGTCAGCTTTTTCACTGCTGTGACTCAAAGACCTGACAAGAACAATTAAAGAAGGGAAAAATTATTTCAGATCTCAAGGTTTCAGAGGTCTTAGTTCATAGAAGGCTTGTTTCATTCCTCGGGATCGAGGTGAGGCAGAACATCATAGTGGCAGAGTGCTCTGGAGGAAAGCTGCTCAGGACATTGCACCAAGAAGCAGGAAGAGACTAAGCTCAGCTCATAAAATATATGCCCCAAAGGCACAACCCTCATGACCTATGCCTCTAGCTACACCCTACCTGCCTACAGGTACCACTTAGTTAATCCCTACAAGGGATTAATGCACTGATTAGGTTAAGATTATCATAATCCAATGATTTCACCTCTTTCTTGCGTTATCTCAAACATAAACTCTTGGGGGACACCTATTTCTAAACCATAATAATAGCTAATGTTTTTTTGAGCACTTAGTGTATGCTAGGCAGTTTTTCTGCACAGGAATTTCAAAGCCATGTGCATTAATCTGTGTTGTGTTAATATACTGAAATATCCAACACAGGCTACTTAAGATGTAAAGAAAGCTTTATTTAGTTCACATTATTGATGAGCCCTATCGGTCTGGCCCCTGGGGAAGGCAGTGTGTGAAGATGGCAGGAGCTCATGTTGCAGTGAATGGTCACATCTTCAACTAGAGCAGAGAGAGAAAGAAACCAGGTCTCCCCAGTCCTCTTCCAGGGTATGCCCCCAGTGACATAAGGACTTCCCACTAGGCCCCACCTCTTAAAGGTCCACAGCACCTCCCCATACTGTTACCCTAGGGACTAAGCCTTTATCACGGACCTTTGAGGGACACTCAACACCCCAAATCATATCACCAATGGTACAGATCATGTAATCAGGATATAAAAAGATTGATGTGTAGGGTGTCACAGCTATTAAGTGGAAGAGTCAGGATTTAAACCCAGGCACATTTAATTTTGATGGCTAGTCTCCAAATCATTATGACTTTCTGTTTCAAAGGAGGCTTGTTAACTTCCTGGTCTTCTAAAAATAGAAGATAGATTCTCTCTTCTATTTAAATTATATCTTCCATTCAGGACCCATTCAAGTGTTGCCTGCTCTAGGGGGCTGTCATCTTTTTCTAGCTCTTTCTCTGAATTCTTGAAGGCAGTAATCATTGATATCAGTAATTTTAGCAAAGAATTCCATTCTCTTTTCGATACCTACCAGGTGGGAATTTTTTTCTCACTTCAATCAGATTACAAGCTCCGACAGGGTCATGCTTTATATTTCTTGGGCACCTCCTCTCACCACTTTGTATGTGTAGGTGCCAAGTATGTCCAGGATGGTTGGATGAATGGATGGTCTTAAAGCAATATGGCTGCAATCTTAGAAACCCCATTGATCTCTGTGATTGATCTGGCTGATCTCACTAAGTTGGCAAACCATCTTTTCTGATATCAAGAGGTTAAATTAATAAAAGTACAACCAAATGATTGAACAATATGAGAATAAAAATGCACTTAAATGTCTGGTCTGGGTAGCAGACTAAAATAGGGATAAAGGCATTTTAGGAAGGTGCACAATGTGGTACCCTATACTCGTGTTCACTGACCCCAACTGGTTTTGTTCACTTGAAGGAAAAGTGTTTGGGAAAGCCTCATAAAAATGAACATATGTAAGGAGAGAATCAAATACAGGAAATATATCAAGCCAAATGCTTCAATTTCATTAAATAAAGAAGAATGAAAGCAGTTGTTTAAAACTTGAAGAAAAGGGCTGTGTGCTTTATTTTCTAATTGGAGGAATCTATGAATAAATTAGGCAATCACTTGACATAATTGATTTAGATCATGTGAATTCACATGCCCTGCAAGAGAGGGTAAATTAGATCAAATCATTTGTGGCTCCTCCCCATCTTCTGTTCATCGCTGACATTCTTTCTTCCTTTGTATTCCTCCATATTTCCATTTCCTTTTTGGGGTTTTACTTTTCTTAATCTAAAGAAGCATATATTTTTATGTATATTACTTCTAATTTATAAGGATTTTTTTCCTTTACATGGTAGAATTAGAGTTGACAATATTCTGTACTAAAAAAATTTGTGTTTCTTATTTATGAATCCCATTTTCGTTTTCTATAAATCTGTTTGCACAAGAAGAACATAGTCTGTGCATAAACCTAGTGCCATGGGAATTATACTCAAAACATGCTTGAACTGCTTGCTTTTACCTGAAGCAACATGAAATTGAATTACATTAGTATAGAGCAATTTGGTTGCATGTCAGCTGTGGCAAATAGCACGTAAGCTGAATAGAGATTTTGTTCACCTTGGGTCACACAGTGTTAGTTGTCTTGACAAATATCCCAAAGTGAAACCAAAAAAAAAAAAATTTGTTTTGACTCAAAGAATACAATTGACTCAAAATAAATTGAAAATATTCTAAATGGTTTAAATGCATGGTGCTGACTTACCTATTATAGCTTCAAACTTTATGCAAATTTTTATCCACAAAGCAATTTTTATATTTAGATTTAATCAAAGAATTTAATAATGCAAGTGAAATCTATTTACTGCAACCTCATATACTAAGGCAACCAAGGAACGTTAAAAGGCACTGTGTTCACATAACCCAATTTGTGCAGTGTCCAGCATAGCTGCCTGATGTTGATGGATATGTGAGTTAACTCTTAATTGGTGAAATTAACTAACCTTTTAGATACCTAAGGCTGCATTCCTTTAAAAAAATAGTACTTGACCTAAAGGGCTTATCCATGACCCAAGCCATAATTTAGAAATGTTGTTATATTAAAAACATGGTCATTAAGGAAAGAATTTCTAAGGACATCTCAGTATAATTGTTCATTCCACTGGGAAAACAGATCCCTTTGGAATATGCTACATCATTAATAGATTAAGAATATTATATCCACAAAGGTAGTCAATAATCTTAAATTATTACTCATCATGTTATTACTAGATACTTTTCTAAGTATGTTTCCAGAAGGTGCATTTTGAAATAAAATATGAATACAGGTTGAGTATCCCTACTCCCCAAATCCTAAATGCTCTAAAATCCAAAGATTTTGAGTTCCAGCATGATGCCACAAGGGAATAATTCCATGCCTGACCGCATATGATTCGTCACAGTAAAAATGCAGTTGGACTAAAAATACTATGCAAAAGTACATAAAATTACTTTCCTGCTGTATGTATGAGGTACGTACAACACACGAATCTTGTGTGGAGACATGAGTCCCATCCCAAAGATATCTCATTATATGCATGCAAATTACCTAAAATTTGAAAAAAAACATGAAATCTGAAATGCTCTGGTCTTAAATATATGGGATAAGGAATACTCAACCTGTATGTAAGAAAAATACTTAGTCTTATTTGAATGAAAAGAGAAAAAAAATTAAGTTGGAGAAGAGATGTACTATGGATAATGTATGTAAAACTAAGAAATGATCCTAAGGGTTCACTTTGTGTTACATTAGTCCTTTCTAAATCTAGAGGCATCCTGAGAAGTTAATGAACTTGAAAACTCTAACATTTTTTAAATAGGGATTGAGATGCTGTTTTAATAATCGCTTCCGATTGTCCATGGGCTCTTTGTTGTTCAAGAGAATCAAGGAATAATTATGAAGTCCCTTGTCAGGGACTGGCATCTTTAATACATGAAGAGCTCAAAAATTTTGGGAAAATAGGTATTTCTATATGAAATTGAAAAAATATATGACAATTCACAAAGGAAGAAAACTTGAGTCAACAAATAAATACGATATATGCCCAAACTCACAAGTAATTAAGAAAATTGAGATATTATATTGGCAAATGCTGAAATATACATGACCCGGTATCACAGTGCATGTTTATTGGGTATTTATGTCAATGCTATTTTACTGTAAGGCCGTATGGTGATTGTATAAGGCATCTGAAAATCATTTTTTCCAGTAATTCTGTTTCTAGGACCCATTCTAGGGAAAGAAAAGTCCAAGATTTTAGTTAAGTATAAGAATTTTTCACTTCAGTTCACTAAAGTAAATTTAATTTTCTTGTGATTAAAGTATTAGTGAAATCATAGGATTTTGATCTAGATATAATATACCATGATGCATATAATAAAAGTCTTCAGTCTGTTTAATGAAATACAAAATGTTAGTGATAAAACATCAATTGATAAAAGTAGTGTATATAATTATATTAGTGCATAGGTGTATACATGTATATGTACATACATATAAATAATGAACAGAAATTTGGAAAAATGACAAAAATCAGTTTTCTCCTAGTGGAATTTGTGTGGATTGTTTTGTAATTTATATATCTTTTTATTTCAAACTTCTAACACATATTTTAAATATGTTACATTTATAATTAGATTGAAATGAATTAGTATAAAAATAATTTTTAAATTGAAAAAAAAGAATTTTGTAACATAGTAGTAAGAAATTAAGATATTTGACTCTGAGAAGGAGGAAAGGGGTGGGATATATGGACTAGCTTTATATCATTGAGAACCTGGAAAGGGAAGATAAAACTTTTTAATCTTTCTTAATAGATTTCTAGATGATTCAATTGTTTCAGACTGGTTAAAATAATATTAGCTAGGCTAGGAGCACATTCCACTGCAATGCACGGTGTCTGAACGAGGCCAGTTCACTGGCTCACTAGAACCAACAGGGACTTGGTTCCTTCCTTCTCTTCTTGCACTCTGCCATTCTTGACTTTCTGGCTTTTGTCCTCACATTCTTTACTTCAGAGTATCCAGATGGCTGCCATCAACAATTGTATCCATGTTCCAAGCTAAATAAATAAATAATAAGGTAGCAGTATGCAAAAGGATTTGCCAACATTCTTCCCTTAATTAGGAAATTCAGTATTGGCTAAGAAGAGCTGCCTAGCACCCCAGAAAACCCCTTACTCATCTTATTGGCCAGTACTCTCATATTTCATATACCATCTAGACAGAAACTAATTAGGGCAAATGGGTTTATGGGTGGACATTGCAATGTCCTGATTCTCTATCCATAGTCAAAGTCAACTTTGGCCAAAGATACTTAGGTGAGGCAGAGGATAAGAAGTCAGAGTTGCTTGGGAGAATGGTGGTGCCATTTTTAAAGCAGGGAACCCAGTGAAAGAATAAGATGTATGAAGGAGACGCCCAGGTGGAACAAGAGCAAATTGTTACTTCTCTTTCCTACTGTCTCTAACGCCATGGTTTGAAACTTTATTTTTGTAGTGCTGGGGATTACACCCAAGGCCTTGTGCATGGTAGACAGTGCTTTATCACTGAGCACAGCCCCGGCCCTAAACTCCTGAATTGTTATTTTTTTTTCCTTTTGAAGTGACAAGGATCTTTTTCTTTTTAATTAGTCACTATAGGCACAGATCCTAGAGCCTATGAACTTTCCAAAAATGTACTAAGTATGAGATTTAAGCAAAACCACCAGCTAATGCATAACATGAAACCTCAAATTTGAAATCTATAAAATGTTTATTCCTGGAATGAGCTTCATACCAATTTCACTAATTATTGTACTTAGAATTTACTAGTAAATATTATATTTGCAAATAGTTGGTATTTGCAGATTTAAAAATAAAGATTGTGTTAAAACACAACCTGTAATTAACTTATAACCAAATAATTTTAAATAAATTTTTAAAAATTAAATCTCAAACTTTTGCAGCAAAATTTTATTTAGGAGTTGGGACAGAGAGGAAGGAAATAATCAAAGACCATTGATTTTATTTTTTTTCCTTTTCTTGGTCAGTAGCCTCTGAAATCTCCAAAGAAATCCCTGCTCTGAAGAAAAAAGATTTAAAAATTGCTGCCTGTGAAGTCACTTTAGATTCTGGATCTAGCTACCATTGTCTATTTTTTGTATTAATGTTTTCTATTAGCTCAACCTTGTTCAAGTTGCTTAATATACCTCAATGCCTTCCAAACAGATAGATAGTAGATATTTAGTATGTATGTGTAACCGCCTATTCTGCAAAAAGGAGTCTGATTTAAGTGAGCTCATCTAATAGATTGGTATAAAATACTGGATGAGTTCACTAGAGTGTGTGCAGAATTTTGTGCATCCCATTTAAGTGGATGGTTGTGTGCTCTGAGTTGGAGAGACAGCACATAAACCCCCAAAGTTAATAACCTCTAATAAACAATGAGTCTGGATGACAACTTTTCACAATCTATTACACACTATAGCCCTGGTTTTGCACAGTTTGCATGTTAAACAGATGATAGTAGATTCTGGGCAGAAATATAGACAGTATTATATACTTCAATGCATGCCAGAAGAGAAATCTTTTGATAGCACTTATTGTAGCCAAGAACAGAAGCAGCTATACAATCCCCAGCCAGAAACCAGGTGCCAAAATTAATTCATGCAAGAATAAAATGGGCTGGCATCTTACTGTAAAGTCCGTAAGCTCTGGGGAAAATGTGCACAAAAATCCTGGGTAGCTCAAGTTACAGGGTCTTGGGGGTTATAGTTCAAGCTGAGCTGGCCAGTTCAAGGAACACATTGAGTGATCAAAGAGCATATTTTCACCCAGCCAGCCACCTCACAAACACATGCAAAAGTGCCATGGAGAGAGCAGGAATCATTTTCAGTAAGGTAAGCCCTGCACATGATTTGGATACAGCAGACTTACTTGTCAGATCTGTAGGAGACGCAGCTTGGTAGGTTAGCTAATAATGTTGGATGACAGAATCAGGATTCAAAAAGATCTCAACAGGGAGAACTGGTGAGCTGCAATTCAGAAGATTACATTTAATAGGGATAAATGTAAATTCCCATATTTGGATTTATAAAAGGAAGCAACTGCCTCCTGTCTTATTCCCATCCAATTTATTTTCCACACTGCAGCTTGGGTGATCTTTTTAAAACACAAATCAGATCATGTCACGTCCTTGCTAAAAATCCCTCAACAGCATCCCATTGCCCTGAGGATGAAGACAAAACTCATTAATGTGGTTTTCAAGACCCTCCGTGGCTGGCTCCTTGCTTTCTCCTCCACCTGTTCTCCCACCAGCCCCCCTGTCATGCTGAACATTCCAGCCATATGGAAGATTTAGAGGTTTTCATGTTTCCTCTGTCCAAAACACATCTTCACCCTTTGGTTTAGTCCCCCCCTAATTACATATTTTGAGGTTCTCTGCTCAAACTTTCACTTAATAAATGTCCATGGAGTATCTATTATGTACCAGGCATTATTCTAGGCTCTGTGGATCAAAGAGTGAACAAACAAAGCCCACATTCACATGAAGCTGGTGTTCTAGTGGAATGATGTCTGGTGGTGAACACTTTGAAGACAAATGGAGCAAGATGAGATGTTAGTGATGGAGTGTTGGTGTTGGAAGGCCCTACTTCACGTAGAAGGTGCACAGAGGACCTCCAATGAGGTGGAGTTTAAGGAGAGATGATTAAAGGGGCACCATAACTGTGTGGCTGTCTGGGAGAATGGCACTGCAGTCAGAGGGTAGAGCATGTTTCAAAGCCCTGAAGAGGTGCATACATAACACTTTTGAGAACCAAGGTCAAGTCCAAAGTGAGTCAAGTAAACTGAGCAAGAGGGAGAATTCAGAAGAATGAAGCTGGAGAGACTGCCAGCATGCGGCTTGGGCAGGGCTCAGAAGTCATGATAAACCTTCGGGTTGTCTTCTAGATGTGGTTGGAAGATAGAGAGGCTTCTAGCCAAGAACCATCACAAAAAAATTATTTTGTTGCTGTTTTAAAAGGATTACAGTAGCTGTTGTGTGGAAGATAGACTAGAGACCTAGTGCAGAATCCCCAAGATCAGTCAGAGGTTATAACATCTGTCAAAGTAAAAGCTGGAGGGACCTTTGAATGTGTAGGTTTGCTAACACTTATCACATCCTTGTGATTACTTGTGGGAAACCCTGCCTGTTCAGGGCTCAGGGCTGCCTTGCTAACTTTCCCAATCTCAGTGCCCAGCATTGTGGCTGCCGTACCACAGACTCTGCAGAGATATATGACAGGCAAAGAAGACCTGGCTTAATAGCCATTAATATAAAAAGGACCTCAGGGTTTGAGCTGACTGTGCACAGAGCAAAGAATATGAGCTAGCAGCAGACCAATTTGGCTGCCAAGAAAGCTAGTGCTGTCTTAGGCTGCATTAAAAAGCCTGGGATGGAGAGTAAGAGGTGGGCTTAAGTCTGAGGCCCCTCTCTGCTGTCTTGTCTGCATCCCAACTATTGACCTGACCTGACATCATTTGCCTTCTGCCTTCTTTCTAATACTGAAACCTTATTTTTTTTTGGGGGGGGGGGGTACTTGGACTTGAACCCAAAATTGTTTTACCATCAAGCTATATCCCCAGTCTTTTTATTTTTTATTTTGAGGAAGGGTCTTTTTTAAGTTGCTGAGGGTCTTGCTAAGTAGCTGAGGATGGCCTCAAATTTTCAATCCTCCTGCCTCAGCTTCCCAAGTCTCTGGAATTACAGACATGCACCACTGCTCCCTGCTAATAATGAAATCTGTCAATCACAGGTCACATCCTGGATTTATCTATGGTTCTCTCTGTTGTTTTATTCCCATGTTCACATAATACATTCTCTGTGATGTTAAATATCTCTTTTTCTCCCTCTTTAAGGGTCCTGACACCATATGAATAATAGACCATGCCTTTTCTAGTAACAATTTACAAAATGCACAAGGATAAAACAACTTTAGGACATAATTTGGTCTGAGTATATACTCTAGTAGGGAGTCTTAACTTGTAGAAATATCGAGTTCTTGAATCCAAAGTCATTAGCCAAACCTTACCTCTTGGCTCACATAGTATATAGAAATTTTGCTTTGAAGCTAGAAATGATTCAGATCCCAACTATTCCATTTGCAAAGTTTATGATGTAAACTTAGCCTCAGTTCTCTCCAATGAAAAATGAAGATAATAATGCTCACCTCAGAATTTTTCTAAGTGAGATAATATGTTGAAATGCTTATCATGATTTTTGGTTCATGATAATTTGGTAATAAATTTTGGTTTTTTTTCTCTTCATCTCTGTTTTTAAAAGTCACTAGGTAATATAGAAATGCACATTTTAAATAGTGAAGTTAGAGGTGTACTTTTAATTGTTTAATAGTGAACAGTGTTGATTTGTTGTTTGACTTAAAGGTAACCTGTACCATTTTTTCAATGGTTTAATCAATATCAATTTCTTGCTAATGATAGAAATGTTTCTCAAGTATCTAGGAACCATGGAAGTTTCTATTTTTTGAGTAGTATAAAGAATGTAACTATGGTCATTCCCAGGAGTATAGAGAAAGAAGTTTCCTAGAAGGGATTTCAAACAAATAGTCTTTTGCCTATCGTATATGGATTTTAAAAAATGGATCAGAGACTCCATAAAACTAATCTTTAAAGGATCTTTGTAAACTACCTGTTTATTGTATAAAGATAATAAAATGGGGCGGGGGTTATTGCTCAGCAGTAGAGCGTTTGCCTCATATGTATGAGGCACAGGGTTCAATCCTCAGCACCACATAAAAAAAATAAATAAAAATAAAGGTATTGTGCCCATCTACAACTAAAAATATTTTTTAAAAGATAATAAAATGTTCTTTGCATACATTGAGGTTGCCCACAAATTACCATAATACAGAGTAGAAACTAGTGCTATATACTTGGGAAGCAAAGCTAAAGTGTTCTGGGTTGGAGGTGGGAAAAGAGATGGAAATATATAGTAGGAAGAGTCAGTCCCAGCAGGGAGCTAGTCCTGGAAGGTGTAATATTTATATGTTTAAAGTCTGAGGACATTCCAGCAGAGAATAAAAACAAATAAGAAGAAGCCAGGAATCATTGTATACAACTTTAGTTAAAAGGCAGATAGAGGACAATACAGTGGGGGGAGGTAAAAGGCTCATATCTTGAATACAAAGGTAAGGAAACTATATTATTCTCTAGGCAGTGGAATACTGGTGATGGTTTTCAGTAGGCAAGGAAATTGATGCTGTGATGTTTAGCATGGTTAATGTGGCAGTAGTAAATAAGATGCATGGTAGAGGCAAGAGATGGACGTTGGCCAAAAGCAAGTTGGAAGTTATTGCAAAGGTTCAGCCATGCCATGGTGAGAGCTGTGGGTTCAGTTGTGAGGATTCTTGGAAGGAAGACTTGAGACCTGCTCATGAAGTAGTCACATGTGATGTGAGGACCGGGAAGTAGCCCTAGGTCTAAATGTGGTTTCCTTTCAGTCTACCAGCACCATGGTGCTATCTTGTGGTCCTCTAATAAAAATAAACAAGTAAGCAAAGTTGCCTATTCTCAACATTGCTCTCATAATACCTTTAATGTAGGAAAGAAGTGGTGCATGATGAGGCCTCCAAAGAGTATTGTCCTTGGTCATGGATCCCATTTGTAGTCGTGTTCTCTCCATGACACTTTGGATGATAGTTGCTCAAGTGATCTTAAGATCATTGGTTCTGTGATTTATGATGCTGTAGTCACAAGGACAATGCTGTTTTAGTATATTGACTATATTAATTATTTTTAAACACATAACATAGAAATTAAATAGTATCATTTAGTGAAACTTGCTGTAAAACTCACACCACTGGGGGTTTTTTTGTTGTTGTTATTTATTTATTTATTTATTCTGATTTGTTATCTAGGACAGCAGAATGCATTTCACTTTATAATACACATAGAGCACAATTTTTCATGTCTGTTTGTACACAAAGTAGAATCATACTATTTGTGTCTTCACACATGTACTTAGGGTAATAATGTCCATCTCATTCTACCGTCTTTCCTACCCTTATGCCCCTTCCCTTCTCCTCCCTCCCCTTTGCCCTATCTAAAGTTTCCTCCCATGTTCCCATTATGGAGCAGCATCCTCCTATCAGAGAAAACATTCAGCATTTGTTTTTTTGTGATTGGCTTACTTCACTTAGCATTATATTCTCCAATTCCATCCATTTACCTTCAAATGCCATAATTTTATTCTCTTTTAATGCTGAGTAATATTCCATTGTACATATAGCCTCAAAAAAAAAAAAGAAAAAGAAAAGAAAGAAATACCTGGGAATCAACTTAACAATAGAGGTAAAAGACCTCTACAATGAAAATAACAGAACACTAAAGAAAGAAATTAAAGAGGACCTTAGAAGATGGAAAGATCTCCCTTGTTCTTGGATAGGCAGAATTAATATTGTCAAAATGACCATACAACCAAAAGCACTATACAGATTTAATGCAATCCCAATCAAAATCCCAATCACATTCCTCATAGAAATAGAAAAAGCAGTCATGAAATTCATCTGGAAAAATAAGAGACCCAGAATATCTAAAGCAATCCTCAGTAAGAAGAGTGAAGCAGGTGGTATCACTGTACCAGACCTTAAGTATACTACAGAGCAACAGTAACAAAACCAGCATGGTATTGGGACCAAAACAGACTTGTAGACCAATGGTACAGAATAGAGGACACAGAGACAAACCCACATAAATACAGTTATCTCATAGTAGACAAAGGTGCCAAAAACACACCACTGTTTTTGAGAGTTGGGTTGAAAGGAAGCTGATGGTACAGGAAAAGCCAGTGGTTAGAGTGTACAGAGTACGAGGGCAGGGGCGCTGCCTAGGGAGAGAAGTCCAGCTATGTTTATGGTCTACCTTAAATATTACAAAGTGTATTGATCAGACTATGCATGTGAGAAAGTCACCAAGGCTAGCCTGAAAGATTCAGGGAAATAGTCTTTAAAGCTCACACAGGACCAGAAACACGTCTGTTCCCATACAAAGATTGAAAAACATCCCATAATCCACAGGATAGTAGAGTATTCATAAGGGGGTTGCCTCTACAGTAAGTCCTCTATAGTAGGGCATAATCAGCCTATATCAAGTACTGCTGTAGTCCTGCATTACAATTGTAAAAGCAAAACCAAAATGATCAACTTTTTCTAAGCAATGCCACTATATTCCAAAAGTATTTTTTTAATTATAAAAATATCAAGTATGCCAGACACTCTGGTGCACAACTGTGATTCCAGCTACTCAGGAGGGAAAGGCAGGAGGATCATGAGTTTAAAGCCAGTCTGGGTAACAGAGTGAGACCCTGTCTCAAAATAAAATTTATAAGGCATTGGGTAGGTAGCTCAGTGGTAGAGTGCATAGTACACATGAAGCAATCACCAGTTCACCGAGTTCGATTACCAATAACACACACACACACACACACACACACACACAAATCAAGCATGGGCAAGGTAAAATTTACAATATATGGCATCCAATGAAAGATTAATATGCATGTAAAGAACTACAGACATATGATACATAGGAAAAAAATCAGCAATTACAACCAGAACTGATGAAAATGTTACAATCAGCAGAAGCAGACAAGGTCATTTAAAAATTATTATAATTGTATTTCATATATTCAAAATTCTGGAGAAAAATTAAACTTATTAAATACAGAACTCAAAACTTGAACTCATTATATATATATAAAATATCTCCAATTCTAACTTCCAGAAATTCACAGTTCTATGAGATGTAAAAAACATTGAATGTGATTAACGGATTAGCTAATGCAGGAAGCAAGACAGATGAATGTAAAGATATGGCAATAGATCTCTAAAATCCAAAATAGAAAGAAAAAAGACACACCAAAGTAGTAATAAACCATGGGCAATTTCAGGTGACCTATGGTATGTGAAATTGAGTTTGAGAGAAAAGGGGAAATAGAGGAAAAAAAACCACATGAAGAAATATTAGCCAATATTTTTCCAAATTTTATGAAACTTAAAGAATATCAACCTTTAAACAAAACAAATGAAGAAAACTATATCAAACCACATCATAATCAAATTGCTCAAAATAAGGCCAAAGAGAAAAATCTTAAATATATTAGAGACACGTTATATACAGAGAAACAGAAACAACCACCAACTTCTCACAGGGGAAAAATACATATGTAAAAATACCAACAGTGGACTAATGTCCCTGAAGTACTGAAAGAAAAATTCTAGAATTTTTCCAACAATATCTTTCAAAAACAAGGGCAAAATGAAGATTCCAGCATACGAGAGCCAAAAGCACTTTTCATCAAGAGTTGCACTCTAAGAAATGCTCAGTGAAAACTTTCAGAAGAAGGAAAACAATTTCCAAATAGAAATATGGATCTTCATACACTAAGGCCACCAGAAATTATAAGTACTTGCATGAATATATTTTTCAAAAAATTATGATTTATTATATTTAAGAGTAAGTGATTTGTGTAAATAAAAATAATGGCAATGTAGTATGGGGTAGGTAACATGTAGAAATATAAATAAATGCAGAAGTAGCACAGATGCTGAGCAGGCAGACATGAAAGCACATAGTTTTAAGGTCCTTGTACTTGAAGCATTGTGTAATTTCATGGTGTGAGGAACAAGCTGGTGCGTTAAAAATGTATGTGGTAACCCCTTCAGAACCACTACTACAGCACAACAGGGTTGTACCTAATGAGCCAACCAAAGGAAAATGGAATAATCATAAATGCTCAAAATAATCTTGAAAATAAAGTGATATTCAATAACATGAAGATATTCTCAAAAGAAGAAAGAGTGGAGGAAAGGTTTTTTTAAAAAAAGAACACATGAGGAAAATAGAATGTAAAAAGCAGGATGGTACATTTGAACTCAACCATATCAATTGTCACACTAAACGCAAATGTTAAACCTCAGTTAAGACAGAAATGCTCATATTGGACAAAAGAAAGTCACAATTCTATGGTGCCTGTAAGTATCCTACTTTAAGCAAGCACAGTAGCACATGCCTGCAATCTCTGTTATTTGGGTGGTTGAGGCTAGAGGATTGCAAATTGGAGCCCTGCCTTGCACTCCTGGGTTCAATACTTAGCACTAGACAAAAAAGAAAACAGAGACTTCCTTTACATAGAAACATAAAAGTAACTTAAAAGTAAAAGGAAGTTTAAAAATAAAACTATAACCTGATAACATTCATAAAAAATGCTGGAATGGCTATATTGATATTAGATAAAGTAGACTTCAGAAACATATTACCAGAAATAGTCATCTCCTTAGGGGGTCAGATCATCAAGACAATGTAGTAATGAGACAAAAACAAGGGCTGGGGCGGTAGCTCAGTGGCAGAGCACTTACCTGGAATGGGTTCAATCCTCAGCACCACATAAAAAAAAATAAATAAAAGCATGCTGTCCGTCTACAACTATAAAAAATTTAAAAAGCCATAGAACAACAGGAGAAAAAGACAAAGTTATGGTTGGAGTTTTCAGCAGCCTTTCTCAGTAAGTGTTGGAATAATCAGATCCAAAAGACACAACAAAAACAAAAGACTTGAAGAGCATTATCAATCACATTCAACAGGACAAACCATATTTTAGGCTATAAAATAAGTCTCAAAGATTTTGAAAATATTCAAGTTATACTCTGTATATTATGTTGCTACAGTGAAGTTAGACTTCAATAACCAAAAGAACTCAGGAAGATCCAGAAATATTTGGAAAACAAAGAATACTTTTTTCAATAACACAGAGATCAAGGAAGAACAGAGAAATTAGAGTGCGTTTGAACTGATCAAAAATTGAAACACTGCAAACAAAAATCTATGGAATAAAGAATAAGTTGTGAGGTGCCACTAAGAGGGTAATGATAGCACTGAACTATATTGGAGAAGGAAGAAAGTTCTCAAAGGACCTCACTTTTCACTTTAAGAAAATAGAGTAAATTCAACCCAAACTATGCATAAGAAAAATAATAAAAATCAGAGCAATAATTAATGAGCTGGAAATTTTTGCGAAAATCATTGAAATGAGAGGCTAGTGTTTTGATAAGGTCAATGAAAATAATAACCTATTGACCGCATTGATCAGTACAAAATAAAACATAAACATTATTAGAATTGAAAGAATTAACTACATATTTTACAAATATCAAAAGTAAAGTTAGAAAGATGTATTGGACAGAGCTGGGGTTGTAGCTCAGTGGTAGAACACTTCCCCAGCATGTGTGAGGCACTGGGTTCAATCTTTAGCACCACATAAAATAAATAAAATAAAGATATTGTGTTCATCTACAACCAAAAAAAAAAAGTGTAATGGGTGAATATATGTAAGAAGAAATAGTCTACCTAGCCCTGTAGCTATTAAAAAATTAAATTGTAGTTAAATACTTTCTCACAAATGAAAGGATTTTCTGATGAAGCTTAAGTGTTTAATGGGAAGAAAAACAATTCTACAGAAATTCTTCCAACTAAATAAAGAGGGAGAAATACTTTCCCAACTCATTTATTGAAGCCAGCATTATCCTGATACCAAAGACAAAAAAGAAAAATCGTAATCTGATATACTTAATAAATGGGTACAAAATGCATTTCTAAAATTTTATGCCAGGTTCAGTGAGTGGTGCATTCCTGTAATCCCAGCAGCTCACAGGCTGAAGTAGGAGGATCGCAAGTTCAAATCCAGCCTTAGCAACTTAGCAAGGCTCAATCACCTTTTCCTACTCCTTCTTTGCCAGGAATTTGCAGATTGTGCCACAAGAATTTTACATTTACACACGTGTATGTTATGCCATTCCTATATATATGTGCATATATATGAAACCATTCCTAAGTACTTATTAGTAGAAAGGGCTGGGGATATGGCTCAGTGGTTAAGTGCCTCTGGGTTCAATCTTTGGTACAAAAAAAAAAAAATGCAAACCAAACCCAACAGTGTATTAAAAAGATACTTTATCATGATTAAGCGGGGATTATCCCAGGAATGCAGTGTAACATTTGAAATTAGTTAATGTAAGTCATTTTTCTCCCTAAAACAGAAAAACCATATGACTATATGAGCACATCAGTGGACTCAGAAAAAGTATTTGAAAAAATTCCAATGTCATCTAATCTAAAATGCAAAACTCAAAATATATTATTTGGAGTCAAATCTGTGGCATAATTATACAGAAAAGCAAGAGAAGTATAAAGTACAACATTCAAGATTGTGTTTATCTCTGAGCAGAGAGGGAAAGGAGAGGCATTGGGTTGGAACATGCTTGGAGCTTCAGAGGTAAAATCGCACATTCTTTAAAAAGTGGGGTTGATGCCCAGCATTTGTTTTATTATTGTCATTTTTATCTTACACATCTGCTGTAACTATTTTTTAGTTCTTCAATATTTAATAAAAGCAAATTTTAAAGCTAGTGTTATATATATATATATATATATATCAGCAAGAAAGACAATTACTTATTTTGTTTACAATGTTGGAAACTCTTGCCTAGTGAAAAGAGAAGTTTTTATAGCAAGTATTCAGGGTTTTTTTAGAAATGTAATGGGATATTGTCTATAAACAGAACACTGCTCTTTTCAAGTGTCATATCATGTGAAAAACAAGTATGCCTAATGCCAACAGTTCAGACAATACATGGGAACTGATACCCCAGTGATCAGTCACACATGCGATGTTTTGGTCTTTATTTAGGCCTGTGCCAGAATCAGACTCAATCACCTTTTCCTACTCCTTCTTTGCCAGGAATTTGCAGATTGTGCCACAAGAATTTTACATTTACACACATTTGTGTTATGCCATTCCTATATATATATGTGCATATATATGAAAACATTCCTGCATTAACTAGTTTAGAATGCTTGGCTCCATGTACATATCCAGATTGCTGCTCTTCCTTTATTCTCACACATGTTGTATTCATTCACTAAGAAGAACTATCAGGTACCAGATGTGATTCTGGGCTAAAATGGAAAAAATAAGACATATGCCCTGCCGAAAGTGTTGGTGGTTTAGTGCGTAACAGACCCATACGCAAATAGGTAGGATATTTAAAAATTATTTTGGTCCCTAAACTCAGCCTGGAGACCTGCAGTCTTTATTATGTGATCATAAAGCATGTTTGCCAAGCAGGGGAGTGGATGAATTTTCATTACAGTTAAAAGGAATAGCAGTACTATTTGTATATCATATTAGCACATGAAGTTGCATAGCCAATTCAAAAGCATGCTACTTTTGATGTGCTGGAGTGCAAAGAAAGGGCTTAGCAAAATGGTGAGATGCAAAAGACAATCTGTTTTCAGCTATTACTGGGTTCCATGATGAGTGGTCTCATCCTTTGGGCCATTATTTGCATTTTACAAATGTGATCAGTTAGTCTGAAGAAGATCAGTTAGTTTGTAATTAGTTCACACTTACATGTAGGTAGCATCAGAATCCTGCTCCCTTTAAGCTGGAGATTGAGCTTAAAAGAAGCAGGATTCTGATGCTACCTACATGTAAGTGTGAACTAATTACCCTTTCTGTGCCCCTTACTCCATTCCCATAACTAAAGATGTCCCAGGCACTAAAAGTTCTCGTTGCTGCTCTCAGATCTATTGACCTTTAATTTTAAGTTCTCACCTAAATCCTCTTTTGTTTTTATGACCCCCATGCACATCTAGCTCTCCACTCTTCCTAAAGCATATCCTTTTTTCTTCTTTCAAATATTTCACACGTTTTATTGCATCACCCCTATTACTTGTTTGTATTACTTCATTAGACCACAGGATTGGATGCCTGGTTACTTTGAGGAAAACAAAATTTATTGAATGAATTCAAAACAAATGAAATGATGAACTTATAAAAGAAAGATTTGGTTTTTCTAATACCCTTTAAGGAGATAAAAGAACATATAAGAGGTAATAGATTTTTCTCAACTTCTGATTGAAGGTTTCCTAAAGTTTATGAAAAGAGAATTTTGAAGATATCACTGAAAAGTCGTGAACATACAGACAGTTGGATAATGTTGAAGGGCATGGGCCCCTCATTTTTTTATTTGTGTCATCATGCAAAAGACTTAGAAATATACTCTGATACTGCAAGAAAATTTCTACTTAGCTTATTGCCTAAGCAGCAGCATATCTGGAATGGTGATCAGTGCTTTGGGGGAAGCTTGCTTAAAAAGCCTATGAGATAAATGTTTACATCATTATCTTGTATCAATTTCCTAACTCCTTTTTTTTTAATCAAAAGCCTCAATTTGTTTTGGTTCTGTGTGGAGGGCTGGGAGGTAGGGAAGAGAGAGATTCAAAAGATGGAAGAATTTTTTAACACATAAAAATTCACAGTGCAAAAAACTCAAAAAGTCTCCCTCAGCAGAAGGTGTACACCAGATAGTCATTGACATAAGAGAACACTATAAATTAAGGAAGTAGTAGTTCATGGTTGCTAAGAAGGGAACTTAATTTACAACTAGAAACAGGTTTTCATTCCTTAGAAATTCTGGAAATCAATCAGTGGCACAGAAATTGATCTGCTAAAGGAGAGGAAAATTGATTCTTAATATTGGCAAGTACATCAGTTTTAGGTTCAGAAGGAACAAGTCTTGGAAGCAAATTTATTAACCATTAAGGAATTACTTGATATTTAGTGTAGCAAACTATCCAAAGAGAAGTGTTTATGGCCTCATTAGAAGAAATATTTTTATTGTGGCAAACATCAGCTTCAAAATTGCAGTCTTTATTATATCAATGATATGAAAATCAAAAATTAAGTGAAATAAAGTTGTCTATGTAAAAAACATACATTATATCAGATTTTAGAGTGCTGCTTTGCCTCAAAGTATCTTAATATAAAATAGCGGGAATCTGAACACATTTGCATATTCCCCATTCATGACACAGTGTTGGTATTCTCAAAAAGAATAACTGTAGCTGATGGCAATTTTTATTTGAAGAGATTTGTGCATGTTAGCAATATACCATATTCTGTCACTATAAGAAGAGCATATGGGGCCCATTAACTCACCAAATCTGCCACTGTTCTGCAAATTTTTATTAAGCAAGTGCAGTCCCCTAATAGTCACTTATGTTATAGAATGCGTGTCAAATGCTATCAATAAGCAAGGGGATTGTTTTCCCATGGTGAGAAGCATTTGAAGTGTATAAGGAGGCTTGACAAAAGAATAAAACACTTTAAGTGATCACTATATTAATATAAAGGCATCCTACTGGGAAGCCAAGGCATGTAAGTATTACATGCACTTCAATGTTTGCCACTAACAAGTTCGCACAGTGCCATCTTGTTCACCGACTTTTTTCCTCATATTTTCTTTCTCTTAATGCTAACAATGAGCCTTGTCGAAATAAAACAAAATATATGCATATATACTCTGTTGATGATTTTTTAAAAGGTGCTATAGGTAGGTGGTTGGGCAGTTCTAATTAGCTTCAAACACTTAGAACCAGAAGAATTAGAACACAGGCTATCAGGTTGCTATGTTTCCCAGGTGCGTGTCCTGAATCAGAGGGCACACCAGGAAATTAACAAATGCCCGAGCCACAGGGTGCTGTCTTTATTAATCACCTTGTAGTAACTGAATCAAATGGTGTGTATTGATCTGGTGTTGAATGTGAAGAAACAGAAGTTTAGTACAGAAATCCTATCATCTAGGGCTGGGGTTGTAGCTTAGTGGTAGAGCTCACCTAGCATGTGTGAGGTGCTGGGTTCGATCCTCAGCACTACATAAAACTAAATAAATAAAAATAAAGGTATTTTAAAAAAGAAATCCCATCATCTAAATAAATTCAGAGACACCTCAAAAGGGGTGATTTCATGGTGCCCTGTAAGTGTTTAATAATGGTTATAATGAAAACAATCGTAATAAAAATGCTTATGAATTGTATCTTCAGAAAACTCATCATTTCAATGATATCTCTTCAATTACAGTAATATTCCTTTAAGATAATCAAAAGCAAGTAGTACTAGTTTTGGGGTAAAACTGATGGACTCAAAGGAAATGTAATAAGCTCTAGTAACGGGGGGGGGGGCTGCAAGGGAGAATGAATATGAGAAAGAAGGAGGAAAGGGAGGGAAGGAGAAAAATTTGTCATCAGAATCAGAATTAAATTTCAAGCTCTTTCTCCATCAACAACCCATTACTTGATGCTTAGGGTACTTTCCTCTTTTGGAATGGAAGCCCTTTCCCCCACCAGGCCCACTCATTTTTCAATTTCTTGTAAAGATGTCCTTTATTTAAAATGACCCACTGCCATCATTCTTACTGCTGCCACTCCAGTCACTGAGCTCTCTGCACAGTGCAACTACTACCCTTAAGTGCCAGCCCCGAGAGAGAGCATTAATAGTAGCTCTAAGGTGATGTGGGTTATAAAGGAAGTTGGGTATTAATTATAACACTTGCCATTTAAAAAAAAAAACAACAACAACTTGGTGGTGTGTGTAATTTTACCTCATTTTCTCATTTGCTACTGTTATTTAAATTGCTTCCCAGAACTAAGCATGTGTATAAAAGATGATTGTTCTAAATTTAACCTTTTAAATAAAATGTATTCTGTTAATTAAGTCGTTACAGTTCCCTCTCATTTCTATTATGTTTATTCACTTATCTTCCGTCCTAAAGATAGACATCTGTGTCAGTGAATATTTTGGAGAAAGACCCTCAATTTTTATGCCTATCACCCATTTGGATTTTCCACACTGTTTTTAAAAATAGTTTATTTTAGGGATCTAAAGAATTTCAAATTGTCAATTAAAATAATGATAAGCATTCCTACTAGGAATAATAGGCATTATTCAGCCAAAAAGTTAAGAAGTTCCTTGTAACATCTGGCGTTGCTGGGGATTTTCAGTACTTAAAGCAGCTAAGATTAAAAAGGAAAAAAAGACAAAAATTGAACAATATCAAAAGCATTAATTTTATACAAACCCCTTTTTTCAGATTAACTATATGTAATAAGACCATGGGCTCTACAGCGTTTTTCTTTGCCTTTCTGCCACCATAAGATGAATTGGCCAGGTAAACTTGGAGGTAGTACCTGCTGTGGGTGTTCCGTTATTCATGAGATAACACCTAAATTTACCTCATGCATAATGTTATGGTTTGGAAGTGAGTTGTCCACCCCAAAACTTCTGTTAATGCAGGAATGTTGTGGTGAAATAATTGGATTATGAAAGCTGTAACCTAATCAGCCCATCCTAGTTTAAATGGCCTGGGTGGTAACTGCAGGCAGGAGCATGGCGAGAGGAGGTGGGTCACTGGGGGCCTGCCCTGCAGCCCTCCCCCACACCTCTCTGCTTCCTGAACCTAGCATAAGGTGAGCAGTTTTTCTCTGCTGGGGATTTGCCCATGATATATGCTGTTTCATCTTAGGCCCAGAGCAATGGAGTCAGCAGTCTATGGACTGAGGAACCTCTGAAACTTTGAGCCCCAAATAAGTCTCCCCTCCTCTAAGTGGTTTCGTCAGGTCTTTTGGCTGCAGCAGTACAAAAGTTGACTAAAACAGTATGTTCTCAATTATTCACTCTCTATTTCTTTATGATCCTGAGCAGGTGAAATCTTGACCACCACCGCCATCATCAGATTTATTCCCTTACCCCTCACATGGCTTCCATTAGCAAATGTTTTCATGTGTTGACAATTGCACACCTGGCTCTCTATGCTGAGCACTTTTGCACAGTTGTTTTTATTTGGTTCCCACAACTCACTATATATTGTTTGTATCCTCATGCCTCACATGGGCAAACTGAGGTTAAAAGAGCTTAGTACCTTGCCTGGCAGTGCTGTTACTCAACCCATATGCATCTCATTATCAGCTACCTTGTTGTTCTGCCTTTCTATCTAGTTTCCCATTAGTGATGATAGTGGCTAATAATTATTAAGTGCTATAGTGTGATCTTTCAAATGCCTCACATATACTTAAACATTTCATCTTCACCACAAACCTATGGACTAAGCAACATTTTCCTTATGTTATGTACAATGAGACTGAAGTGCAGAAAATTAAAATAATTTTAAAACACTTGTGAAAAATACCATTAAGACTTTTACAATAACTGCCTAAAACTAGTGAGTTTCTATGCCAGGTACTTAATTTAAGAATATGATTCCTCATCTATAAAATGGGAATAAATAATTTATATTTTTAATTTGATAAATTGATGGTTAACACTTGTTGATATTTATCATTACAAAAAGATTTCTATTAATAGCATATATTCAAATAAAAAAGCTGAGAGTTTTCTAGCATATAGGTGTTTGTTTCCTTATGTTTAATTCATGCTGCTGATCATTGTTAAAATTTCTTAGAAACCTTTGTCTGATTGGTATCAATGTATAATGGTGTAGTTAACAGTACCATTTAATTTCTGTCTCCTCCACTCATGAGGTGTGTGTCAGTTTCTTTATCTGTAATATATGGATAAAAATACTTATCTTTCCAGTCATTGTGAGAGTTAAATTAATTAGTAGATATAAAGTACATAGGACAGAATCTATAAGTGTTCAACAAATATAGTTGCTATTGTTATTTTTGATCTTTATTATCATTGATTTCCAATATTTTTCTCCTTATAATATGGGTTCCACTGGGTTTTTAAGCATGGGGAGGGAAGAATTTGGCTCACCATCAGCACCTCAAAAATACCTCTGACCTACTTCCCAAATGGAAATAAAACAAGAAGTCAGACATGAGTTTAAGCAGTTAAGAACTGGATAATCATAGATACATGATTTTTCTAGAAATTAAAGAAGTAAAGGAGGGATGGGGGAGGGGGAAGATTATATATGGTGTTTTAACCAGCTTTTTTGCTACTGTGACAAAATGCCTGACCAGAATAATTGTAGAGGAGGAAAAGTTTTTTGTGGGGCTCATGGTTTTTAGAGGTCTCAGTCCATAGACAGTTGGCTCTATTCCTCGGGGCTAAAGGTAAGGCCATACATCATGGTGGAAGTGTATGGCAGAGAAAATTGGCTCACATGATGAGAGGAAGTAGAGAGAAAGATTCCCCTTGCCAGACACTGTATATATCCCAAAAGCATGTCCCCAAAGACCTACCTCCTCTAGCCACACCCTACCCACCTTCTGTTACCACTCAATCCCATCAGGGGATTAATTTACTAATTTTGGTTAAGGCTCTCATAACCCAATCATTCCTTCTCTAAACCCACTTGCACTGACAGACACATGAGCATTTGGGGGACACTTAATATCTAAACCATAACATATGGCGACTGTGTCAATTAAATATTATGAATGATACGGTGGATAGAAAAAAGGGACACATGTTACTCTGAGACCAGTCTAGTTAGGAAAAATGGAAGCTGTTCTCCTTGTTAGGAAACTTCCCCTCACTTTTTTATCCACCTTTGCACACAAGAATTTCATAGACTAGCATAGTGGTGCACGGTGAACAAATAAACAGCTGTTGTCAAACATTGAAGTGGCGATCCATGCAAAGCTGCTAAATGACTAAGGACTTTGCCTCTATGTTTATGAGGAATATTATCTAGTGGTTTTTATATGATGTCTTTTTCTGATATTAGTACGTTTAATACTAGCTCTATGGGATAGGTTGGAAATGTTCCCTCCTTTAAACTTTTTTGTAGGATTTCTGTAGAGTCAGTAATATTTCTTCCTTACATGTTCAATAGAATTCAGCAGTGAAGCCATTTCAGTCTAGATGGTTTGTGGTTGTTTGTTTTTTGGAGAAGTTTTACTTACAAACTCATTTTTAAAATTAGTTATCAGGCTATGCATACATTTATTTCTTCCTTTATAAGCTTTGGTAATCTAGACTTTTCAAAAGTTTATCCATTTCATCTGAGCTATGTTAATTGGGGATTAATTTTCCTCCTATTGAGGCAAAACCCATCTTCATATTCTAACTGACACCCCTGAATTATGAAGCTTTCCACTCTAGCCATTGGCAATAGGCACTGTTCCCTGTTCTGCATGGACTACAGACTGCTTCCTTTCCATTTGGGACAGATTCTTTGAGCTCTTGGGGTTTTTGTCTCATGCACAAGGGATCATCAGTATTCGGCTAAATCCAGGAAGGAATTCTCTGAAGATTTAGAGAGAAATCTGGGTGATTCTCTTCTCTCTGCTTCTCTGTCCTGGACATTCCATCTGCACTGGCATCCCTGGACATCTGCACCATGTCCTCAAGCTAAAGAAGAAAGAAATCACTGGATTCTGCCTCAGTGTCCCCCTCCCTGCACCACCATCTGGAAACCTTCTCTAGAAGCAAGCTGGGGCACTTGTAGGGTTCACCCCATTTGTTTTCCATCTCTTAGGAGTTGCTGTCCTTTATTGCCTGACATCTCATCAGACAAATGCCATGATTTCATGTTTTGTCTAGTTTTTAACTATTTCTAGGGGATTATAAATCTTTTCTCTTTTCCTCCATTTTGACCAGATACACAGGTCCAACCCTTGAGTATTAGATAATACATACATTGCTTTTATGCTCAGAGAGCTTTGTTTGAATTTAGTTTCTCCTCTTATGGTCATGGAAGCAACAACCCAGCTAAAAGAACTGAAAGTATTGGAAGTCTTTAAGAATGATGTCATATTCATAGAATATCTAATAAACATATTTCTTCATAGCTGTTTTTCAAATGTCTGTCAATAAAAATGATGTACCCCAGGGTAGGCTGGAAGGGAAATCTTCTGAAATCTTTGCCAGTAAAAGATTTAACTTATTATGATTTTCTATTAATTTATTGTTTGTAAAATGCCTAATTTACAAGCAGGTCTAATCCTTGTCTCTTTTACTTTTTTCTCCTCAGTGCCAGATGAAAGCAAAGTTCATTCATTGGCTGGACACCGATCCGGTAAGAAATTCCTCGTATCTGCCTTTCTGTTCCCTTCCTGGAAATCCCTGGCTGTGTTTTAGTAGCAGTTGGAACCTGTTTCTACCCACCAGTCACTGAAAGGCTTTCTAATTAATACATGAGATGTCTCTGACTTCCACGAAAATGAATTATTGCTTGGCTGTGTGCATAGTGGCATAATGTATGCTGACTCAAAATGTTTGAAAGGAAAGAAGAAAGGTTTCCAAAAAAATAATTCTAAAACTCCAAATCTGAAACTGTATGCTAGCTGAGCACTTAAAACAAACAGAACATTGTAAAGAAAACCAAAGAAAGTTCAAAAATTCCTTCCCACACTGACTTTCATATTAAAACAGCAGAAGAGAGTTCCAGAGTAAAAAAGATGTCCTTATTTCTTTCTCCTCAAAAAAAAAATTAAAAATTAAATTTAAAAATATGCAGTTGCTTGTCATCAAAAGGGACTGTGCTAGGGATGATTGTTATCCTATTTTTCTCTCACAAATGAGCTCTCTTTGTTATCTGGGAAGTCCACTTGGGTCTCTTAGGGTCTTGGTCTTTCTCTATCATGTGTATGGTATCTTAATATCTACGTTGCCCTTCGTTGTCAAGAAGCCTGCCTTCTCTTCCTGTGCTCTTCCTTTGGCATCATTCATTCACTTAGCGGAAAAACTTAGAGCTGCTAAGCTAGCAAATACCTCAGTAATTCCTTTCTTCTAAGGGTACATGATTTGGGGAGGAAAAAAAAACATCCATTTGACTCTTAGAATTGCCATTCCAAACACAGAAGAGTTATAATATGTTGGCATCCCTCCGTTTCTGAAACAAAGAAGTCTTCCCCATCACTGTCTCCGTGTTTATGTGCCAATTACGTTTTCAGCAGCAAGTCGCCTAGACGCCTCATTACCTCCATCACGTTCCAGGGCAAGATTATGATTTTTTTTTCTTTTCTTTCTTTTCCAGATTCTTTAGTAAAAACAGCAGGGAAGAACTAGTTCACAACTCTTTTGTTTTCCTTTTTTTCCCTCCCATTTTTCCTAATAAAGAATCTAAAAGGTTAGATCACTGTAAAAGAACAGATTTCCATGGAGTGTTAAATTGACACATGCCACATGCATGTTTATATCATCTTCTTCCATTAAATACTACCATTAAATACTTCCATTAAATATTTTTAGGAAACTGGGAAGAAAGTTCTTGTGACCAAGGAACCCCAAGGATAGCCTACATTCTTTTCATTTGAAATACATAGTCCTACATATATTAATAGTTGTCTTACACATGTTAATACTTGAACACTAAAATCTTTTTGTGTACTGACATAGGATTCAATGAAAAAACTTGAAGCTGTTTTTAAGAATATTTTATTAGCTTGATTTGTGAAAACGAGCAAATAATCATCTTTCTGCCTAATTCCAGGAAATTGAAACACATTCTAATCTTAGTTGATTTCCAAACAAGTTACTGTTAGTCAGTAATTAAAAGTTATTGTTACTATTTCTGAGATCATTGTTGTCTTAGCATATTGCTGTAATGTTTTAGGTAAACTTAAATGATATCTATATAATATAATATAATATATTAATAAAGAACTATTCTAAGTGCAAACTTGAAACAATAACCTTCCAAATTAAAATAAAAAATTCAAAAGTGGCAAAAATTTAAAGCTACCAGTTAGATTTATTGTAAACTAGCCACATAGCACCTTCACTTTCACTGAGAGATAGAAATAGAACCAAACCTCTTTATATTTGATGAACCATGCTATTTAAATACAGTGAATGTTTTAGAGATTTCTGTTACTAATGCACTGCTGTTCCAACATTCCCTATTTTTATATTTTTATGGACTTTTATATCCTATCACTACATCATTGAGTTTGTCAATGGGTACCTATGAAACTAGTAAAAATACTAAAGAACAGTCGGAAACTTGATAACTTGGATTTAAAATGGCATGTAATGAGGAGAGCTAACAATGACCTAAAATTATATAGTCTAGCATGACATTAAAGGAAAGCATTCTGTAAAACATCAGACACTTTTGAGAAAATATAGAATATCATTATAGAAAAATGTAAGACTAAAATTATAAATTTCTATGCTCCAAGAATATACCCTCCCCCATTTTTTAAATATTTCTTTATTTTGGAAAATTAGTCTTAAATTATAATGATCCTCAGGAACTTATCCCCTCATATAAAATGCAGATCCTTTATGTATGCTACACTTATGCAGGGAAATTCTTTCATCTGGCTTTGGTGAGGGGGCACAGAGCAAAGGATTAAGGGTCCTTTTAATTCTGACAACCTCTTTCAGTTACAAAATAATGTTTAAAAGTCACCTAACATATAACTAAACTGTCTATCTTCTAAGGTGGTCTGTGATCACTAACAAGTTACCAGGTTGTATTTTACCTTGCAAAGTTCTGATTCTACTTAACTCACCAGTGTTCAAAGGGACCACTGAACTTTTTGTTGCAATTTTCTTTCTTCTTCCCCAAATCTTTAAGTAAAATTCTATTTTTTCCTAATAATAAAACAGTGCTCTCTCTCTCTTTAATGTTAGAAATGTAGGCAGCTTCAATACAATCTAAGACTATCAGAAAGTTAAACAAATTAAATTGTATGTGCTGACCTAAATCTATCATCCATCTTCTTTTTTTTTTTTTTTTAAAGAAAGAGTGAGAGAGTGAGAGAGAGTGAGAGAGAGAATTTCAATATTTATTTTTTAATTTTCGGCGGACACAACATCCTTGTTTGTATGTGGTGCTGAGGATCGAACCTGGGCCGCACGCATGCCAGGCAAGCGCGCTACCGCTTGAGCCACATCCCCAGCCCCATCCATCTTCTTATTCAGGATGATATTCAACATTTTAATAAATTCATGTGAGTTGAAATTTCCTCTGAGTCAGCTACTTAGTGTGTAGAGGGCCATTTTGTGCCAAGTTCCATCTGTTTGTCTGGTTTGGGCACCTCCCAAATTTGTGACAAGGTTTTTGGCACCTTTTCCTTTTTCCTTGGCTTAATCTTTAAGTGGTTTATTCCTTGGAAATCTGATTAAATCAGAGGCCCAGGTAGGATAAATCTTTCTAACATTTTTGGCCCAGAATGTAGTGTTCCTCTCACCCCTTCTGCAATCCACCCAGGATTTTTGAGATTCCTCTAAGATCCTGCTATTGGGCCTCCCCTAACAGTGCATCCCATCTCATTAGACAGCACAGTAATTCTGCTCATAATCTTTTAGGGACTCCTCCCCAGAAGGGGGACATGTATATCTAGGGAACAGTGGACCCAACACTGGGAAATTAGAATTAAAATACGTTTTATTCAGTTTCTTTAAAAAAAAATCACAAGTTTCAGTAAGCCTTATTGTATTTCTAGTATTCTTTTGGGAAACCAAAAATGTCTTTACCCTCTTTCCCTGTCTAACTAATTAAACAAATCTTAGAAATGCAGGGAGGGGGGAAAAATAGAGAAAAATATTTTTTAAACAACAAAGCCACTTTTTTAAATGAGTTAAATATTCTAGGGGAACATTAGAAGACACAGAAAATGACATCAAATTTGGCATTTGATTTTTTTTTTAATTATACTTTGATTTTGGTAATATTCAGAAACAAAATATGCCTGAGAGGGAGTTCAGGCATATTTTTGCTTTCTGTATACTGAACTGGCAACTAAACTAATAGTTCAGTGCTCTTCTAGAGTCAGTCAGAAAGGAGTTATAAATTTTACTTTTTTTTTTCTGTGTCATCTTCTTTTTTAGTTGTTTTGATTTACTGCTTGGAACTGTTTTAATATGTATTGACTGTCTGCAGAGATCTTTGCTGACCCAGCTTTTTAAGAGGATGCAGTACTGAAGGAAGCCAGTGAGTTCTTCTTTATGGGCTCTGACATATTAATTAGCAAAATGGACTAAAAAGCTTTCCTATTTCTGTTTTAATTTCTTATATTCTCAAACACCTGTCTATATAGCTGTAAAACAGGCAAGTCTGTGAAAGTAATGGCTGGCAGTAAGTCCAGACCTTTCCTAAGGCAAGTTTATCAATTCATGAGCAAGTACTTATTAACAATCTCAGGGTATATCTACATATGAGGTGCCTTATAGTCAGCATGTTTAGTTGATATCCTGACACAGTTTACTGATGAAGAAATAGAAGCTAAGGGCATTTAAATATTTGATTTCTCAGCTAGTCACTTTTGGGTTAGGATATAAACTCAGATGTTGTGTGGTAGAGGTAGTATTTCGGGGCAATTCATGTTCTACTAGCACCTACCTAAAACCCCAAATCCCAGGAACTGAAAATATAGGAGTCAGACACAGTGCTTACATCTAATTCTAGTTAGAAGTTCACACACACACAGAGACACAACAAGAAACCTGATAAATTCTTATTTGTCTTTTGTACACTCAGCTAGCTGAAACAGAAATACAATAATTATAAATTTCTACTAGACTCCTGCAATTCAGTGAGTATGTTTGAGAAGGATATCTAATATGGTCATTCTTGCCTTAGTTTTCCTATGTGCATGTACATGTGTATGTATATGTATATATATATGTGTGTGTGTGTGTGTGTGTGTGTGTGTGTGGGTCAAGTTGAGAGACATATGAGAGAGAAAATGTGTGTGTGTTATCTGTACATTACAGTAAACATGCGAGTAATATCTTTCTTCGTAGCAAGCCTGAGAGTTTAATGAGGAAGTTGCTACTTTGGCAGACCTTCCCTTCTTCTTTAAATGCAATGTGTATAAACTTCAAATCTAGACAGTTTAAATGTGGCCTGAGAAGTTTCTGGATCTTTATAAAAGGATAGAACTTTTAAAAACATCCATCATTTTACTATAAGAGCAGCAAGTTGAGTGAAATTTCATAAATTTTATTGTCTTAGTATTCCATGTTTTAATAGAATATCAAAATTAAAATACTTAAATAATGGAATACAAACATTGTTCATTTTTTGTATTTGAGTCTTCTAATTGGTTTTCTATTTTTCACAACTTTATGGTTATTGCATAAATAATAGATATTGCATAAATAGATGAGGAACTACAATTCTATTATTAGTGGTTAGTGGACTTGAACAGTTTCTTCATTGATTGGTTAAGGTAATACAGCATAAGGATCTGTGTGGACAGACATCCTTCCTGGGTACCCGTTAAGCTTTTGGCATTTCTTATGCTAGAAAAACATTGCTTTAGACATAAGAAATGTATTCTTTTCTCTCGTACTCAAGCTTTGGTTGGCATTTCCATAGGATTCAGGAAGTTATCATAAGATGATTGGCAATATGTCCAGGGTTCCTTCTATACAAACTTGATTTTCAAGCAACCCTAGTATTTCTGTGTTGCAAAAGATTACTGAATACTGTCGTCTCTAAAATTTAGTGAATCAAATTGAACTAGAAACAGTATTTTTAATAAGATTCTTTACTACTCAAATATAAAGAAGGTCTGTGCATCTCTGAATTTCATGAGTAGATAGAAACAACATTTCTTTTTCCAAATCAAATTTCAAAATTAATTATTTCATCCCAGTCCTGTTTATGAAATGCCCACTCTCTGTAGCAGATATCATAGTAAATGCTAGAGACACAAAGTGAAATAAGATGTGGTCCTGCCTTAGAAAAATTGTTTATAATGTGGTAGCAGAGAAAGAATGTAAATGCCTAATTAATATCTGTCTGATACATTTGTGCTGAAGAGCACAGTACAGAAATCTCCAAGAGGAAGGAGTGCCGATCCTGTGTGGGACTGGGGGCTGGCTGTCATGTGTCAGAATGGAAGTACTTCCATAGCTGGATTTCATAGCCAAACAGAAGTTGGAGATGTAGAAAAGGCCAACGAGCCAGCAGATTTTAGGCATATGGAAAGTTATGAAAACATGAAATATCAAGGTATACTCAAGAAGCCATAAGCAATTCAGTGTGACAGGAATATGAAGGGAGACTGGCAAGACACCAGGTGGAGCAAGGAGGCACAGATTCAATTATGAGGAAGTTCTGCCAAATCCAAGAGTATGGTTTTATCCTACAGGCTCAGGCGCTAAACAGGTTTAAGGAAAGAGTAGTCCCCTTTTGTATTCTGGTAAAATCAATCTGGTGATTGCAGGGACTTGAAAGAGCCAAAAAGTGGGTGGGGGCAAGGTAATATGATATGTGCAAAAGTAAATTTAAGTGATCAGAAATGAGAATGGAAAGAAAAGTGAGAAATATTTAGGCAATAAAGTCTTGAGGTTTTTTTTTTTTTTCTTTTTAACTAAACAGTGGGTGAGTGAAAAGAAGGTCTAATACGATTGTCAGTGTATCAACTATTGCTGCAGCTATGCTTCATAATAAAACCAATGGTAAACATTTATTTCTTGGTCATATAGCTTCAGGTAGGCTGGTATTTGCTGGTCTCTGCAGTATGTGGAGTTAGTTCTAACCCACAGGTTAGATCGGGTTTTCCACATGTGTCTCTTATCCTATGTGGACTGGTAGTTTCCTGAGGCAGGTACCTTTGACAACAGAAGTGATAAGATGGAGATAGGGGAGAGAGAGAGGAAAACCATGATCTCTTTGCTGTTTGCCTGTTAAGTGACGTATTTGCAAAGGTGGTGGAGGTCAAGGATAAGCAGGAGAAGAGGCAATTCATATTCTACCAGCACCTGTGGCCAGCTGGCAGGAAAGAGTAGGGATTTTGCATGAGGGTCGAGGAGCAATGTGCAGGGAGTAGGGATGAGAAATAAGGAGAAATTGGGGCCCCCTCTCAAATCTGACCTGCATAGTATGGATGAGAAGTTTCAGCTGAAGGGCTCCAGGGGAAGCAGAATTCTGAGTGGAGAGCTAGATTTCATTTAAGGCTGAAAGCTGGGGGAATTTTAGAAATGAGGTAAAAAGACTGCAGTGTTTTGTCAGCCATGGAAAGATGGTCAGACTCAAGAAGGCAAGTCTGGGATGGAGGGGGAAAGTGGGATAGGGAGTCACACTGAGTACAGAGTGTTGTATAGTTGGCAGCCAGAAAAGAATAGATGACTGGGTCTCATATCTTGGCAGTGACTGAGGGTAGCAGTAGTGATCAGCCGGGTTTGTTTAGATGGTTGTGCTGCTGCCAAGAGAATTAGTCCTAACTTCTTTGATGAATAGAGAAAAGGCTTAGGTCAATTTAGACTCATTGGTGGCCTGGATAGATTACTCCTTATAAAGTTCTCCTGTCTCTGACAAATGAGGATACCAAGAAGTTGAAAAAGGAAAAGGCCCCAAGGTTACAGAGGTATGAGAAGGTGCTGAATTTTTCACTAGATTTAGAAATTGAGAGGTAACTGTAAATGGACTAAGTTTCAGTAGAGTGTAGGATAGGAGGGAAGAATGAAAATGGAAATAGCATAGGTGATCTTTCATGAAGGCTAATGTTGAGAAAGAGAGAGAGAAATGTATCCAAAGAAGATGAGAAAAGTTGTTTTCATTCTTGTATGTTTTGTTATTAATGAAAAACTCTGCACCATGCTGAGAGAAAAGAGATACTAGGAGGAATTGGGGCCCCCTCCTAGTATCTCTTTTCTCTCAGCGTGTGAGGGAAGGAAGAAACCAGAGAGAGGGCACTGTTAAAAAGCTAGAATTAAGAGCACAGTTTTGTAATAGTTGGCCTTGGAGAGAGTGAGCCTAAATGACAGGAGAATGGTAGGGATGCCTGTGGTAAGGATAAATTTGTAGGTAAAGGGGGTGAGAAATTAAGGATGAAATTGGTGTCAGTTTTTCTTGATAATCTCAAGTCTATATTCAATGACACTATAGGGTGGCCAACAAGCTGCCCAAGAAGATAAGTAGTTGCCGCAGTCTGGCTGGGCACAAAATCACGAGCCACCACACAGCTTGTAGATTCAAACAGCAACTCTTTATTCCCGAACTCACACCAGCCGTCTACAAACACGTTCTGGGGAAATCCACGTTCTCTGCCCAAATCCACCTCCACTGGGCTTCTGTCTCCCCAAAAATACTGTCTGAATCCCGTGAGAACTCAAGGGGAACTCAGGCAGCAGGATACGCCCTATTCCCAGCAGGAATAATCTTAAACCTTAAACCTGGAACCTAAACCGGGAACGCCCTAATCCGCCTTGGTCCTTGAGCAAGGTCACCTACATTCAATGTCACTGCAACATGGGGTACGCTGGCAAGGAAATTGTCATACCTACTTGGCTAATGGCTCCCAGCAAGTAGTAACATATATAATAGGTATCCATGATGGGAAATGTTTAAGTCATTGAAGGAAAATTGGGTTGAAAGCTAGGGGGAAAAATATATTCCACATATACACACAAAGACACACACACACACAGTTACACTAAATTCAAGGATTGGGTTGATAGATAAGCTACACTTTTCCCAAACTTATGTGTTTGGGAAAAACATTATCTCTTGCAATTGTATTTCTAATTATCTATTGAGGTAGATCACAGAAAGTGATCAACCAACTTCTCTTAAAGACTAGATTGAGATTTAGAAAGAGGAAAGTGAGCCTGAGCAAAGGCCCAGCTGTTCAGCAACAGAACTGAGGCTCAGACATGATTTCTATTTCACCAATCTCTTTATTAATATAATTGTTGCTAGTTTTGCCTGATTTAATACTGAAAATGATAATTTAAATCCTCAAAATTTCCCCAAACTCAGCATAGATACAAGGAAGGTAGACTAATTTAGCACAGCTCTGTTAATTTTTTCTTTAAGCATCTACCATTAAAATTCATCAGAACTGAATAAACTTCCAAGTACAAAAAAAAATCTGTATTTTGCTTAAGATTTACACAGACTTTGTAACAGTCTACTTATAGTTTCTATTCATCATACTGTTTACTTTATTGTGGCATTATATTCCTTTTCCCTTAAATATAAATGCCCAGGAAACATTACTCTGAGTTCCAACAGAATTTGTTGATGTCCAACAGTGCTGAAGCTCTCTGAATACAGTCCTTTGGGGTTTTTATGTGGGGGCTTCATTACACAGGCCTGCATGACTGATTGCATCATGGGCGCTGGTGATCAACTCCACCTTGGACCCTCTCCACTCCCCATAGATGGAGTAGTACTGAGAGTTTCAACCTCTAATCACTTGTTTGATTCCCTGACAGTCAGCCCCTATTCAAGGACTGTTTAGCAGCTGTCTATTAGGGTACAGAAAGGCACACCATTTTGGAGATTCCAAGTGTTTTAGGAACTGAGTGCCAGGAAGTGGGATATATAAAAAGTACATGTGTCTTTTTATATATCCCAGTCCCTAAGATTCCTCTCAGATATTTTTTTCGATCTCCTTTGGTTCATAGTTATGCTTCCCTTACCCCATTAATATTCCCAAGGCCCACCCTTTTCTCATATAGATAGAAGAACTGTTGTTGACTACAGAAAGGGTAGTGGTGGGGGCAACAATAACTCATTTAGTAAGCAAATATTTATTGAACACCTACCATATGCCAGTCCTCTGTGTCAGGTACTACAAATAGAGCTGTGTAGAATAGGGATTCTGCCCTTAAGGTGCTCATAACTGCAACAACAGGAATGCAAACAGTGGAAATACCATGTGCTTACATATAAATGCCAATTCCTAGAGAAAGTAAGAGAGGTTAACTTTACTGAGAAGGAGGATTAGGGTTGGGGTTCAAGCAAACCCTCTACTTTATCTATAGTGTTTTAATATTACATTGAGACTATATTTAATGTACAAATCAATGAGTTCTGAGTTTAAAATTCTAAAAACTTCTTGTTTATATTTTAAAATGACATAAAATTTGTATTTATCATGTACAACATGATATTTGGAAGTGTACATATGTTATGGAAGATTAAATCTAGAAAATGCATTGCCGTCCATAATTATCATTTTTGTGGTGAGTACCTTTAACGTCTTCTATCTTAGTATTTTTCAAGAAAACATCATCTCTAACTCTAGTCACTCAGCTGTATAATAATAGATCTCCTGAACCCATTCCTCCTGTCTTAACTGTAAATGTATGTTCTTTGACTAACATCTCCCCAAGCCCCTCCTTTTGTAACAATTTACAATGTTTAAATATTTCAAAACATTTTTAAACATAGTAAAACATCACTTGCTGAATCTAACTATAGAAATATACAAATGGAAGGATTTTGCATGGGGTCTGGCTCAGATTATATACAGAAGAGTCATGGGAAAGGAACAGTTTCTACTTACTGAAGGAAGATGAAAGGCTGACTCCCTGAGTTATATGGGGAACCCATTTGAGGTGCTGAAGTATTTCAGGGAATAAGGGAATGAAAAAAAAAGGGCTTAACTATGAGACCCCTCATTTATGGGTCTGGCAAAAGAGCCATAATGAAAAACATATTTAGGGAATATTAATCCCCCCTGTCAATTTTTGGTATCCTAGAGGGCAGGAACTTAGTCCTTTAATTTATTTAATAAGGCACTGATGTGATGCCATGTACAAAAAAGTTCTTTATTTTAGAGGTTCGTGATGCCCAACTGTATCCAATAAAAGCAGACTTACAGTAAGTGAATGATGAATATGTGAAAATGAAAGAGAAAACTTTAAGCAACCTAGATTACTTCTTGCTAAAATAAGCAAATGGAAATTCATTCCCATTGCTGATAATTAGAAACCACACACCCACAGAAAACAACTACAGATTCCACCCATTTAAAATAGAACAAAGCCGCTCAAAGACACCTTCTGAACAGAAACCCTTTTATTAGCCAGTTAAAAAAGATTATATAGTTTTTCAAACCAGGCAAACCAAACCACAAATGGAAAAAAGAGATAATTTTGTAAAATATTATTTATTATCATTAGGAGTTGTTAGAAGTATTTAGAAATACTGGCATTCTACAGGTGATGGAGGCCTTTTCTTTCTGTACTAATAGGCTCCAGAGAAAATGCTACTGTTTGTTGATTTAGTGATCTGGGATTCCATGACCCATTTTAAATGTTTTATATGGACAAATATTTTTTATTTTAATAAATTACATATTCAGAGTAAGTATATTAATAAAATACTACTTTTCAATTTATAAAACTGGTACTTTTTCCATGAAAGTATAAATTTATTTTTAAAGAGAGAGAGAGAGAATGAATCTTTTTTTTTTTTTTTTTTTTTGGTAGATGGACACACACAATGCCTTTATTTTTATGTGGTGATGAGAATCAAACCCGGTCACGCCCGTGCTAGGCGAGCGCTCTACCGCTGAGCCACAATCCCAGCCCCGAAAGTATAAATTATTTTAAAGAAAATTGGAAATAAAGGTATAAAATGCTGTATGAACATGGCAAGACATTACGAAGTACTAATACAAATTGCTGGCCAGTTCTATAAGTTTCCATCAGCATTTCTATAGTTTCTGCTATCGTGCTTTTATGCAAAGCTCAAAAATTCTGATAAAACATGCTCCACTCTGAGAATTTCAGGACATGTGATATTCATCCTTGGGGTCTTATTTCCTGTCTGTGGTCAAATGCCTTCAATTCTGATTAAGCAATGGCTTCCTTGGTAGAAGAAAGATTCAGAGTTTCACCTATTATTGAGAACTTCTCTTAATCAGGTCTAACTTGAGTTATGTTTTCAAATATGCTCTCCTAATAGCCCATTCCTTCAGAGAGGGAAAGAAGAAATATGAATTAACTAGTACCTCTCTACGTGTGCCTAAAAAATCTTACCAAATTCAGTCAGCCTGGACTTTTCACTTTCTTGCTTCCTCACATTTATTCCATATTTTAGTCAGAGCATCTTCACAGTGATATAAAGACCTGACAAGGCAATGTAAAGGAGGAAAAGTTTGTTTTAGCTCACTGTTTCAGAGTTTCAGTTGATGGTCAGCTCACCCTGAGCTCTGGACCCAGGGTGAGGCAGAACATCATGGCAGAAGGAAAGCAGCTCAGAACATGACATAGAGAGCTCCGCTCACTAGGGACAAAATATAGACCCCAAAGGCACATCTCCCAGTGACCTACCTCCTCCAGCCACACCCTACCTGCCTATAATTACTAACCAGTTAATCTCTATCAGTGGATTAATCCACTGATTAAGTTTTATCTCCTATAATCTAATCATATCACCTCTGAAACTTCTTGCATTGTCTCATTACGTGAGCTTTCGGGGGACACCACATAGTTAAACTAAAGCGTCCAGCAGAAGACCAGGTTGATGCCCTGGCTTACTTCTTCCCACTCTTACCCAAGCCACCGTAACCTGGAGGACTTTAATAGGAGTCTTCTAACTGACTCATTCTTATCCTTTTCCACACTTCAGAGTCCTTGTCTCCTCACAGGAGCCAAAGAAACCTTTGGAAAACGTGAATCAAATTATGTACCTCACTTACTTCGAGCTCTCTGATGGCTCCCCGTCATTCATAAAGAACCATCTAGATTTCTTGGGGTGATTCACAAGGCCATGCCTTTCTGCCCTACCTACCCCTCTAGCCTTGCCACTGCTGTGTCCTCCCCCTTCAGGGCAGTTGCCTGCTCTGTTTCTCAGATGGTTCAGCTTATTCTTGTTTCAGGAAGCATTCCCTCTGCCCAGAATGATCTCTCCCTACATTATGCGGCTGATTCCCTCAGTCTGAGTTCTAATGTAGTTTCTTCAAAGATCTCCCCTGATGTCTCCATGTAAAATAGTTAACCAACAAGAAGTAAGTTCCTATTACTATCGTACTGTCTTAATCCTTACAGGTCTCTCCCTCTTGAATGTGAGCTCCTAGGGCAGAGGCTTTGTAGCCCCAGTTTAAGAGCAATGTCAGAGGCTGGGCACAGTGGCACTCATCTGTAATCCCAGTGGCTAGGGAGGCTGAAGTGGAAGGATCAGAAGTTTGAGGTGAGCCCCAGCAACTTAGTGAGACCTTGTCTCAAGATATAGAAAGAGATGGGGCTATAGCTCAGTGAATTGTAAAGGACGCTAGATTCAATCCCCAGTACAAAACAAACAAACAAAAAGCAGGGTCTGTCATGCAGCACACATCCTTTACTCTGTATTTGCTAGCTCTCTTTTTAAAATTTTCTTAGTTTATTTATTCTAATTAGTTATATATGACAGCAGAATGCAATTCAATTCATATTACACATATAGAGCACAATTTTTTATGTCTCTAGTTGAATACAAAGTAGAGTCACACCATTCGTGTTTTCATACATATACTTAGGGTAATGACGTCCCTCTCATTCCACTGTCTTTCCTACCCCCATACTCCCTCTCTTCTCCTTCCTCCCCTTTTCCCTATCTAAGTTTGTCTATTCCTCCCATGCTCCCCCCACCCCATCCCCATTTTGAATCAGCATCCTTATATCAGAGAAGACATTCAGCATTTGGTTTTTATATTCTCCAACTCCATCCATTTACAAATACATGAACAAATATTAAAATGCATAAAACATTAAAATTAATAAATAACCCAAGGAATAAAAAAATAAGAAAGAAAGCAAAATAGAAAATAGTGCTAAAACTAGAAGAAGTAAGAAGAGCCAGCATATTCTCATTTGCTTCTCTTGTTTGAAAGAAGGATTACATATTGACTAATTTTAGAATTTGTTTAGTATGTATGATAAAATCAGTGTATAATTTTCAAATCAATATAAGAAAAAATGGACTTAAAAAAGCAATTCATCTTAGAATGACAAGGAAGAGAAAAAGAATCATTAAAATAGTCCAAATATAAAGCATAAAATAAGATGATAAACATAAATCTAAAAATGCCAGAAATCGCAATAAATGTAAATGTGCTAAAACCCTAGTTACAGTTCAGATTGTTGGATAGCATATCAAAACAAAATCCAGCTATTTGTTAGGATAAGATATAAATATAAAGCATAAGGACATGAAAAGTTTGAAATTAAAGACACACAGAAAGACAAATTGATAAAAAGAACTAGCAAAGTATGGAGGTTCCTTGGAAAACTGAGAATGGAACCACCATTTGACCCAGCTATCCAACTCCTCAGTCTATACCCTAAGGACTTAAAAACAGCATACTACAGGGACACAGCCACATCAGTGTTTATAGAAGCATAATTCACAGTAGCTAAATTGTGGATCCAACCAAGATACCCTCAGTAGATGAATGGATAAAGAAAATGTAGTGTGTGTGTGTGTGTGTGTGTGTGTGTATATATATATATATATATATATATATATATATATATGTATGTATACACACACACACACACATATATATATATACACACACACACACACACACACAATGGAATATTACTCAGCATTAAAAGAGAATAAAATCATGGCATTTGCAGGTAAATGGGTGGATTTATGCAAATATTTATCAATTTCTTTTCTCATTTGCAGGTAAATGGATGGACTTATACAAATATTTATCAATTTCTTTTCTCAGCATTCTTTTTTTTTTCTTTTTCATTCTCACTTTTCTCTGGAATCGTTGCTTTTTCCTGAAGTATGCACTCCAGGTACCTCTTAATGACGCTCTATTGATAATACTGTTTATCAAAAAATGCCTTTTTCTTGACATCCAGTTTTGCTTTAATGTTAAGATGAAAGTACGTTGAAGATGTTGTTTTCTATTGGCTTCTGGGTTCTTTTGTGAAAATTCAGCTATAAGTCTAAGTGGCATCTTAACTATGATTAATATTTTCTCTCCAGAAATTTTTAAATTCTCTTTGTCTTTGATGTTCACTTTCACTGTAGTCTAGATCTTGGTGTAGATGTTTTCTGGTATTACCTTCTTGATGTGCCTTCTATGGCTTTCTATTAAATTTTTTATCCCTTCTGGGAAATTATGTCTACTAATCTGCCTGTTGCTCATTCTGCCTTCCCCTATGGAACTCCTACTTACTAATATGAGTATTTAGTACATATATGTTATACCACACTCTGCTATGTTCCTTAAATTCTCCTTCATGTTTTTCTATTTCCTTGAATCTGCCCTCCATTCTGAGTAATTTTTCTGGATCTTCTAGCTCCCCTTTGGTATCTAAGTTGCTTTTATGTTTTACTCACTATTATCCATGGTGATTTTTTTCCTTGTGAGTTTGGTGACTTCTGTGCAAGAGGTCATATTTTGTTGAATTTAGTTTATGAGAATCACAGAGAGCCTCACTGGCACGGGCTTTTCTCCACAGAGGGCTTAAATGTGCTTCTCCCGAGATAATAGTAGGACATTACTAACTTGGGATCACTTTCATACAATTTCTTGGCTCACAATTTAATTGATGAGGAGAAAATGAATTTTATATAAAGCCTCTAAGAAGTAAATCTCATGGTGGCAAATTCTCAAAGATGGTGATTATTATTGTTTTTTTTAATTATTGTTTTTCCTATCTAATGGCGGACAAGACAGATATTTTTAGAGTCCCTTTGGTGAGGGAAGTACTCCAATTAGTGAGGTGTGTAGGGTTTTCCAACCCATCTTTTTTTACTAAGGTGGAAGGCCACTTGAAGGTCACTGCTTGAATTCTACTAATCCTATATTTGACTTCCAAAATACCTCATCACACCAGCTCCTCAAGCTTCAGATTTCCCTGAAAGGCAATCTCCGACTTCAAGTGGCTATTACCAACCATCACTCACTCATGGTTTTTCCCTTGTTTGTTTTTATTTGTCAAAGGACTCAGCCTAAAGATTTCCCGTCAATGCATTTAAATGTATATTTGCATTATCCATGAACAATTAGTATTTTATCACCAGGATTTTGAGAATTGATTGTCATTGGAAACAGAAATCTTAAGTACAATAATTCTTAACTAAAGAACGAATGAATGTTCATCCTCCATAAAGGGCTAATTCAAACAAACTATTGGACCTATTGCAAATGAGAGAATAACTGAAATCAGACATGGCTTAGTTTCACTGGATCTGAATCACTTTTAACCAGAAAAACAACTTAAAATACTGCTGAGATATATGGAAAACCATATGACATAGGAACAAAGTGGGGGATGATGTTCATAATATCCTGAGAAAGTTTGAAATGGAAAATTCCCTTTAATAAGAAACCACCTAATAAAAAGTTCTGGTTATATTTGTAGTTACAAGCTATGGTTTATTACTCTGTCTAGAGATACTTATAATGATTCATTGTTATAGGAAGAAATAAAATAGGGTTCACAAAGGAGCTTTTATCAGATTATAATGTGCCCTGTCGTAAAGCAGGGGAAGAAGAGGCTTATCTAGCTATTTGTTGTCGCTGTCCATGTGGGCTATCATGGATCAGATACTGATTAGAATTCTTTTTGAACTTCTAGATTGCTCTTCAGAGTGAATTCCTTGTCATGACCAACTGAAGAGCAGGGCATAAGAAAGCTGCTTGATAAGTTCTTCAGATACTAAAAAAAAAAAAAAATCAAAACCAGTCCTGTTCATTTTAACAAAAGCTGGTCTCCCCCATGACCTCTTATTTGAACCAAATGATCTTTGATTTTTCATCTTTCCTGAACTCCAGAAATCCTGATGCTTTTGAAGAATTCATGTGGAACTTACCTGTCAAGTAAGATTCATGTTACCATAGAGAAGGTGATGAGCTGGACCAAGGGAATGACTTGAGAATTTGGATGAAGCCTCCCCATGTTATATTGCTGAAGAGCTACCTTTGCTTTAGGGGTCTACAAGAGTTGGTACTTCTCTAGGAATGAAAATTCTATTGGTGAAGTACAATAAAAGAGATGATGTCTTTGCTGCCATTTGTGATGAAGAAATCACTAGACTTTTTTTTTTCTTCTTTCCCTGTGCCTTTTATCCTTTGTTTCTATGAATTAGAATTTCCGGGCATGTCATCCAGGACTGGCATGGCACACACAATGCCCTTGACTCCAAGGAGTTGTAAAGTTGGATCATTTCCCAGTTTATACATCTGCCCCTCTAGCTTGCATGTCAGAGCATATGGCTATGGCAGAGGGGGCAGATTAGAAACCACTTCCACATCGCTTCCAACTATGAGGAAAAGGAAGCACCCTTTCTCAAATACCATGAAGTTGTTACTTGAGTGTTGAAAGGTCATAGGTCAAACTATTTTCTTATGAATTGTCATCAGTGAGTTAAAGTGTATTCTCTGCATTGTAGACATAGAAGCCCTGCTAAGTGCTATGTGGGAGGGATGCACAAAACAGAAAATCCTGACCTCTGTGGTTAAGGAACGCACGAGTCATGTAAAATGACTGCAGTAGCATCATAAATAGGAACAATTTGGGCTGATCTGCTTATTGATTTACAATATGTTTATTTCTCAGGTGTAGTTATGATTTTACTTATAAATTATTCTTCTATATGCAGATATTTTTTAGAGCCATCAATTCAATTCAGAGAATTTCAGTCGTTAGGACTTCTTGCAAAATTTCAGACATTCAGAATTCTGGAAACCAGGCATAGAATGCTACCTAAAGGCGGTACAGGGCTATTGAGGCTCAAGGTATTGCTGTGAGGGTAATTCTCTATGAATCTGGAGAATATCAAGAGTAAGGAGTGATGAAGGAAAAACGGTGGATAGTACAGAAACAAAATGTATCGTCTTTAACTTGTGTCCTGAATTCACCCCCAACTCTTTCTTCCAAAGCCTTAATCAATTAATGGCTCTTTATCTTCCATCTTCATATTCTCCCTATTTTTTGGCTCCTTTCTTTAATCAAAGGAGAAATAATCAAGGTGAAAAGGAGGTGGTAGGGCAAAATCAGAGGAAGTATTTGGAAATAGAGAGGCATATTATAAGCAAAGGACATACATACATACATAACAGAGTAGTGGATAATAGTTAAGTGTAGTCAGGAAGTATGCCCTAGAAGCCTTGTTTCCTTGCTGAGAAGTTTAATTTTATCATTTAAGTAACAAAGGAATAACAATCTTAAAATGAAAATCAGACCATGTTACTTCCCTTTATAGAAGCCTTTAGTGTGGAACAACTAGTATCATCATGTAGATAGGAAGGTAAATAGGTAGGTAGGTAGGTAGGTAGACAGATAGATAAAGAGAAACTCCATTATACTTTATGCCATTTAAGAAATTAACTCAAAGTAGTTCACAGATCTAACTATAAGAGCTAGAACCATAAAGCTTCTAGAAAATGAATGGGAAATTTTTCAGTATGAATTGATCAAAACTTTATAAAACACAAAGCTATGAAGTATAACAGGAAAAATAAAATTGAACTTAAAATTTTAAATGTTTGCTCTTCAAAATGTTCTTTTGAAAAATGAAAAGGCAAGTTACAGAATGAAAACATTTGAAAAACCTATACACAACAAAGGATTTATATACAGAATACATGGCAGTTCTAAACCCAAGGAAACAATACTTAAAGATAAGCAAAGGACCAAATAGGTTGCTAAATTATTATAGGTAAGCAGTAATGAGATGTTGAAGTAGACCATCAGAATAGGATAGAAATAGGACATGTATCATTTTTTTAAAAAATGTTGCAGAGACAGTTATATAGGACTTTCCTATTTCTTATATTTAGGGACAAGTGACAGAAAGACCCAAAATTGACCTGAAATTTTTTATTAAAAGATCACAAGAAAGGTGGTACCTTTAATGGAAAAATCAAACCATGAAAAAAGCCACGTTTTGAGAAATAGTCATTTGAAAATACGAGTCTGGGACTCAAAAAAGGTCAGGTTAGCAATATAGAGTTAGAAGTCATCTGCATAGAGGTGATAGTTGAATCTTGGATTTGTCCACAAGATTGCACAGATTAAATTAAGTAATAATTCTTTAGAAGAGCTAGCTCCCATTAATTCATTTGGTTAACTAAAAGCCTGAGATGAAGGCAAAGGCATTTACTAGAGTTAATGATCAATCTCATTTTTGCTATTATCATGTTCAGTGGTTTGAAACAACTAGGATTTTTCTCTGAAAATTAACAGCTGTGTGGAAATGCAGAGTTTCCAGCAGATATAAATTTGATACCAAGTTAAATCAATTTATATATTTATGGTCATAGGGGAACTTAAACACATAAATGAGATCTTTGTTCAGGTTTTGTTTTTTAAATTAGTGGAATATGGGTACATAGAAGTCATTATGCAATGAAATTTGCACTGATTTTTATCAATATAATCTTATGTTTTTTAAAAAAATGTAATTATATACTTGCTTATCGTATTAGTTGTCTACTTTGATCAATTGACAAAAGTCAGCTTATGCACATATTTCCATTTAGCAAAGACAAATATTGAATGAATGATGATATATTCTTTCTAAAGTAGTTAATGATATAAAGATACTGGTCTTTCAGTTCTTGTCTTCAGAGATTAGTAGACAAATTTTCTTATTATTTGAAAATACTGTTTTTACATACATACAAGGTACAGATTTGTAAAGAGTAGCTTCATTATACCTATTATAGCATGGTAATTCATGTTATATATATATAAAATCATAAATTTTGGTTTGCATACTCTTTTTATCCCTTTCATACTAGGGATTTAACCCAGGGGTGCTGGGTTAAATCAGTTACCACTGAACCACAACCTCAGTTCTTTTTTTTTTGTTTTTTTTTTTTGAGACAGGGTCTCCTTGCTTATGTCTTTGCTAAATTGTTGAGGCTAGCTTTGAACTCGTGAACTCGTGATCCTCCTGCCTCAGCCTCTGGAGTCAGTGGGATTATAGGCAGATGCTGCCATACCTGACTTGGTTTGCATACTCTTTATGCTGTGTTTGTTAGTATTAATGCTGAAGTTTCTATAAATAAATAAATAACAAAAAATATCTATGGTGAAATGAATTAAGTAGTACCAGGAGCTTGCTGCTTGGTTCAAGGTAAATTATACTTCAATTTTTAGGCACTAACAGTAATTGGTTCTGTGCTATTTGCCTCAATTGTGTGGACATAGTGTTCATCATGTTCTGTGTCAGATGTATTTATAAGAGGCTTAGACAAAGCAAAGACTTTCAAGAATAAGCCCAAAATATCTTTTCACACATGGCCTTTGGGGAAAATTGGAGTTGTTCACTTTCATGATGGAAGATCTGATAATCATCTTTAAATATTAATAGCAATCTGTGATTGCTTTTGCAATTAATGCAAAAGGTTCTGCAGCTTTTTTTTCTTTTTTGAGTTTTAATTTGCTGTTGCAATTTTAATTGTTTTTTCCACATAAAATTGGATAATTTCTGTCATACATTTAGGGTAGAATCCCTGGTGCTTTTTGATTGACCACTTTCAATTCTGCTACTGATGTATTGAGACTTCACTGAAGACGTGTTCAGTGTCTTATGTTATTTTGATGTAACTTTGTTGTATTCACAAAAAGGAGAAAACCATCTCTTACGGGGAAACACTAGTAACAAAAGAGATATTTTTATTTTTTAATTAATATTTACTGCTCTTTTCAACACTTGATATTTTGCTAACTACAGTAGGCACAAATCATATATTAGTGTGGCAAAGTTAAAGATTATTTAAATCTTTGGATTTTCTAGTAGTGAATTTTATCAGATACATATTATTTTAAATTAAATGAGCTATCAACTAAAGCTTAAAAATCCTTCTGTTCATACAGATTGTTATTATCTTGAGACTTTGCCTGTGATATGATGCATACATCTTGAGAAGGTCTTTTATTTTTATTAAAAGTAACTTGCACATCCTATAAGGCATCATTCATAAGACTCATTAGGAACATCAAACCAGAAAATTAAAATGTTTCTTGTGCTCTAAGATTATACTATCATATGTCCTTGCAAATATATAGCTTCTTATCCAAATATGCTTTGCCTTTTAGACTTCCACTTCAGAAAAGAAAAACTAATTTTTGATTAAATATCTATTGATTTAATGTCTCCTAGTCCCACCAAATAGGGTTTATCCAAGACAGAGAATGTAGTTACCTCTAGAATAAATGTTGACAGCTGGAATAGCATTTGGCCACTAATTCTAGACACAGAATGTTCACTGAATTTAGAATAAAAAGTAAAGTGAACACTGTTTCACTGTTTTATCTAATTCAAGATGCAGTAGTATTTTAAAGAAACAAAATAATGAGATGGCAGCCCAGTATAATAAATAAATGAAAATGAACTCAGTAGTCTAACTCTTTATGTAAATATTATGGGTCAAAAATATAAATTGGAGTTTTAATTAGAGTAATAACTTGTTGCTTAGTAACTTCTCCATAGGCACATGTGCTAACGTACAGTACTGAGAGTTAATATGTGAGAAGTACTTAACTTAGTGCCTAGAGAGTTAATATGTGAGAAATATTTAACTTAGTACCTAGAGCATAGTAAGTACTCAGTCAATAGGAGCCTTGCCTTTGTTTTTGTTTACTGTTATTTTCCATCCCATCCATGTGTCTCCCTTTACCGTTCTTCTTTATTTTGCTCTAATTTCAAGAAGGATGATTTTGGCTTAAGTAGATTTGAACTGCTTATTCTATTCTTCTGTTCATATAAAGATTCTTTTCAATATTTGGCTCCTGTTCAGCCATCATAGAAGAAAAAAAGAAGTGATGTGAATGGTGGTGTTTTCTTTGCTGGAGTACCTTGGACCCATAGTTTTCAGTCAGGTTAAAGGGTATGAATAATTTTCAATGAGACATACCATTTTTCAAGTTTGTTTTTTAATTTCCCTTATAGCCAGGGCCAGTAAAAGTAGTTAAACAAAAAATCCTTATCCTCAATCTTAATGGCATTAAAGAAGAAAGAGAAACAAAGCAAAGGAAGGAAGAAAGAAAGAAAGAAGGTGTGTAGTGAAGGAGGGAGAGAATTTCTCCCTCAAAGTTTAGAATACCTGTAGCTACTTTTCTATAATGTACTTTTTTACTTTTCACTAAAACCCAGGTTAGCCTAACCCATTTTGAAATTTTACAAATGCGTATGTATTGGGATTTATTTTCAAAGGGGAGAAACATGCGGAACTCCCCCCTCTTTCCCTTATTTTTTATTATTGTCCCAATACTCTTTCTTCATTTCAGCCAACACTGATCACAGAACTCCTTTAACATTTATACACTCTTGCAAATTATAGCATAAAAGAGTAACTCTTACATTTTTATATCAGATACTGTGAGGATCAAAAAAAAAAAAAAAACATTAAAAGAAACAGGGACCAGACACATTTTCAGAGAGGGTAAAAGTTATATATAAAAAACAATTAAGAACAAGTGGCTTATAAATACTAAACTCTGCAATAGAAAATGCCAGATTGTGTGATACAGAGAATAGGGCAACAGGGCTTAGAGATAGGCAAGATCAGCATGGTCTATATTCATCAAGGAGGGATTTGGCTTCAGCTTTGAAGGATTGGTTGGATTTGGATCACTATAGAAGAGAGGGGCAGGCATTCCAGGCAGCAGGGAGAGTGAAAGCAAGCTCAGAAGCAGAAATGTCATGCAAATGTCATGGTATGCCCTAATTTTAATGATTCTGCAGTCCTATGAGGTGACTTTGATCTCATTGTAATTTATATCAGCAGTGAAAGATTCCAGTTTAGCAGCTGGCTTCATTTAGAGAGGAGGAAGATAGAAGAGCGACCCTTGAGTAAATCAATTCAACAAATAATAATGGTAAATAACAATAGAACATTTTAGTTTCTAGCTATCCTAAGCATGTTCTTCAGTCCAGGGCTTGGATATAAGGAGACAAAATTCTCAGGGCATCATAAAGAACCTCAAACATTCAAGATAACTAATCTAATCTCTAAACCAGAGGAAGGATGTTTTTCTTAATACTGTAATAAAAAAAGCTGCCACCATATTTTATATGGCACCAACTCTGTTGGTTATTAATCAAACTCTTCTAAGGCTAAACTGCCAGCCTGCTCTCATCCCAGGGTCTTTAGTAAGTGAGCCCTCCTGAACGTGGCCATCATTCAAGTCTTTGCCTTCTCCAGTGAGGAAGAATGCTGACACCAAAATGTTTTAGAGTCAACTGCAAGAACTCATTAATACTGTGCCAAAGTAGGAACTGCTGATCATCAGGGATTTGATCACAAAGTGAATTAGAGGCTGTGCATCACAACATCTTGTGACAAACATGCATTAGTAAAAGTACATGAGCATGAAGACAGACCAATTAAGCTCCACTCGTATAATTGAAAACACTTTATTCCAATATATTAGGAGAAAAATGAGCCTCAACTTGGAACTCAGATTGCCTCTAATACCAAACAAAAGAACTAATAGAGGTTTAAGGCAAAAGATCCACGCAGAAGCCAGTACGCATTCAGGTTACTGGTTGGCACTCCAGATGTTGTACTTTCCAGAGTGTTAAAAATCTACTGGAAAAGAAGAAAGAGAAAATTGAGTTTCAAGTACATAGGAACATTTCATTTGAAATGAGGTGGTAAGTGCTTTAATGCCACTAGTGTTATGAGGCAGTAATTTGTGGATAAAAAGTAAAGCTATGGATCTGTATGTAGTGTCTTAATTTTTTTTTTTACTTCTGAGATATTTGACCAGCCAAAAATAGGTTAAAAAGAACACTAAGTATAGTTTTGAGGCAAATAATGGAAACTTGTAAAAAGAGAAAAGCTCTCAACACTTTGGAGACAATACTGAACTGAGTGAAGTTTTTATGAAGTGATTCCTGGAGTAGAAGTGGACAGAGAGAGAGAGAAATCCCCTCACTTTAGCAGACTCACCAGGGAGGTGTCAGGAAACATCCTTAGAAACTGCTTGATCTGTGGACTGGGGATTTCTAAGAAGGAAGAAAAGATGATGATGTTCTTAACTCAAAGATGCAAATCCAGTGGAATTGCCAAGCAAGTGGCTCACCCTCATAATAAAGCGAGTGTAAATCGTCCATTTCTGGAAACTTATGCGGCTAGAAGAATAAGCACTGTTCCATTTTATAGATGGGAAACTTCAGATTTTGGAGCACATAGTAACAGAGTCTAGATTTGAACCTAGGTCGCTTTAAACATTTTTTTTTCCAAATACATAAATGACTCAAAACTGTGAGAAATTTTGCCTTAGACTTCAGACAGAGTAAATTCCTAACTAAGTAGAAACTTATTTTAGTATAATTTTCTAATTCATCAAAGTCAAGTTCTTGATGACTCAAAGTCTCATGGATGTTTTACTCAAATTTTTTCGTACTTAAATCATATAAAAATAATGACACACTCATAACTAAATAGAATTCTTTCAAATTGTTGGACAATTTCAGGGATTCCCCCCTCTCATTTGTGGCTTAGTTTGTGTGCAAGGCTTTTTCAGGTCATGTCTCCAGAATAAAGAGAGAAAAAGCAGTATTGGTACCTTGTTAGAATTTCCAAGAACTTTTATATTCAGGAATTTCATTGATGATTTTTTTTTAGCTCCCCCAGGGCAACTAGGCTCCTGGACTGCTGATTCTCAATCACCACACTCATACCTGACAAACAGAAATGTATTACTCTGTGACAAGGTATAATTAGTAATTTCCCACTGAACTGGAATAGTCATTTTAGCTGTCAGAAATATTTTTTTTCCCCTAGTAAGGAAATTCACTTGCAAAAACAAATTAAGATCTAAAGGGTACTTACCATGTTGAGGAAGCAAGGGGAATTAAATCATCTAAAGACTTCTCCGCTGTTAGGAGGTGCTATAGACTCAGTATTTTCTAGGGATTTCTTCTAATACTTTCATCAATATTCTAATTCACCAATATCAATATGACATGTAATCTTCTTCCTAAAGTAAAACAAATAACAAAGGTTTTAAGGGACATCTTCAGACCCTTCCAATAATAACACTGTAAAAACAGGGCTAAAATAATTCATAATACTATTAGGTGGGAATGTTCTAGGATATAGATAACAGAAAGCTCTATGATGGCAATATAAAGAAGTAGGATTCATATTTCTCACATAATAAATAGACTATTCTATTTATTATGAGACTTCAATGGGTAATAGGTTGGTTGTATTTCTGATCTTCTTGGCTTCTCCCTCTTGACTGCCTTGTAGCAGCTCTGGGTGTAATGGCCATGGTCAAAAGAGGAAGAGAAAAAAGAAGAGACATGATAGTGCCAACCTTATTTATTTTACCAGTGTAAGCTTAGAACTTACCCCCAGAAGGCTCTGCACATATCTCATCACCCATAATTGTCTCACTGCCAATCCTGACAACAAAAATAAGAAGTATTTGATTTTTCAACCTCTACTCTAGGCAGGGAAGGAAGAAGATAACTTTGAATGGGGTCAGGGTAATCAACCAACAGTGACTATAAACCATAAAAAGCAATAGTTCTGCCCCTGAAACAAGCCATACCATTCATTCCATGATCCCCTTACTGTTGGAGTGTTCACTATCAGCTAACCTACAGCTGGGAAATAATCACTTAAGAATTTTTATATATCCAAAGACAAGCAAAGAAAAGTCATACTTGCAAAGTTTTCAGAAGCTGGATTTCATGCCAGGTATACTTTCTGCAAAGTAATTCAAAATCATGCTTTGGCAAAATGTTGGCTTGCCACTGAGCAGGGCTTTTCAGAGTCACTTGAGGATCTATGCAACCCCAGTTTTGAGCATTTGCTACAGAAGTTGATGGCAATGTACTCTAACGCCCTTGCTTTGAAGGATTTCATTCAATAATAATAATAATAATAATAATAAGTCACTGATAAATAATAGCTATTGATTGTTCATTCAACTTTTAATTATTGACATATAAATAAATATGCCACACACACAAACACACCCGCCCATATATCAGAATTTCTGATCCACTTCACATAACTGATGTCACCCAAATGGACATAATTTTAGCCCAAAGCAGAAATATTTAATCTTTTAGAAGGTTTGTGAGCTGTACTAGAAGGTGAAGTTGCTAGTAATCATTATAATATTTGGAAATATCACAGCTCCTCAGTATTATTGCCTGTTACTTTCTTCAGAGGTCCCCAAGTGTGGTCCAGGACCTCCCTGTTGGAAACCCCATTTCTCAGATTTCCACTGATGCATGCACATTGCTTTTGGAAGAAAACATATCAGACTGGTTATGTTGCTATTCCAAACAAAATCAGGATTGTGCAAGAAAGAAAAAAATGAAAAGGGAATTTTAATAGACACCAGATAGTTTTGCATACGACAGGTGAGTTAGAATTTCTCTCTTTATCTTATATTAATTCTTACCCTAAATTTAACTTCAAATGCCTAAACTAATTGGAAATAAAATAGTTTTGTAATGTAGACCCTGAAAATTAGCTGTAAACCAGTTCAGTGTTCTCTGAACAGCAACTAACATATACATTGCAGGAATTTAATTAATATTAAATTAAATTGTGTTGATTGCTTCAGTGTTTTTCCTTAACCTAAATATGCACTTTAACAGTTTCAGCTAACTATTCACATATGCAATCAGCTATCAATTACCCAAGAGTAAATACTATGAATTCCTGTTATTGTTGGAAAATATGGCCCTCCATTTCTTCTTCACATTGTCACCCAGAGGAAAACTTTCACTCTTTTGTTAATCCAAGGTGAACCCTGCTCCATTCCTAGTGGAGCAAGGCCTGACTACAAGTGGATATGAGTTCCCTGTCTCCACTCAGGTCAATCACAGTGGATGGCCCAAGCTGCTACTGACCAGCTTTCCTCTGCAAAGGTAGAAGGCCCACAGTCAGTGACATAACAGAGTCCCTATGATGGGGCCAGTCCTTTCAATTTTGACCATGAATCAAGGTGAGAAATATTGAGTAAAAATATAAAATGGATTTTCCCAAGGGTTCATCAGCTCCTCCTAAATCAAGCCTTTGCTTTCTTATTGAAAAGCTGTAAGTCTGCAGTGGCAAAATACTATCTATTCCATCAATGGTGTGTTCACTCATCAAAGACCTGCTGGATTCCTATATGTGTTATACTGAGCTCACAAAGCATCTAGGCCCACTGTAGTCTACAGCCAGTCTGGGTGGTATTTGTAAATATAGTTGGAAAGAAATTTTACCATAAAAAATTACCTCTAATTTTTAATTTTTTTATTAACAATTCCACTAGGCTATAAAGCAAGCTCCACAGTGGGGGTGGGGGTGACGTGAACAGCATGCAAATCAAATGGATTGGATCCTACACAACCCGCATGAGTGTTTGTAATTACTCTGACTACACATTTGAAAAATGACTCCCAGCTTGTGTTATCCATATTATTAACTCAGATTGTCTAGATTGGGACATAGATGGATTTTTAAAATTAGTTAATTTTCCCTCATATCTGTATGTAGATCTTAGATAAGTTACTATTGCCTTTAGTTTCTATAAATATTTCAATCTCTCAAGAGAATTTAAAGTCTATGTTCTTTTGGAGGGATGAGTAGATATATTCACATCCTTAGACCTGAAGCAGAAAATTTGTAGGAGAAATTGGCCAACTGATTTCATTCCCCTGATATATGAAGGAAAACACTCCCATTCTCAAGAACTTTTAGAAGATAGTGTTGCAACTACTTTTAATATTACTGAGGAACAAACTATAAACTGGTCATTTTCCTCTTCTAGAGTTTTTTGCTTTATTTATTTTGCCACATGCTAAACAAATATATGGCATATAACGTTTGTTTTTATTAATCCCTCCTTTCCCCCTTTCCCTATACATTAATTTACACAGGGATGTTTTATTAATTTATTGTGTGTGTGTGTGCATGCGTGTGTGTGTGTGCGCGCACGCACGCAGTGTTAGGATGGAACCTAGCTAGTCAAGAACTATACTACTGAGCTACACCCCCAGCCTTTCAGTGATTTTTTTTTTTAATTTTTTATTGTTGGTTGTTCAAAACATTACATAGTTCTTGATATATCATATTTCACACTTAGATTCAAGTGGGTTATGAACTCCCATTTTTACCCCGTATACAGATTGCAGAATCACATCAGTTACACATCTATTGATTTACATATTGCCATACTAGTGTCTGTTGTGTTCTGCTGCCTTTCCCATCCTCTTCAGTGATTTTTTTAAAAAGTGATTTCTACTTAATATCTATCTGAAGTTACTTAAAAATCTATATTGGAACATCTTTGACTTTTTAATTACATCTTTTATTAAATTTGCTAGTTATCATCAGTTAACACTCAAAATAAAATTTATTGTGCAACTTTTAAGTCCTCTTTAGACATCATTATATGACTTTACAGACTGTCCATAGCATTTTCTCTTCTTGGCATATCCAATAAGTTTCCTATAACGTGAATGTCTTAATATGACCTCCGTATTTCAAATGATTTAGAAAGCTATGAAAAAATGCAAAATTATCACTTAATAAAATATGCTTTATTTAGGCAATTTACAATTCCCTTAGTTTTTATTATTTTCTAGTAGAGAGTAGCATGTTTTCAAAGGACTTTTAGTTTTATTCCTTACTTATTTCTAGATTTCCAACTGCTTGTGTATCATCTGAATACACACTTAAACATAAAAGAAAAAAATGTGAGTAACACTTGCAGACTGTGGGGTAGCTGCAGACCATTTAAGAAGGAAGTGAATTAAGAGGTAATATATAATCACAAATCAACCCCAAGGCACACTGTTAGTCTTCTTTCAATACCCTATTAAAAAGAAAAAAAAAATCTCTTGAGTTTCACAGATTAGCAAAAACTTCCTTTGTATTTACCATGCACTGAAAATATAATTAACATAATATAATATATTAATATAATTATATATAATATATTAATATAATGAATATATTAATATAATTATATATTAATATAATAATATATAATATAATATATTAACATAATATAATATGGAGAGAAGAAAGATAATGAAAAGAGAAATTAGTGTCTGAAAAGCACATTCTAACAAGGTCATGAAATACAAGTTTATGTGTATTATCTCAAAATATTTATTTGAGAGATCCTGCTTCTTTAGATTACTAAAAAAATAATAATAATGGAGGCTTCATAATAGCACAAAAATCTGGAGCCTTTGATGTTTTTAACACTGAATTCTAAATTTCATCAATAGAAAATAGAGAGCTATGGATAAAAAGTTCAGTTAGGTGTCCTAATGAGAGGAAAGAAGTTTAGCATGGATCCTTTCCTATCAGTACCATTGTTCCAGTGCTGGCACAGATCCCCGGGTGGTTATGAGAACGGTGTTTGCATTATGGAAAGCAGAAGCTGTCTTTGCAGGTGTGTTCATGACATTGTCATTATTTAGTTGGAGAGATCTATTAGAGATGGTTTTAATGCAAGTAACCGAAGCTGTTGCCTTCATGGAGGTTTTCTCCTCCTGAAAATTTCTAATGTGTACAATGCATTACATAGAATATACATTAATTGCTGATACCAGGTAGTCCTGCTGGAAAGAAACAGGAGGGGGAGCAGAGGAATCGCCAGGGGAGAGCACTCAGCACCTCCTCTCTCTGGCCTGCAGTCCCTTCCCTTTGCAGCAAGCCAGCGGGTGTCTAGTGCTGGGAGAGTCTTGGCAAACAACCCAGAGAGAAAATGCAGCCTCTGAAAAGGTAGCTAAATCTCAAAGACCTCCAGTTCCTTGGTATTTATACAGTATTTGTGATATTTTCCTTTTTCTTTTCTTATTCATCCTGGATAGAAGAAAGGACAAATAGAACTGGTGAAAAGCTTCACCAAGAAAAGGCTTTCTGGAAGAATTTAAAAGAAGACAAAGAAGGCTGAGCAACGCATAGCTGTGGAGGAGCTGATGGCAGAAGAGGGTTGGCACTAAGGGGCAAAGTAGTGGGGGAAGGAGGTGGCGCCCACCATCACACACATGGCCCTTCTTGGAAAGGTTGGGAACACTTCTGTGGAAATAAGAGGAGCTCCACAATGTGGTGTGTAGTAGTTGCCAGTCAACCCCCACACAGAAAGGTCTGCCTCAGAGCCACGTATGAAATATATGACAGGAGAAGCCAAGGGACTCCGTCTGTTAGACAGTGTGCCATCCTGGTGGGGAGACCTATAGACTTGTGGTTAACCACATGGACTTGCTGTCAGACAGACCTGGTGTGAGTCCTAGCAGCACAGCTGGCTCCTGTGTCACCCTTATTCATTCTGAGCCTCAGCTTCTTTAGCATTGAAATATGGATAAAAGTAATATTGACCTTCCTGGTGACACTGGGCTTAGATGATTTCTTTAAAACAACTAGTAGTTTCTGGCACTTAGGACAACCTCCATATATGTTAGTTGTTATATGTGAGTGAGCCCCATATTTGTACCAACAGAAATAAAATTAAACAAGAATCCATGCTGTAAGGATCAAAGAAGATGAACCTTCTAGATTCCAGTCAGGAAAGTTCACAAATATCGGTGCATGTCTACTCTGGTAGGCATTGATCAAAAGTGATCATGATTTCCTTCCTGTCTCAAAGAGCTGAAGGTTTAGTAAGGAAGGCAGACCTATATTCTAACAATGTACAGATGATGAATGCTCCATTGGAATGGCTATACTGTGTGGTGGTTTAGTGCCTGAGTTTCAATCCCAACTCTGTTACCTGCTAGCTGTTTAATCTTGGGCAAGATATTTAACCTCTCTGTTCCCCAATTTCCTCCTACACAAATGGCAGTAATAACAGCACTTGTATCTGAGAGTTATGGTGAGGAGTAAACTTGTGAGTACTGTACAGTACTCAGTACCCAGTAAGAAAATGCTAGTCATTATTATATTTGTGGAATAGAAATGAGGGACCTACCAGCTTTTCTCTCCTTTTCTGACATAAAAGTAGTTAGGAAGGGCTTCCTCATGGAACTAGTGTCTAAGAAAATAAGGTTGAGTAAGAGGAGGCCTGTGAAGAGAGAAGAGAATCCTAAAGAGAAGTGGTACACGCAGAGGTCCACAGGAGAGAAAGAGCTGGCATCTTTGAAGTACAACAATTAGTTCAAAATGGCAAGAATTGAAATAGGTGTGGAAGAGAAAGAGAAGAAGAGAAGTAAAGGATAATGGGTAAGAGAAGACAGGTCAAGGCCTTGGGAGTTTGTACTTTCTCCCCAAATCAACAGGGAGCACTAAAGGAGAAATCTGATCAGCTGATCAGAAATCCTGGAAACAGATGCCCAGGGTAGAATGTGAACAATGAGTAGTGAGTTGGGGGTTAAACCCTGGAGAAGGTGCACAGGCACTGGTAAAGGAGCCTGAGAAGCAATAGACACATTTTGAGAAGAACCAGACAGCACCATGTCCCCACGCAGAGGGAGGATAGGATTTCAAGGAGAAAGGGTTAAGCAGAGGTATCCAGTGCCGTGAAGAGATCAAACAACACAGAAACCGAGAGAAGTTTATTGGTTCTGGCAATTAGGAGGCAATTGGTGACCTTGGAGCACTGGGAAAGCTTTGGAACTGGAAGCCAGATGGCAGAGAGCTCAGAGACCAAGGAGAAAGTCCCTGGACAACACCTCCAGGTCCCCCAACTTGGCATTTTAAAGAAGAGCAAGGACAGAAGTTAGAGGACCTACAGGGTCTTCTGAATAGGAAAGACCCAGCTAATTTCAGTGAAGAGTGAATTTCCAGACACTGGGTGATAGAGAAGCAGGTCAGCTTATAGGTGGAAAGGAAGAAAGGTCCCTTGGATGTGATCCAGGGAACAGAGACGATTTTAAGGTTGAGAAAGGAGAAAGCTAGGGAATATTTTTAAGGGTCTGAGAATGAGGGACAATACACAGGAATAGGAGACTTGGTGTTTGAGAAGCTTTTGAGTTGGCTCCTGTGGGAGAAGCAAGCTTGTGAGACTTAATGATAAATGAATAAAACAACGGCCAAGCACATGTAAGACTAAATTGCACCTCTTCTACAGTAAGCAAATGAGTTTGATTTTTCTAAAAGTCTCCTGCTATAGGAAGAAAAATTTTGTCCACTTATTTTCTTATGAAGCTTCAATTGAATTCTGATCCAGAACTTCAGAGAGCTAGAAAACTCTAAAACAGCTATTCATTTCCCAATTTGCTTAATTATACCAACTTTCCCCCAAAATTCAACAATGTCTTTCCAGTGGACTGACAAAATAAGTAGTAGTGCTGCCAGTGCGACTTCTGCTTCCACTTCCAGCAGTGGGCATTTTTCAGATTTGCTTACTTTTGAAACATTTCATTCTGATTTCCCCCAAATTGGACACCACAACCTCTGTACCCTGCGGGGGCTGGAACAGCACCTCGCCGCCTGTCTTCCTGCCATTTCACTGCCTCTGACGTTAACTTTCCCACTCTAGGCCCATTCTATTCATATATTTCATCTATGACTAGGTTCTCTCATTTTATTCTTCCATATTTTCACGTTTCTGTCTTCTTAATTGTGTGCATTTGCCATCATTTCACAATGGCATTATTAAAACGTCATTGTGTCCAAAGAGCAAGTGAAATGGATGTCTTCTTTTTTGAACAGACTTTCTCCTTAGATCACTGCTTGTGTTTGTGAAGTTCCAACGTTAGAATTGCCTCAGGCCAGTTTTACAGTCTGAAACTCTGAGAAGTTTCCTCTGAGTCCCTCCATGGTGGACAGGTCTCCTCCAAGGAGGAAGACTGCCTTCAGTGAATCAGACAGTTTCACTTCAGGAGAAGGGACATTGCTTCCCTACAATGAATATTTTCCATTGTCTAGAGGACAAACCAAACCAAAGAGAAGTGCATTCTGGGAAGTAACCTCGCCAGTGTTTCTGACCATAAAGCCAGTTTTGGAAACTGCAAGATTATCCCCAGCAGGGGTCCAAACACAGCCTAAAGATGCAAAAGATCAGTATCCCTATGTTATCTGTAACATCTATAAATTGTGAACACTTATTTTCATTCTGGAGTCATACTTTGTGCTGAACCATGGAAAGCAAAAATATCATTTAAAATCTTAAATCATAAGCTATTAGAGAGGGGTAAAAGAGTTCCTTTGTGTTAGGATTTCTTCTGTCTGAAGGAATGAAGAGCAGTTGCCTCTCCCTGACATAAATAGCTCTTATATAATGCATTGGGGTGGGGGGAGGTAACTTTAGGACAAAATATAATTACCTCCCCTTTCCCCACCAGGCATGAAATTTGGAACATAGAAATAACATTAACAGATTAATAAATTGTTACCAAAGAAAGGTGGATGGCATTTTTGTGTCTTGGGTAATTTTAAGTGAGAGAAAAGAATATGAAAGGGATAGATTTGATGCTTTCTTCTTTCATATTTCACCAATTTTTTTCTCTTTGCAATGTAATTCACAGTTCTCGGTTCTCAGACTTTTACCTTTGTTCATGAATTGAAAATGTTTTAAATTTTGTTCTAAAATCTAGATTGAGTTTCAGAATTCAGCATGGAAGAAAGGACTATTGAAAACCATTTTCTTTTTTTTCTCCTAGGGGAGGGCTTTGGAAAGTAGGGGATATCGAATTCCCAAATCAGTTTTATAAATAAGTGACAGAAAGTCTGTTGTCTTCTCTGGCTAGGCTGTTGTGTCTTATTTGTGTGTTTGTAGTAATCTACAAGTGGTTCCCTGATAAAGTTAACACTTAGTTAATTACTCTGAGCCTTGACAGGTCCTATAATTGCCACTTGGATCACAAACATTTGATACTTGTCTTGGGTAGAATTTGTTGAGACCTAAACAAGTAAGCTCTTGATGGATGGGAAGCAAACCAAATAAATACAGTATTTTATGTTCTTTTAATTCAGGGCCAAGTGGATTTGGATGAAGTGTTTATTTAGTTTGCTGGCTGTTTCAAGATGCTGTGGTGTATTGATTCCTTTTATTACTAGCAGCCGTTTAACCTGACCTCTTCCAGATCCAGTATTTTAAAAGCCATAAATTTTAACTTTACTTATGAGCAAAGGCTGAATTGCTGTGAAAGCCTTTTTATTAGTTGAGCTCCACCAATCTTGATGCTCTTATGTCACCGCTGGCAACAGTATTTAGGGCTTCTTAAATTGGAGTGGCTGCTGGACTGCTGGGGAGGGGCAAAGTCAGCATAGCAAAGCTGTAAACATTTTGGAGGGTGTAGGATTCTATGATGGAATCTCAGACAGGTGCAGGAAAGGCAGGCAGGCCTGAAGACAAAAGCATCTGGTTGATGGTGCTAAATAAACATCTGCTTTAGCAACAGAGGTACTGAATACTATTTGGAAAGTGAAGAACAGAGTATAACCAAAGAGCAGAGTGGATCCAGAGGTCAACTCAGGAGAATACTGCATATACATTCTCTGATCTTCATGTCCCAAGGTTCCAGGAACACCCTTAATATACTAGAATTATAATAAACCAAGAAATTCACTTTTTTTCCCCTAAGCTAGGAAAGTATATGCCTTATATCAAAGACTATTGGTACAAGATCTAAGAGACTTTCTCTGAAATGTAATGCTTAAATTTTCCAAGACATCATAATCTGCCTTCTGAGCACAGGCAACTGTCTTTATCTTAACCAGAAAGTCAAAACCATTTCATCTTCATATGGCCCAATGATGAACCTCCTGGCCATTTTGTTTGTACTTAAATGGCTTATTTTTCTATAAAATAAAAAAATAAGAAAATTATAGAATATAATTTTTAATTAAAGAATTAAAAATATTAGTTGTCCCTGAAATGCATGAGTAGGTAACAATGCCTTCTATTTGAAGTGAGGACAAAAGGAAACTAATTCCCCTGTGTGGCTTCATAGTTGTAGCTTATGCACACCAGTGGCTTTAGTACACTTCATAGAAAATTTCCCAACAGATTTCTAATTATCAAGGATATTTGTTTAAACAAATTTTCTTTTCTCAACCCCTAGACCTCTTTTTATTTGATCATGCAGCACAACTCTAATACTGCATTAGTGAAGTTACATAAGCAAAGAATTATCATTTCACTGTAGGAGAAAAATCCAAGCTAGAAAGGAAAAAACTCATATTGAAATAATTTACATATAAACATCTACAACAAAGAAGAAATACTGAATGAGAACGCTTCCCCTCTCCATCTACACTTTATAGTTCTTTCTGGAGGAAAATAATCCAAAATGATATCTGTTTGAACTAGGTTGGTTATTTTAACCTTCCAGATCTCTTTGTTTTTTTAAATTTTTATTTGTTTTAAACAATATTGTGGATTGAATCCAGCATCTCACACATGCTAGGATGCTAGGCAAGTATTCTACCTCTGAACTATATCCCCACCCCCCATTTTCATTCTTGATGATAAACTACTCAAACCCTTACCCTACCTATGGCCAGAAGCTCTGCCCTACAATTTTAAGAAGCCAGATGTTCCTATTAATTCAAGTGATTCTTTCAAGTTGGCCCTTAATATTTGTCTCCTTTTCATGTATTTCAGTGGCTTAAATAAGAAAAGCAAAACATATTTAAATTTCTTGCTGTCAAATTGTTTCTCCAAATCATGTTTCTTAAATTACCGAAATAGAAGAAACTTTCTTAATAATTTGAGGAAAAAATCAGGGATAAAACATCAGAATTTTACCATCTTTTAGTTTAAAAGAAAATTGCCTGAACTCTACTAGAGTTAGGTCCCACACTGCTCCAATCACTATTTGGTCTCCATATAAAAACCAAGGTCTTCAGAATGTGAGAATTCTTACCTGCTACAGCCAGACACTTTTCTTTAGCATTTTAAGAAACCACATATACTTATTAATTCAGTTTCCTCAATCCAATTCAATTCACTAAACAACAGCAAAATGTTTACAGTGTTTTCTTTTTCTACAGACTTGTTTGAATAAAAATGGAGCTGAACATTGTTATTACCTAAACCATCATCTGATGGATATTCTATATCATACCCTCTTTAGTAACCATGCATTCAACATTAAAAAATAATGATAATTGTAGTAAAAATACACATAACAGAAAATCTAGCACCTTAGCTACTTTTTAAGTGTACATTTCAGCAGAGTAAATACATTCACATTGTTGTGCATGAGACTTTAAACCTAACGTTCTAATAAATTCCACTTTTCCCTGCAGTCAGGCAGCCTCCTTTCCACCCACAGCAGCTGTTGTGTTTGATGATCTTGGACAGAATGTTCCCCTCTGCACGCACAAGAGGGAAAGCAGTCCTTACCTTGGGGAAGTTACTCAGATTTCTAGAAAAACTTTCCATAAGGTTGGCTGTCATGGTGTGAATTAAAAGGTTATGTCAGAGGTTAAACTATGCAATTAAATCAAGAAAGCAGATTATTCTAGTAGCTGACATTAACTTTTGAAAAGAGACAGGATTAGCTGTTCTTAGTCACATACAAAGCGAACAAAGGAAAAAAAATTATTTCACCAACTACTTCCCTTGAAAGAAAATCGTACCATCTTAGACCTCCAATTTTTCAGCTTAATTCAGTTACTTCATGAGGCTCATTATCCTCTTCCAGATTTGCACGCAGTGACTGATGCATTGTGACGGGTTGTTTTTGTTTTCCTGCTTTAAAAAATATTCCCTCCTTCCCTAAATAATTATCTGCAAATTAACCTTTTTCTCTTACCAGAATATTTGTTGGGATGGAATACAGAAAATAGAAATGCGTAAGCAAGACTCTTTAGACAGGAGATAAATTCTTTGAGGCCACAAGGGTATCATTTATTAGATGATGGCTGCAGTCCACTAAATGGGCCCCTTTTGACCTGAAAGAGTTAATGCTCTATTGAAAGTGTCTGGATTGTCCCCAGTTTTACTCCCTTGGAAGGCTCTGACCCATTAATGGCAGTAATAATAATAATAGAAAACAATCCTGCTTTGCCTCCATTACTCTGAAACCGTTAATGGTATCCTAATGTTTTTTATTCTTTAAGTGTAACTGAAAACTGACATTCTCCTCAGCTAACATTTCAAATGTAGTATGTTTTTTCATTACCGTTTTTACATGCCGTGCAGGATGCTGAGTAAGGACTAAGGCAGAGGCTTATAATTGGTCTTTTAAATCATCATAAACATTTATTTTTCCCCCCATGGCTATCTCCAGTGCCAATAACTCAGTCATCAGATGATGGAAAAAAAACTATTTAATGATGCATCACAAGCTCCTTCCTAAACTCTTACCCAGAACAAGGGAAGGAATATAAAGATACAGCACATTGTTTGCTCTAAAGTTGATTTTAAAATAACAGAAACAGCTTTTTTTTTGGGGGGGGGGGTGGTAGTATTAGCAGTGAATGGAATGTTCCCTTCTTTTTCTGGTATAAATGATTTTTAGAAAATCCTGTGTTTTTATATCTTTATCATAAGTAATTATGAAGGGTAAAGTAGGGCTCTTCAGTGTAGGGGGTGGAAATGGGGCTTCTGTTTTGGGAGACTGACGTTTATAAAAGGGGGATCATGGAACCACTTGGGGCTACTGTGAGAATGTGCAGAGCCTGTCACATAAAAAATTCCAAATAAAAACTAGATGTTGTCGTTGAACAAGAATAAAATGTCCATCCTAATTTGGGGTCCTTAGGTAATACACACTCAGGTGAATTCTACTTAATATATGATAGGGTTGGAAATCCCTTACCTGGTTCATTGTTCCAGTCCTAAACAGTGTATTTTGTCAATGTGTTTGAACCCAAGGTCACAGACTTGAATCTTTTGTTGTCAGTAGGATCCACACAAACCTAGCCATCTATCCATAAGGGCCTTCTTGGTCTAGTCCCATCTGCCCTGCATAACCCATTTCTATACCCCATCCCCAGCTCCCCATCCCCTGAGAATACTCTTCAGTGGGCAAATTGGTGGGCTGTTGCCCCACAGCAGGCCCCTGCTCTCACTGTCTTGCACTCTGACCCCAGGGCATCTCTGTCTGATGCTGCCTGTTTTGCAGGTGTCCAGCCCAGACTTTTATCCCTTTGATTCCCAGCACATATGTTGATGCTTCCCACCTTGATTTGGGAGTCCTCTTGAGTTCTGCACTTTGATTCTCATATAGATCATTTGTTCCTTGAGAGCAGGAGTTCACAAAGACACACCCTTTCTTTTTTGATCAGTTAGCACAGTGTCTATGATATATGTGGAGGAAAATGCCGCCTTTTATCCTATTAATGTGCCTAAGTTGAATGGCTGCTGCTATTTTTATCATCATCATTTTTTTTCATTATTCTGCTTTTCTGATCAAGAAACTGAAGCCCACAGAAGGTAAATAATTAACCAGGACCCTAAGTCTTTCAATTCCAGTTCCACACTAAAGAAGTGTCCTGTGCAGAAATCTTTTAAAAATAAATATTTTTAGTTGTAGATAGACACAATAACTTTATATTATATGTTTGTTTGTTTTTTTATGTGGTGCTGAGGATCAAACCCAGTGCCTCACATGCACTAAACAGGCACTCTACCACTAAGCCACAACCCCAGCCCCAAATCTTTGTTGTTAAACACTCCAGACTACATTTAGTTCATCTCTTCCTTAGAATCGATTTGTAGAAAAGCTAATTCACAGTTGGTGCACAAGTTTCTCTGAAAGAGAAGTCTGCAACAAACATGCTAACACAAAGCAAACCATTCTCTAGAAACAGACGCCCCTCTCTGTGAGGCAAGTGTCTCCCCTCACAGTGTGAGGTGTCTGTAGAGCAGCCAGGGGATTATTATGGGAGCAGTGGGCCTTCAAAGTGATGTCAGGTTTGCTTTTATATCTCCAAAATCCAGAACAATGTATTTAGTCAGTGTAATTGTAGATAGGTAGTCTGAACCCCTGGTCAACCGTAGCAAGAAATGATTTTACTTACATTTCAGAAGCCGTTCTATTTTTCTGAATTGTCTAACAATTAGTCGTATGTCTGTAGATGCTTCTAATGATGTAGAGAATGGTCCTCTCTCTTCACAAAGAGGTCAGGGGTCAGGCCAAACAGATCAATTTAATAAAACCATTCTCAATGTTGTGGAATCTGTCAGTCATAAACCTCACGAGGCATAGACCAGAATAGAACATGCCTGTGCATAGAGAGGGTCAGATGCACTTTTTACGGGTGATGTCAGCTCTGTACTCACCATCCCTTCACCAACTATGTTCCCTGCTCCCTGAGTGCCTGTCAGACCTAAGTAGAAGCAAGTGGTGATAATATGGATCATTATGTGAATGAGAGTTTGGACAATAGGTATTAACTCAAGACCTTTTAGACCACAACTGAAAAGAAATCAATTTCAAACTGGCTTTTGCAAAGAGGATAATTTGTTGACTTGTGCAACTAAAAAGTTCAGAGGATCACCTTCACAGAGACATGGCTGGACCTGGTCTCAATGCGGATACTCTTTAGGTTCGGATTCCCTCTGGACTTCATTCTTAGGGAAGTGCAAGATGGCTACCACCAACTCCAGGTTTATCCTCCCAGTAACCCCAGCAATAAAGAGGATGGCTTCTTCCTGGTAGCACTACTAGAGTTTGTTCTAGTTAGCACCGTCCTATCCCTGGACCAAATAGGGTCATGAAATCCACTAGTCACAGGAGCATGGGATGAGAGGGAGGCATAGCACCCCAAAGAAAATCAGGATGCTCCTTCCAAAAAGAGTAGAGGAGGCTGGGTAGGAAAAAAAAAGATGGATGTCAACACCAGGGGGAGATAAAAGGGACAGTTTAGGCTAGCTCGTGAGTTGTGATGCTCTTCCTATTTCTCTCAGAGCTTCCCCCAAGGTAGAGAAAAGCAGTATTTACATGTACCCTGATCCTCCCCTGAAATCCAGCAAGAGTTTCAGTACAAGGCTGAACTGGGACTTCCCCAAGGGGAGGTTATTAATGGAAATATCACCTTCTTGTAACCTTGTTTCCCGTGGACAAGGACTCCTTGAGCTGAGTTATAGGGAAACTCCAGCATGTTGTCAGATTTCACAACAACATTAAGTGGGACTTCCTTTTCATATTTGCCACCTCATTTATTTTGTGTGTCCCCATGTTATTAGTTTTACTGCCCATTAATCATTATGTGTAACAAAATATGGTAAAGTGTGCTTAAGAGGAGACAGTAAGGGGTCTGGCCATGGCAGTTTCAACTATGTAAGCCACTTCAAGGGGAAGGCTTGGGTGACAGGCAGTACCACCTGTCCTGTCCACTCCGGGACACAAGCCGTGAGCACTTCATGCCTCCCTGGTGGACTGGGACATGTTTCTGCAACCTTTCCCTGCTGTCAGAGAAAGAACTGGGGAGAACAGGCCTGTCGTTCATTGCGAGGAGAGAGGACTAACCACACTAAAACTGTTTTTGAAGAAATTATTTCACAAAAGCCTGAAGTTGAAATTGTAAAAAGGAAGAAGCCTAAAATACATAATGTATATTAGGAGGAGATGAGTTCATTGCCATAAAATATAGTAGTCTCTCTTTAATTTATCCTATATCTATATATTGCTTCTGAATTTCTCAAAATACCATACTGTATTTGGTTTTCTGTTGCTCCCTGATTTGGAAGCAGCTTGGAACTTGGTAAGGAATAAAGGTAGGAAGAGCTTTGAGGTAAATGCTAGAAAGAGCCCTACACTGCTGTGGATGGACCTTTTTAGGTGATTGTGGTGAGTACTCAGGAAGAAAGGAGGGCAGCTGTAAAGACAGCCTCATTCATCCTAGAGAATACCCAAGGAATCCTGAACAGAACGTTAGAGAAAATATGAGCTACAAAGGGCCACTTTGATGAGCTCTCAGAAGGAAATGAGGAACATGTTATTGGAAACTAGAGAAAGGGCCATTCTTGATGTAAAGTGGCAAAGAATGTGGCTGAATTATTTCTGTGTTCTATTTTGTGGGAGAGAACTTGTAAATGATAAACTTGGCTATTTAGCTGAAGTTATTTACAAACAGTGTTGAAGGTGCAGCCTGGCTTTTCCTAGTTGCCTTAAATGTAAGGAGAAATGAGAAGGGTGTGGTCAAGCGAATGTTTGGTAAGGACGTTGGTATGGCTCAGCCATCTCAACAGATGCCAGGAGCAGGTCTCCAAGACAGTGGAAGAATAACCCTGAAGGCATTTCAGAGATCACCAGGACCACTCTTCCTGCCACAGGCCCAGTGTGGAAGTGCCCTGGGAATAGGTCCTTTCAAAGGAGGGACTTTAGGTGCCCTAGGACCTCAGCATGTTGTCCCCACACTCAAACACCGCTAGTTTGGCTCCCCATACTCTAGAACTAAATTCTCCTCGATGGATGCTCACTCTAGGGTATATTCTCATTAGTTATGTCATCCTGCCCTTTCTCCCTTCTTTCTAGTTCTCTCTCATTATGAACATGCAGTTTAATATGGGTCAGATAAATTGTATGTGATGTGACCTTTTTTTATAAGAACACAATACACTATAATGCAACAAGCAATGCTAGTTACTATTACACTTCTTCCATTCCTCTTAGGGACACCCACTTCTTGAGCCAAAAAAATTCTCAGGAAACACTGGTTGCTGACTTGATTGGGGCTTAAGATCTTAACATTAAATTGAAGCCTCACTTAAAGTATGCCTATGAAGAAATTGTGATTCACACTAATAAAAGACAAAACAAAAAGTCACTTTCTGTCAGTTCTAGGAAGAACTCAGTAATTGAGAATTTGAGGACGTTTTTCCAAGTATAATCAGGTATAAAAGGTAGAGAAATATTCAAAAAGTAGAAAAATCATGTTTGACCCTAAAAAATATATGTGCCCATTCTATACATGTAAAAATATCTTCCTGTGGGTACCTTCCAGGATATCAATCACACTTTGACCTTTTAGTTATGCTAATGTATTTAAAGAAATGTATTAGGATTCTTTATTGTAAGTTGAGAGCACTGTAGTATACAACCCGCATAAAGACATAAATCATCCAGAAATCGAAAGCAAAAGAAAGATAAGCTGTTGAAGCAAAACATACAAAGGATAAAAGGAAAAAAAAGGGAAAAAAAAAATCTGTGGAGCAGCCTGTATTGAGAGGGAAAGCTTGTTATCAAGCTATTCCTGAAGGAGCCGGAAGACAAATGAAGGTGTTCTTGTCAGCGGACAAAACTAAGACTATTTAATGTGCACATAAGGTGGAAATGGCAGAAAAGGTAATATACAAAGAGAAGTTAAGTGAAAGGAATGACTCGTATTAAAAAAAAGGCGAGGTGTAGGGAAGATGAGTGAGTAATTATAGGCAGAGTCGAAATGATTAAATGGGATGCAGAAGAGCCTCAGGGTTATATTACCAAGGAACAGGCAGCTCTATGAGGGCAATGAGGAAGGGAAGAGGCTGTGCAGTGTGTTTCTCCAGGTAAGGAACATCTATAGATCTTATCTCACAGGTAGGGAAATTTGCCACCATAGTCCGTTTATTCTACCTTCAAATGAGTCTTTTCCCCCACTACTTTAATGATAAAGCAGGGTTTTCTTTGAAGTCGCCACATTTCCCTTCTAGGAACCAATGCTGTTTACCTAATACTTCAGTCTGTTATTATTTTGAATGCAAATCTAACTTCTTTGTTTGTTTTAATTTCAGTAGAGTTTTTCTAACACAGAAAAAAAAAATGAAAATGAGATTAAAGCAAACCAGTCTATTAGGAATGGGATTGCCTTGAGTTTTTCATCTGTTTTAATAGACATTGTTATATATATTTCATCTATTTATCCCCCTAAGTGTAACCACATAATCAATTTTCTTATCTGTAAAATAGAGAAGAAAAGGGGAATATTTTTCTTATTATCATAAAAAAAATTTTGGCTTAATAAATTCACTCTTCATTACATTTATTGGACATAATTTGAGTCCAAGAAAGAAACCTAAACATGGCCTAAGATTTTTGACTTTCACTCATAAAAGAAGAATTTTTAGTAAAGAAAATTAAAGTGTGATCAATCCTTGGCAAACATTTGAAGACACTTGGAGGGTCATGCCCATACTCATAATCAAAGAATTTATTTGCTCACATAATCTTCCCATATTTTCTCTGGATATTTTCACTTTAAAATAGACAGTGTTTGGAGACAGAGTAGGGGAGATTATGCAAATGTATGAATCTTAATGAGAAGTTCATTATTGAACATTTTGACATGAATTTCAGGAAATGATAAAAGACTCTGGGATTTATGAGACTTAAAAGAAAAAAAAAATCTGCTCTTAGAGAACTTGGAAATTGCCAGTAGAAGAACTGAGACCCAAATGACAGCAGATAATGTAAAGCCAGATTGCATTATGCCCTATGGTAATGACTAGGAAACAGGGCACTGTGATAAGCTTGGAATGATGATCAATATTTGGAATACTGAGATAGGCAAGAAGGTAATTAGGCCCATTATGGACACAGTTAGCACAGATAACATAATTTGGGAAATTATACATTTGGATATTATGGAGAATTTTATTCAAGGCTAATGGATCTGCAATGATATCTATTAAAGCACATAAGATGTTTTGCCTCTAGGGAATCTACTAAAAAAAATCAAATATACAAAATTTTCAGTAAGTATGATCTAAAATGAAAAGACAAAGTGGAATATGTTGGAGAATAAAATGGCGTTGTGACTTCCTACTTGGAATTTATAGTAATTTTTCATTCAAAGAGTTTTAAAGCTATTAATTTCACATCACAACTCCCCATGAAGCAAGTAAAGCACTTCTATTGTGTTTGTCCAAGTTCATTGCTCATAATAAGGCAAGGCCCAACTGGTAATGAAAGCAGGTTATCTTGACAAATGCCTTGCCTTCTCAGGTTTCATGCTGTGACCCCTGGATATCATTACAATCATTTTGATCCCTAATTTACTACTGAGCACAATCCCTTTATTTTAGAAGAAGGGACTCTAATTTTCCCTAAGCACCTTGAGGGCCATTAGTATTATTGAAATGTGCAAATTAATACGTTATTTATTGTTAACCTACAGACATATATACACATATACAGAGAGGAAGAGAAAGAGAGAGAGAATTATATTTGTTAATTATCAAGCTCTAACTGGGGGGAAAAAAAGTTGCCACATATCCGAAAGTGAATATCTTCTCCAAAAGAATTCCTTATTTTTTTAATAAGGATGTATTGGAAGTAATTTCATCAATAATGGAAGATCCAATTACTGGTCTTCTGGATTAAGGCATTCTTTTATTGCAAGATTTTAATGGTAGAGTGGTAAGTTCAAACATTGCCAATGAAATCTCAGACTAATTAAATGATTATAGCCTAAGGGGAAGGGCAACGGAGACTCCACTATTAATCTTACCAAGAATAGCCTCTATGTGTGATGAACGGATGAATATATATACCTTATTTCAGAAGGAAAAAAAATATAAGGAGTTGTTTTAAAAATGATCAGTTTAATTTCTGAATAAGAAGGAAGGATAACATTGCATTATAAAGTCCTTTCAGCTGCTTGTGGAAGGCATGGACTGCAGTGATGAATTGAACCCAATCAGTTTCATCAGGAGTTCATTTATTCAGATGTTTAGAGGTGGCACAAAAGTAACAGTGAGAATAATGATCACCAGTACTTAATGAGAACTCAGTAGGGTCCAGGCATTCTGGCTTGTCTCGCCCTCATTTTACAGATAGGGAAACTAAGGCACAGAAGGTTAGTAACTCAAGAGGTAATTGCAGAGGAGTGTTTGGAATTCTACAGCCTCTCCTTCACTGTTAGCCACCAGCCTCCGAACAGTTCTATTTTCTGTTACCCTGCTCACCTGCTTGTAGGAAACCAGTGGCAGCTCTCAAATGGAAGACAGGTACAGGAATCCAAGGTGGAGGCTGACATCCAAACGTCCTCCAGGAAGCACTGCCTGTTGCCTGGCATGTTGAAATGGGGCTTTCTGCTAAAGGCTGGGACAGCAGTTTCTCCGTGTTTTAAAAGTCTGTTTGGTAGCAGCACCTCTCCACCTGGACAGTAGCTCCCCACTGGACCTCTTCACACCTGTTTCATGCCTACAGGAAAAATGGAGGCACATCTCCTTCAAATTTATTTTTGCTGTGTGTGTGTGTGTGTGTGTGTTTTCATGTGTTTGTTCTTTTCATGACACTTTATTTTTCTGGAAGGAGACAAGTGGTGGGTGTCTGAGTATTGTTAGTTCTGAAATGTCAGACTTGACCTTGACATTGCCTTCCACACTATGGGGAAAGCCTCAGGGACCAAGTCAGTCCAGTCCTTCATTTGGGAACAGATGGAATCTTTAAAAGAGCTCTAACATCTTTAAAAATATATAGTTCCACAATATTTCCTTATGAGGCCTTAATATTAAGGGGAAATGTGGCATGTGACATTAAGGGCATTTTCATTATGCCATTTTGGGAATAATTTTTATCAGAACAGATCCTTCTTTTAGCACCCTTGATAATCACATCATTTGGTTTATGAAATTCGTGTACATCGAGTTAATGTTTTTGAGGGAAGAGTAAGTTTTTCTAGATCTTATAGAACATGAACACTGGCTATAGAAGTCCTAGTTTAAAATAAAAATTTTCTTATTCCTTGGCATTTGCAACTAACCTGAGCTGGCCTGGAAGTCATTTAATAGTCATATGCAGATTGCTTTTGTCAGCACTCAGAATGGGACAAGCAAATGCTTGAATTTGGACAAGGTCCATCCTGTGACAAATAACATGTCAACCATTTCCAATATTGCATCAACTACAGATGAAAATGTGAAGTCATATTTTGGGGTGACTTCCATGAGATTAAGTGGCTGAGGTTTTGAATTTGAAAAATGACTCACTTAATAGTATTCCTTGAAGGAGATCTCTACTTTTAGAGGGAGCTTGAAAAACTATGATTTGTGTAAATAGGGAGGCTAGAAATAGAAAATGAATCTTTTCATTACAAAAACCTGTAAATTTTCCAATGTATTGTCAACTTAAACTGAAATTGATGAGAGTAGGAGTAGGAAAGAGGGATTGAATGGACAGCAGTTTCTCCTGCTTTAAAAGTCTGTTTGGTAGCAATACCTCTCCATCTGGACAGTAGCTTCCCACTGGAGCTATTATTGTACTGCACAAAATTTTTACATAATAAGGAACTTTTATTCCAAATATATTTTTTTGGAATTTAACACTGATGCTGAGCAATAGCCATAATAATCCTTCCCACAGCTGGTATCTTTGACCTACGGTCAAAGCCCTCCAACATATAAGGACATGTGGGACCCTGGTGAAGGTTCATGTCACAGTACCCTTTCACTTGGAGATAATTAAATGTGTTCATTGTACCTATAAGTCCTTATAAGGATCTTCCTGGTTGGGGTTCTTCTTTCCAATGTCAGTCTCTCTTCCACAACTACTTCCTGGCTCCATAGGAATAAATCAATTTTTTTTTTCCAGGCCAGAAAAATCCCTGAGTTCAACCTTGGACTCAATCTCTCTTTTTGCTTTTAAATTTACTAGGTATTACCTCCAATAGCACTGGGTTGTAATGTCGCCCAACTTCAGTTAGGGTGCTTCTCATTTGGAACTACTACTTAAATAAAGTGAATTAATCACCAGCTCTATTAATCCTTCAAAATCCATGATTCCGTAATGCTCGGTTTGCTTAGAGTGATTCACTGTATTTGCTCCTTCTCAGACGTGACTTCTTGCTGAGCTTTAGGTTAGTTCCTTTCAGACAATATGCCTTGAATCTTGGATGATTTATTCACTTTCAAGTTCCCTGGAATTTACCACTAAAGGTTGACGTGAATGCTCACAGTTTGGACTCAATATAATCTTCTGAATGGCAATTAATAAATAAAAGATGGTTACTATTGTTGACAGAGGATCCCAGCTTTCTCAGTTTTTCTCTTCATGTTTTTGCCAAACTTCATGTCAGACACCCCTAGGGGTGATGGTAAAAAATATTTTTCGTTAATGCCAGTGCTTTTTTTGTTATCTCAGTACCTCCAAACTCTGATGTTGCCCTGTGTTTTCTTGTCAGAAATGATCTTATTCACTTTCTGCTTCTTCAATTCACCCTCTTTCCTGTGAATACGAGAAACATAGCTCTTTCTGGATTTAAGAGCAACATTTCCTTAATATTTGTGCTTGCAAGTAACACCTGAAAGATGTCCCCAAAATTTCTTAGGTTTTTGTTTTCTTTGCTTGGTCTCATTTCTGTCACTTATCGAATATGCAGTGTCACCTCTAAAATGTAGTGTTCATCGTCACTGTGTATATTATTCAAAGTGTGAAGTTGCCTCCTGGAAGTTCATGACATAACCATAAAGCAGTATCCAATTTTTGTAGTTTGCCTGCTTGACTAGGCTCCAGAGATAATCTAGGCTACCATTCTCATTTTAGAAGTGAAGAAAATGTAGTCCAATTTAAGTAGTTTCACCATAATCAGGTAGAGAGCAGAGACCGAACCCACCTTTAGGAAGTGAGGCACTTGATACCTAACAGAACAGCAGGAGTTTGGCTGCCTTTGGTCAGTTCCCAGTTGGGATGCTTATTAAGTGTTGCTTGAGGAAGTTATTTCAGTTTTCTCATCTGTAAAATGCTGACAGTTTTGCCAGTAGCAAAACTGTAAGAATTATCGAAATTTAGTATAAGTGAAGCACTCATCTAGGGCTTGGCACATACTAAGGAGTCCGTGCCTTGTTAGTTATCAGCATTATTGTCATTATTTTGACTACAGATATAAGAGTGTGTATTGTATTTGACTTTGCATGGAGATATATATATATATTAGACCTTTGCTGTACCTCTTTTGTATTCCTGTGTTACCTAATGCAATGTTAGGCAACTAATAGTTGTGTTCATGTTAGTATTGGTAGTAGAAGCAAAAATAGTGATGATAGTAATGAAAGGTAGTACTGTTTATTGAGCCTTATGATGTATTAGGCATCAAAAGTAGGCACTTTATGTACATAATTCATAATAGGTGCTCAATCCATATTTATTGGAAAACTGCACTGTAGTTTGTTTCTAGAAATGCAACCGTACCCTCTTGATGACAATAATCTCCCTCGTAACTGGAGGGGAACATGAGCTTTGGCCCGGGTGAACAGCTCTGAGTATAGAAATGAGAGCCTTGATGGGATTCCTTTCATCCTTAAAGTAATCCTTGAGCTGCTATATTTATATCATCTAATCTTGTTATTGGTAATTGGAAGACTGGATGGGAGTGGGAAAGGAGGTCAAGAAATAGAGTAGAAGGGAGCAGGTGCAGAGTGGGACAAATTATACAAATGAACAATAGTATATATCCCAAAACAGACGATTAAAGTTATGTTTTATTTTCTCTGTTTTTTAATTTTATATTATATAAAAAGACTGCCCCTTTTCTAGTTCCCAAATAGAAATACATTTGGAACAATAGTATGGACGCAGAAAAGTTGTTTCCTTTCTTATTTTGCTTTATTTATTTACAGACTGACTAAATTACATTGATAGCCACTAGGGAAAGGTAAAGCGTTCAATCACAAAAATTACAATTGCTAATGTTCCTTGATTTGCAGACACAATATGTTCCTTAATGATCATATAAAATAACTATGGTAATAATAAGAGATACTGTGTGTGAGAGTGCCTGGAGTGGATACCAATAGAGAAGCACTCCTCAGGTCAGGTATTGTGTATGTGTATCTGGCAGTGTATGTGTGCACACACATATTGTATGTATGTACCACCATGCATTTAATCTCTGTGCATAGTAACAGCCTTTCAAATTCACATATGTGTGCATTGATAGACGTGCAAAACAATTTCTATGTATAATATAGATTTAAGTATTCTCAAATCTTAACCACCACTTTAGAAAAAGAAATTGTGGCTCAGACTAGTCTAACCACTTATTCAAGTTCATAAAAAAAAGTGGCAAACCTGGAATTGGAACCCAACCCCTACTACTCTAACCCTGCTTTTTGAAGAAACCCAAACAGAAATTTCCTTGGAGCTACAGTATTTCCATGATACCACACTGTCCCAGTATGGGAAGGGTGACCTTTTCCCCCTTTCTTTTACAGAATCTCCAAGCAAAGATTTTGGTCCAACTCTGGGCTTAAAAAAGTCCAGTTCCTTGGAGAGCCTGCAGACAGCTGTGGCTGAAGTCAGGAAAAACGAACTCCCCTTTCACAGGCCCCGGCCACACATGGTTCGCGGCCGTGGCTGCAATGAGAGCTTCCGAGCTGCCATTGACAAATCTTATGATGGACCCGAAGAATTAGAAGCTGGTAGGCCAATATGCTCCCTTAAGTGGTTTTTGCATCTCATTATCATCTGCAAATCATAGGCAAGAGTGTGCATTTAACTACAGAGAAAAATGATTTAAGGGTTACAATTATATTTTTGATATTAAAAGTAATTCATTTTCCTGATATGTTTTGCCCTTTGGCTTAACGAACATGGAATTGGAGAACGCAATATGCAATTTATTTTACAGTGCAAATGGTAAAGAAATGTTCTCCTCCGCTTTCCTGCAAGGACCAACTGTCATTTACCCTTAGGGTAGGAGTACTAAGTGTGCATTTCTTGACATTCTTATTTGAGTCATTAAAAGCAGCATCAACCCGAGGACTGACTGCATTAATTGAGTAGAAGCAGTTGGGTAATATTTGTACTCAAAAACCTCTCCTGGAAAGTCGCTAGCCCTGTTTGTTTCCCAGCAGGTGGGCTTTCTGAGCTGATCAAGGTTAACAAGCCAGCTTTCAGAAAGATTAGTGTTTTAGCACATTCAGGCCTTTCATAGGACTGGCTAAGCAACCAATGGACCCCCTCCCAGCCTCCTACCTTGCTTGAAGTAACCAGATTTAGGCAGTCTGTCTTCAAAGGGTACAAGTCCCCACATGCAAGGGTAGAACTCGCAGCACTTCTATTCATTCTTCTGTATTTTACATTTTGACTTCTCTTTATATACTAACCGTATGTGCCCCTGACCACGTGTATTGATTTTCTTTCTTTCTTTCTCTGTACAGACGGTCTGTCCGATAAGAGCTCTCACTCGGGCCAAGGAGCTCTGAATTGTGAATCTGCCCCTCAGGGGAACTCTGAGCTAGAGGACGTGGAAAATAAAGCCAGGAAGGTAAAAAAAACGAAAGAAAAGGAGAAGAAAAAGGAAAAGGGCAAATTGAAAGTCAAGGAGAAAAAGCGCAAAGAGGAAAATGAAGACCCAGAAAGGAAAATAAAGAGGAAGGGATTTGGTGCCATGCTGAGGTACGGGGCTGCTTTGAAGGCAGAGTTGCTTTTGTTTTGCTTGGTGAAATCACTCCTTTGTGTGCATTCAGAAACAAAGTGCAAGCTTTCCCTCATCTCCAGCTAAATACATAAAAAATCAAAACTGTGAATGTGCATGTTGCTTTTCCATAGAGGCTTCTGAGGCTTATAGTGATGACAGAAAACTGTCCCTACGTCCGATGTCAAAGAAAGGCCAATGCTTATTAGGGCACAGGCAATGCTGCAGCTCCATGTAATGGAGCTATCCATCTGCACAGGGAAGCAAGAGCTAGGAGTCCTTACCCATCATATCCTTTGAATCAGGGTAGTCATGGTTGATGAACCTCATCCCACGGTGACACTAGGTGTGTGGATAGCCAGGTCTCCGAGCATGGTATGGTCAGGACCAGAGGCACTGTGATGCAGCCTAGATGTCCCTGGGTTTGAATCCAAATGATCTGAATCCAGGACCCTCCACACAGGAGCCACAGGGCTTCACCCACATTGCTTAACTTCTCTGAACCTTACTTTCAGAGTGAGGCTGGCATACCTGCCCTACTAATCCAGTGGGGTTGTGACAAGATTTCATATGCAGTGGGTTCTGTGGCTAGGCATGGCTCAGCAGGGCACAGTCAGAAAACACTTTTATTTCTTTTCCTATGGCTATTTTCAAAAATACCCTGTGGGGCTGTCTTCTCCACATCTTGACTTCTCCGCTTTCTTGCCGATAGTTTTAAGGTCACTTTCAGATAATAAAACAACGTCTTTGTCAGGGACTCGAACAACCAGTCCAATATAAACTGAAATTTTCCTCCTCTTTGCCCCTTGGACCTTGACCCCAAGGGATGACCCACAGTGTGGTGGGAGGTGGGATTCACCTTCTCCTCCCTGTCAGTCTCTGTGACCAGGGGAAGGAGAAAGACGATATTAAACAAGAGTGAATTTTACTTAAGTTTTGTCCCTGGCCATCTGTGGCTTTTTATGGGCCACTTATGTGGATTGTTCAGGAAGCTCCTTACTATACCAGTTGCTGACTTCCCAAGGACCCCTTACACTTGCCACTGACCTCAGACAGTCAACCCCTGGCATCTCCTAACCCCAGCTGATAGACTTCTTAGACAGTGGCAATTTGAGATGGCTCAAACCAAATTGAAGCAGCATCTGCTTGGCCCACAAGAACCACTGCCTTCTCAACCACCAGATATTGCAAGAACAGCTTGTTCCTATGGCTCTCCTTTCTCCTCACTCCAACACGTTTCCAACCAGCCTCACATCTGCAGACCTCTCCAGAGCAAGTCAAGCTCCTGTCTTGGGTCTCCCCACCTACAACTTGATGTCAGCCTCTGTCAAGAATGATCTCATACCTGGGGGAAAGTCATTTTTGCAAGTCACAGTGAAACTCTGGGGATTTTATTGTAGTCCCTTGCTTATTTTGTTGGGGTGAAAAGTAGAAGTACCCCCTTTCCATTGCTTTTTTTCCTCCTTTAATTTCTTATCAATTAATCTCTATACTTCTCTTGCATGAACTAAGGTGAATGATAGTATATAATAGTTGGTAAGCCAGATTGGTCACCTCTTATGAAATCCTTAAGCGATATCTCTCTTAAAAATTGCAGTTGTTGGGCTGGGGATGTGGTTCAAGTGGTAGTGCACTCACCTAGCATGCGAGAGGCACTGGGTTCGATGCTCAGCACCACATAAAAATGAAATAAAGATATTGTGTCCACCTAAAACTAAAAAAATAAATATTTTTTTTTCTAAAAATTGCAGTTGTTAGTGGAGTGTGGTGGTGCAAGCCTGTAATCCCAGCTACTCTGCAGCTGAGGCAGGAGAATCATGAGTTCAAAGCCAGCCTCAGCAAAAACAAAACACTAAGCAACTCAGTGAGACCCTGTCTCTAAATAAAATACAAAATAGGGCTGGGGATGTGGCTCAGTGTTTGAGTGCCCCTGAATTCAATCCCTGTTACCAAAAAAAAAAAAAAAGTTGCAATTGTCATATGGTACCAGATGTTTTCAGTTAGAGATCTTCAACTGACATTTTTAAACAGGGAAGTTTCTCCCTCCCTCTCTCCTCCTTTCTTTTCTACCCCCTCCCCTCCTCCTCTCTCCATTCCTACCCTGTGTGTGTGTGTGTGTTTGTGTGTAAAAGTGTTAAGTGAACTTTAAGGGACACAAATGATACTGACAGCTCTGGGTCTTCCCATTACATTCCCAGTGCTCATAGAATGCTATTCCGGTGTCCTCCTGCTCAAAATATGCTGTGGTCCTGCTCGCACCTGGACTGAGGTCACTCCAGCAGGTCTGATTATCCATCTGATTATCAAAGAAAAAAATTTCAACAAATTGAGTTTCAAAGATCAAATTGGACCTTATTACCAACTCATGCATTGGGCAGCATTCTCACGGCAGAACTGAAAGGCACTTGTGTGAGCTGAGCAGAGGTGTGAGTTTTAACAACAGGAAAAACCTGAGAAAAGCAAAAACAAGAAATAAAAACTGAGTTGGTCATTTCAAAATTATTTTCCTTATAGGGTTTCAGCAGAGACTTCCTCATCACCCTGCTCACGGTGAATAAATGTGTTTTGATGGGTTTCCTTGATCTCCCATTTGTTTTTGTTGGTGGTGGTGGGTTGATTGCTTGGTTTGGTTTGGTTTTTAAACTGGCCCATTTCTGAATTCATTTGGATCATGTGATTCCTAGTCTTTTGTAGCTCAGTGCAGGAACTCAGCCCAAAACAATGGCCTCCATTTTACTTTGAATGACCTATATCCCAATTTATACATAGGCATTAGTTTATTTTTCCTAGTGGTCTCTGTAGATTCAGTCTCTCCTTTTGCCACCTTGAATTTAAAATTTTCTCTTATTCTGAGTAATTATTATGGTTTTACTAAGTTATGGACTATGACTAAAGCCTCTTGGCGATTATTATAACCTGCAACTGCAGTATATTTAGACTCTGCATGTAGACTTCTGAGTTCAATCCTGACTCTTCTGTTTTTTGTCTTGGTAATATTGGGCAAATTATTTAACCTCTGTGCCTCAGTTTCCTCATCTGACAATGGAATAATAATAGAATATACCATTATTGTGATAATTACATTTGTTTAATTATATGTAACATGATTATAACTCTGCTAGGTAAGTAATAAACATCTAATAGTAAACATAACAGTGATCCCCTAAAGATGTCCATGTCCTCATCCCAAGTACCTGTGTGTGTGTTATGTTGTATGGCAAAGTAGAATTGAGATTGAAGATGAGATTAAGGCTGCTGATTGACTCACTTTCAGTTGAGGATTATCCTGGGTTTCTTCTGTGAGCCCAATCTAATCACAGGGTCCCTTAAAAGTGCAAGAGGAAGGTATGACTAAGGAAGCAGGTGCAAAGAAATGCAGTGTTACTGGCTGTAAAGATCAAGAGAGGGGACAATAAGCTACGCAAGACAGGGGCCTCTAGAAGCTAGACACAGTGAGAAAGTGGATTCTCTCTGGCCAAGCCCTTAATGTTAGTCCATTTTTGTTTTTCAAGTCACTAAATTTGCAGAAATTTCCTACATTATCAATAGAAAACTGGTAAGTTGTTGTTGTTGTTGTTGTTGTTGTTATTTTACACTTTCAGTAATTTATAAGGAAAATTTCCTTTTTAATGTATTAAAAACTAAACAAACTAACTTAACTAGAGTGGTATATAAGTATAAAATCTGTTAGGTATTTGCATATTCTACTTCCTAGAATGTTACTAAACTAAACTTTAACTTCATGTTTTGTTTTACATGGTTTGATTTGGCAGATTCATACTTCATTGCTTATAAGAGCCAACTCTTCCCTTTTGTTGTCCAATATTCTCTATATTTTCATGTAGGAGAAATTTCTAAAGGATCCAGCACCTGTGGAACCTTTAGACATCTAGCACCTTGGGTTTTATTTCCTTCCACTATTTTAGCAAAATTAAGATCTGAAAGGTGATGTTTGATTTTATCTTCAGTATAAAAATAGCAACTGTTTTCCATAGCCTTTTGCATGTGAGTTTGTGAGCATATTGGAATTGCTGCTACATGCACATTTTCAACAACAAAGAACACAAAGGCTGTTACCATTAGCCAACAGATTTTGCTTTAATTCTCATCTGTTGCTCAGATGCTATTGACTGACTTTCTTTCTTATTTAAAAAAGATTGATTGCTGTAAGGTTCTCTTGGAGTTAGATGTGACTTAAATATGCATTATTTTTCCATTATCTGCGTTTCTCATACACACACCTGAAGATTTTGGTGTTGTTCTGCAGTTGTACGGTGTACAGGTGCCCCTGGCCAAAGGGATAAGTAAAGACATCAATTCTTCCTCCCTTTCCTCACCAAACCATGAATCACCAGAGTGTCAGTGTGTGAGCAGTAGCCTTGTACTTTCTTCTAAAAAGCCACTGTGTGTGCTTTGAGGATTATTAGCTGGTCTGTTCATGTGGGTTACATATAGCAGTCCATTCTATCTCACTTGTTAATTCAGCCTATTTCTGATCCTGTTGAAAAAGCATGAGGGATCTCTGTCATTCACATCTTTCTATATGTCACCTCGTTCCAGTATTTGCTGGTTTCAACCAATCTCCTTCCACAATTCAAGTGTAGCTCTTATACAAGAAATGGATTATTGTGAGAAAATATGCAGTTCAAGAACCTGTCTGCTTTTGTAGTTCCCCGTATGCCCTGTTACTGCCACTAAAAGATCATTTCAGTGAGTCAAGAGGCTCATATCTTTCTATTGTGTGTTTGACTTCCTTGGGCATTATGCTCTTTGTGGCACCACGCTGCAAAAAGGCCACACAGCTTCCACAGCCAGACTGCAGCACTCAGACCCCTTCAACAGACGAGCTCATTGTATCCATCCATGGCCACCATCTTGGAGCCCAGAAGATGTTTCAGTGCCCAGGCACTGAGGATAAATGTCTTTAGGCTAAAAAATAATCTTGCCTATCTTGAGTAGAAACCTAGAGATCAGTCCTTAATTCCTTAGCTACTTATTTTTTTTTTATCTTTATAATGTTTAAATGAAATTTTTCCACTGGTTTGTGTTTAAAATCCATCTCTTTATATAATAGTCAAATTGTCTCCTGTCAACAGTATAGCCACTCACTCCAGAAACCTTCAGCTGTCAGCTTGTTCTGGACACTAAATGGAAAGGCTTTTATAGTATTTGGTCATTAAAGAATCATGCTTGGTAAACTGTTTCTTAATAAATGAACCAAGTGCAAATCCTACCCATAGGAATACCATTCCTTCTTTCAAAACTGGTTCACCCATATTCCCATATTCATTTGACTAGTAATATGTACCGAATGCCCTGTCTTTGTTAAGCACATTCATAATTACTATTTCATTTATCCAACAATATTTATTTATGCCCAGTGCTCTTTGAAACTGGACATTCAACAATGAAGTCCCCACTTTTTTAAATATATTTTTTAGTTGTCAATGGACCTTTATTATATTTATTTATATGCAGTGCTGAGAATCAAACACAGTGCCTCACACATGCTAGGCAGGCACTGTACCACTGAGCCATCACCCTAGCCCCTGAAGTCCCCACTTTGATGACAGCACCTTCCCATCCTAATAAATAAAGAAAATATCAAAGATAAGTTTTTTATGATACATTTAAAACAAAAACAAGCAAAGTATCACATAAACATGCAAACTGTTTTTAGCAATGGACTCATCAGTTGTGGAGAGTCATTCACCAAGATAACTCAGGGGCAAACCCGTGTTGTGTCAACTTGAGGTGATGAGCATTCAACTTACATGGTGCTAAACAAGACATCCAGCCATGGCTCTCTCAGCATTTACCTTCCAGTGAAGGGGAGAGAACAAACAACCAACTCAAAATAATTGAGATAATTTTGGATTGTAGTAGGTGCTATGAAGAAGATAAAGTCAGAAAGGATGGTGTCATCTCACCCTCAGTAGCTGTCTAACAGCACAGCAGAGTGTGCATCTGCCCAAGCTAGGCTGAATTTCCAGCAGATAGCATTATCAGAACTTAGCATACTACGGTACTAAAGCCATACCACTCTTTGCCTGCTTTGTCTTCTCTGTTTTGTTTTTTCTTTTCTGCAGCATGTAAATAAACCAACCTCACATAAATCTATAATAAAAAAATCAACTAATCCCCATGATGTCCATTTAGTACACAAAGCCCTGTTGTACCAGAAGTAAATGTTCTGAAGCTGATGGTTTGTAATGTAAAGGATGAACTTGATTGGCAGCTGTTTGTATCAACTCTGTTCCTCTTGACCCATCAATTAGTTATTCTTTATTGTTTCTTTTTTCTACTCAGAAAATGTGGGTATGCCTTGAAGATATACTGCTTCAGTATGTACATAGTAAAACATGCAAAATCTAAGTCATGAACCCTACAGACAAAGCTATTTCTAAAAATCTAGAGGCATTTTCATTTGCAAGCTTTGCATATACTAAGCCATGCATGTTTCCTTCATTTTATTCTAAAATATACTATATATTTTATTTAAACAGGGAAACACTATAGAAAGGTATCCTGCTGTGAGCTCTTTTTAAAAGAACACACTCCCAACCACATACACCTCCACCTCCACCACAAGCAACAACACACCATTTCCACAGCCAGATCAATGCTGAGCCTAGTTAGAAGTCTGTCCCTTGCAAACCCTGTGGTCATCACTAACCCTGTGAGTTACGGTCTCCTCATCAGAAAACTACAAATAAGAACATCTTCTCCATCTTGTGAGGTTTAAATTCAGTGATTTGAGAGATATTACTTCTGGTTGTTTATTCATTTTAAACTGACAAGTAAAAATGGTATGGACTTATAGTCTATAATATGATGTTTTGAGATATATATAGATATAGATATAGATATAATGAGATGGCTAAATCGCGTATTTGAACATACAGATTTCCTCATATATTTGTTGTATTTTCAGAACATTTAAATCTAGTTAAAGTATATAATTGTAGACGGTTGCCACAATGCACCAAAGATCTCTTGAACTTGTTCCTTCCATGGTAAGTGAAATTGTATGTCCTTTGGGCAACAACTCCTCAATCCCCCCAGCCCTTCATCTCTAGTACTAACCATTTTACTCTCTGGTTCTATGAGTTTTACTGTTTTGCACTCTACATGCAAATGTGAGGTCATACAGTCTTTTGTCTTTCAGTGCCTGGCTTATTTCATGTATCCTTCACATTTATCCCTGTTGTCACAAATGACAGGATTGCCTCCTTTTTAAACGCTGAGTAGTATTCCATGGTGAATATGTACATTTCCCTTTTTGCACTCTTCAGGTGATAGTTGTTTCCATTTCTTGGTTATTGTGAATAGTGCTGCAATACTCATGGGAATGAAGATGACTCTTTGACATACTGATTTCGTTTCCTTTGAATATATACCCAGAAATGGGATCACTGGATCACATGGTAGTTCTATTTTGAAATTTAGGAGAAACTTCCATACTTTTTTCCATAATGACTGTACTAATGTATATTCCCACTAATAGTGTGCAAAGGTACCCTTTTTTTCCATTCACTTGATAATTCTTGTTATCTATGGACTTTTTTTTTTATAACAACCATTCTAATATGTTTGAAGTGATTTTTCATTGTTGTTTTGAATGGCATTCTCTTGATGATAGTGATGTTAAACAATTTTTAATATATTTTTGGTCACCAGTCTAGCTTCTTTTAAGAAATGGTAAGCGTGACTTCTCATCTTCCTGCCATGCTCTACCCCAGACAGCCTGGGCCATCAGAAATCACTATCATTTCAAGCAAGATACACCTGAAGCTCACTCACTTTCTCTATTGGATTTTTCATTTTCCTCTAGTTGTAATTTTATGACTCAGATGGGCATGAGGCTTTTTCTTTCACCTGGATGGTTTTGCATAATAAAATACAAGAGGAAGTGAAGTAGCTAAATTCATTCCATCATTTATATTTTGAATGCTATGGATCACCCCTCCCTAAATGTAAACAGGAATTATTTTCAAACATTGCTTACCTGGTAGAAAGCAAAACTTTCTCTTGCTGAATACAAATGGGAAATGGACTCAAATGAAGAAAAGGTTTGTATTTTCCTTAACTTAAAAGTCCTTTTTTATTTACATTTCAATTCAGAGGCCTGTGGCTGGATTTTGAAGTTGATATTCTTAATGCATAGTTCATAGTTATTTCATCGGGCTGCCCTGAAGTTGTCCTATAATACGTTGGCCACAGAGATATATTTTGACTAGATTTTTAAATTGGGTTAGATAGAGACTGAATACTTGAGTCACCAGGGAAGATGACATCTGTCATACATTTGTCCTCTTTACCTTGATCCCATAATGGCTGTTACAGGTCTCGTGTACAATAAATGTAATGTGGCTGTAGCTTGTCATTTCTTCTTTCCAAATAGTAGCTGTAAACATCTAGATATCCCTCCAGCTTTATGGGGATGAAGGGCAACCCAGCTAATGGAGCCAGGGTAGTGAAATTTTAACAGTCACTTCTCCAAAGGCAAAAGGCCAGCAATGGGCTAAAGTTAAGGGACTTTGCTTCAAGATATGAATTTTCTGATGAGAAATAAAAGCCAAAGTAGGTTGAAGTTCCTAATTCAGCTTCAAGTTGATATACAAATATATTGAAAAGAGAGACTTACACATCAGGGCAAAATGGCTGATGAGGCATATATAGAGCCTGAGAGAAATACATGGCTGTGGGGAAAAATAAATTCGCATGTCCAAGGCTACTATGGTACCGCCATCCATTGTTTCTGTATTCAGGGACTGTCTGTGCTTGCAGAGGAAAAAAGAATGTATGCTAAAAACCCACAGAATTTAGTGAGGCTCAATTTGTGCTCTCTTACCAAAGAGGCAAATTCCAAATTTCTCTCCTCAGTCTGTCTTAAATTATTTACTTTATCTTTCACAATAGGAGCCATGAATATTTTGTGTCTTCATTTTGTTAATTTGCCAGTTTTCTTTTGAGCCGAGTGGCCTAGCAATTTTAATTTTTTATTTGTGTTGGGAAGAGCAATGACCCTTTTTTGTTTCATTATTACTATCACAGGCCTAGATTTGGAATGCTGTTTTTTATGACCAGCAGAGTTGAGCCTGTAATGGAATTGCAAAGCAGAGTGTGTAATATACCGATATTGACTTCCATTAAACCCAGTGCTGTGATAGCTGATAATATTTATATATTTATATAGGATACAGCCTAGCTTCTGGTGGTTGGCAGCTAAGCGTCAGAGAAGAAAATTAGCACCATAATGTGGATAGATGGTCAATTTGAGAATGTAAAGAAGTAAGAGAGAGTGCTGTATGAATAGGGCACGTGATAAAGATGATGGAGATTGGGGCAAGGATGTACCGAAAAGTTAAGTGGAGATGAAATTTGGATCAAACACATTAAGGGTTATTTGGGCCAGCATTTAGTTCTTAACTAAAAGAGGACCAGAGACAGATGGACTGCCCATCTGATGGGCTGAGTGTGAAGACCCATGAGCTGCCACAGTGTTCAGTCTGCATAGTTTGTTTGGAATAGGACTTTAATAATCTTTTTGAGCTGTCAGGCATGTCTGAAAATGTTTGTTTGTCATTCATTTTGCGGTGTGTGTGTGTGTGTGTGTGTGTGTGTGTGTTTGTGTGTGTGTGAGAGTCTATGTTCATAGAGCACTGAGGAGCCTGGATGAAGTTAATTAATATGGAAATGTACAGATACTTTGTTTTCAAAATCATTTAAAAATCTAATTGATGTTCAGTGCCTTCCTACCCTATGTAATCTTGATTACTCTGTAGCTCTTGTTTTCAGCTATCCAAAGCAACAAGATGATTTGATTTTTTCATACTTATCACAATAAAAAAATGATCACATAGAGTGTCAAACGAGCCCTATTTGTTTAATTAGGGTTTGCTTCTCCTCTCAATATGTTGTACAACTCCCATTAATGTAAATTATAAAAGAGGACTGAAGAAGAATAGGACCCTTTATCTTATTTTTCCTTGACGAGGAGGATTAGATTTGTTAACAGTACAGAACAATAATCCAACGGTTTAACTTTTAAAGAAATTGATATGCTACAAAGATCTTATGGGCACAGTGGCATATGCCTATAATCCCAGCAGTTTGGGAGGCTGAGATAGGAGGATCTCAAGTTTGAGGCCAGCCGCAGCAATTTAAGGGGGCCCTAAGCAACTTAATGAGACCCTTTCTCAAAATAAATAAATAAATAAATAAAAAGGTCTGGGGATGTAGCTTAATGGTAAAGCTCTCCTAGGTTCAATCCTGATACCAAGAAAAAAAACTAAATAAAAACACAAAGAACTTGCACAGGCACCAAAGTGGAAGGTACACATTAATATATAAACTTCATTAGCATGTAAGGTGAAATATGATCATTTAAGATGGTGGATTAATAAAGTGCAAAAGGTTTCCTAATGGACCTATTTGCATATTCATATTAAATAACTAATAAAACATATTAATAGCAGTTTTATTCATATATATATAAACACTTGTACATTCCCAGTGGAATCATATTTGGCTAATTCGCCTTGTCCCACGTCCAGCACAATGTCATGTCCTTGTGGGATGTTTACTTAACACTATTAGATAATGACATGTATAGATTTAATAATTTGCTGGTGGGGGAAGTGGAATTAGGTCTTTGTTTAGCACCTTTTATCTGAGAACTTCAATGTAATTTACTAGCATTTATCTTCAAGATGCATAGGAGATGAATGTGGCAAATAGTAGCTTCACTTACAGATCATAATTGAGAAGTGAAACAGCCTGCTTAGAGCCAGGCTTTGAACTGCTAATGACACCCAAACCCCCTCTTGATCACGGCTACTATTGTATTCGCATTTAAAAATGCATGGATACCAGCCATAATTCTGTGTATACTTATCACACCTCATAGAACTCATATTTATTTTTACTATCTATTGGATTTTCCTGTCTTAAAGCAATATCAAACAGCAATTTAATAACATGAGGTGGTTCATAATTAAGTGAAGAAACTTGAATTTATGGTATAGTAACTGTAACTGTAACTGTTTGTTTGTTTGTTTTTTTCTCCTCATAGACTAAGGAAAAGCCTTCCCAGAACAATTAAAAACAGGATATATACAAATTGAAAAATGGATAAGAGATATATAAATGTTATTGGATTGTACCTCTATTTACTTCAACCCTCCTAAGTAATATTCTCCAGGATTTTCAGAGACAGACCAATTTTGTTTGTCAAGCTGTCGGCTGATCATTTCTACACAGTGGCCCTGCATCAACCTCAGCTTCAGCATGTCTAAAATCTAATTCATAGTTTACCCATCAAGTCACCAGCTCATGCTGCCTTCACTAATTCTGTTTGAGCCACTGCCAGGAATCCGAGGACGACTGGGCTGCCGCCTTCTTCCCAGCCCTACCCCTCCATCAGCCAACATCCTATTGATATTTGCAAAATACTGTCTTTCACATCTGGGCCTTCTTTTCCATTTCAACTGTCACCATTCTAATAAAGTTTGTCATTTATAACTAGATCATTTAAATATCCTCCTGATTTTGCTTATGTTCCTCGTTTATTCATTACAGTTCACCAGCAGGGCTACCAGTCATTCATTGTTCAGGTATCATTTGATGATGTGCCTTCTGCACCAAGATGCAATAAGACACACTTGCAAAGGGGAGATCTTCTGGAATCATTTTACGCAGGTTCAAATTCCAACTCTACTCCTTTTAACTGTCAGTCCTTCAGCAGCTATTTAAACACACTTTGCCTCTGTTTCCTCTCTTATGATATTGTAGTAATAGTAGGAATAATTGCAACATTTACCTAACAAAGTTCAGCTGTGGTGACATAACGAGTTCTTAAAATAGAATCCATTAGTAGTACTCTGCTGTAGGAGAAAAGATGTTTCTGGATTATCTACTCTTAAAGTTGACTGTAACCTATAGTAGATCTAGGACGCTTATGAAAGAGAATCTTGGCCTCATTATCAAAAAATATAATTCATTAAATTTGATAGACGGCTTAGGGATCGCAATTCTATTGCAACCAGCAGCAGTTCCATTTGGGAACCACAGATTCTTAAAATTCAAGCTCTTTGGGCTGGGGATGTGGTTCAAGGGGTAGTGCGCTCGCCTGGCATGCATGCGCGGGGCGCTGGGTTCGATCCTCAGCGCCACATAAAAATAAAAAATAAATAAAAATAAAAAGATGTTGTGTCCACCGAAAAAACTAAAAAAAATAAATATTAAAAAATATTTAAAAATTCTCTCTCTCTTTAAAAAAAAAATCAAGCTCTTTAAATTAGCATTCAGTACACTCTTTGTTCTTGTTCCAGTTTATTTTTCTATCATTGTTTTTCACTTTTCCTCTCTAGAAACGCTCCACACTAACCAGATTACTTTACCCACTATGACCCCAAAAGTAAAGCCCTCAGGTGATACCCCTGCCCCTTAGAGTGATCTCCCTCCTCTTTCTCTCTGACTCCTCCTGTGTCTGAAGACTTCAGTAAGCCCCATCTCTTTTATGAATCCTTCTTTGACCTGCATTTCTCTCTCATCAAAATTCTTTCTTACAGTTGGCATTTTCTTGCTGAGTACTTCTCAGGGGCTGACTTGTTTTTAGTTTGAGTTTTACACATCTGTCTCCTGTTCTCAGTGGGATTATAAATTCCTTTCAGCAAAAGGACCTCCCCACAAAGTTTTTCACAGTATTGGCCCTGAATAAGTTGTGCTGATTGATTGGCTTAGGTGGCGTACTAATTGGACTAAACTTATTTGGATATTAATGTGTTGTGCCCTTTAGTCATTCTAGATAATAGTGTTCAAAATGATGGAAACAGTGGAAGTGGTTCAAAAATAAGAAAGAGGGTGAACTGCATTGGGAGTTAATTTTTTTTTTTAATTTCTGTTTGAAGAAAAGGTTGAAGATGAGATAACTGGTAATAGTAACCAGCTGTTCTCCATTTCCACCGAGGACGGTAGGAGAGAAAATGGGCCAAAATCACTATCAATAAAAATGAGGTTAGATTAAAAAAAAAGATTGTTGTTAAGCACTGGAATGAGGTTTCTGAACAGGTTGTAGGATTGACCTCCCTGAAGTACTTTAAAAGTAGGGATAAATATTCATCTAAAATGATGTGAGAAAAACCTTGCCAACCAGTTCATTACTAGAATATCTATTAAATGCTACTCTGGGGAAACCCAGAAAAAATATACAACATGATCCCTTTACTTAAACTCACTATCTAATTAAGATGACCTATAAATATGAAATTATTAGCAATGAAAATAGAATTTGGAATTAAGCACTAAATTGTGAGGTTATAGCCATGATTATGGTTCAAGTTCAGATGTGCTCCCTTCAATCCCTCCCTACCTCTGCACTACTTCAGATCTTTTTTTTTTAATAAATAGATTTCCAATGTCCCTTAAAATCTCTAGGTAGAGTGGAACCATCTTCAAATTTCCCAAAACAATTTATCCAACACTAATTGAGTGAACAATGAATAAATACACAATGTGTTGTAAAAAATGTGAAACCAATCTTTCACACTTTTTTCCTGACAACTTCTTTCACTCATTCTAGAAATATTGTCTAGTAAATGCCAATCCTGGTGCTTGATTGGGAAAAACCACAGCAAACAAGTCAGATGTGTTTTCATGGTTCTCGAAGTCCAGAATCTTCAGAGTGTGGTAGAGTACAGAGTTTCCAATTAGTCAAAGGCTACAAAATTTACCAAGCCCCTCTAGATAACCAGATCATCTCTGCATGCTATCAAACTACAATTACACCACTTGCAGTACCTGGTAAACATACTGATTGATGTCTGATAATCTCAGTTCTGTAACTGGCTTCTTGAGCAGAAGATATTTCTCCTTCAGGGAGTTGTGTCCATTCTGTCCACTTGCAGAATGTATATAAACTATCATTATGGTCGTAAAAATGCTCAGCCCATCAGCTGAAATTAATTATTAGATTAGCTGTGACTATGAGCTAAGAGAGGAAAGGACTGGTTAGCTGAAAAGTCAATTTTACTAATTAAAATGGCACAGAATTGAGAAAAATAGTCTAAAATCTATTAACATTTAACTTGCCAAAATAGAAAATTTGACCTTTACACATGTTTGTTCTCAGTGTGCCCTTTGGTATGATTGAGGGGGGCCAACTCATCCCAATTCAAGACAAAGTCCCTACTCTAGGAAACTCCTCAGTTTTAGGCAAACCAGGACAACTGATCACCCTCATCTGCATTCCCAGCTGCATCTGATCCTCCCTCCCTCTGCCTTCTCCCCCTCCACTCTCTGCTTATACATTACTATATAGTCATAAAAATCCTTTGAAAAAACAAAAGAAAAATAAAAAGTGAATTTTATTTTTAATACGATAGATTTTAAAATTCTATACTAGAAATAAAACATAAAAGGGTAGAGATATAAAAGAAAACTTGAATGAACTCCTCTGATATCTTAGATTTCGCACTTGTGTAAACCTGAGAAATCATCTATTCTCTTAAGGATTTCTTGGCATCCCAAAAAGCACATAGCTCTAGATATCAAAGTAGAAGTGTCTCGGCAGAGAATCACTAAAAGCAGCACCCATGGCCAACTAAAGAACCCTTAAAAATACTGTATACAAAACTCAAGAAAGAGAAAGCTGGAAGAACATTGACAAAAAATAACAGTTGCAACTCTGATTGCAGACAAAACCACCAGAGAACAGTAAAAACCCTAATTCTGGAGCTTTTAGTATTAGTTCCTCCCATTGATAGGTTTCTTCTCCCCCAAGGACTATAATTTTCCACTTTAAGTTTGAACTCTAGTCAATGTATAGTAGGAAATCAATATCATAGATTTGTTCTGCTTTCCTGGTGCCTCCTGGAATTTTCAAAGTATGGGAAGGAACAGCTTTTATGATGAAGATGGACTATAAAATAAAAGGGTTGGCTTTGACCAGTTTCCTGGAACTCTGACCCAGCCAGTCTATACCAAACTTACCAATGTCATCTCCTCCCGGCTCTGCCATGCCTTCACCGTCCCTACACTACTAGGGTGTTGAATGTCAAGAGTGTGGTGGACAGGATGTTTAGCAAGTTGATTGAAACTTGTTCTCAGAATATTTTTCCTATTTATCCCACCTTTTTTCCTTGACTTTGTTTTTGCTATTTTAAATTTCATTATTTTTCTACATTGTGGCTTGGGGAAAGGGAAATGGAGGGACAAACTTACCAAAAAATTTAAAGAGCAATCCAAAATCCTAACCTTTATGCAGGCGATAGTTTCATTTTATTTTATTATAATTTTTTAAAAGCAAAAATGCCAAAGAATTGTTTCAACACATGCGGATGTGGGGACACTACAGGTCATTCTTGGCCCCTGGGCTGTTTAGGCTCCCTTTTCTGAGAGACGAAATCATTTGTCAGTTTTCTCATCCCTGCTCCCCAACATCTTCTCTGTCTTTACAAACTCAGGCCAGACTTCATGAAGAGTCATTAGCCAGGCCTGATTTCCCTAGCCTTGTACTGAAGCTGGTTTGGATCATCACAGTATTTTCCTCTCACTTTATTTTTAATCACTTGGAGTGCAAGAACAAGAGTGCCTTAGGCATTGTTGTGTTCTCTGTAGTACCTCTACCTTTGCCACATGTCTCTCTTTATATCTTCCCTTTATGTCTTCTCATAAATGTAATCCAATTTCCAGTTCCTCCTGGTCCTGGTCTTCTGAACTAAACATAGAGATGGGCTCACAGCAGTCTCTCCCTGACCCTAGTTGGCTTAGTGTAAATGCTCTTTCCATCTGGCATCTGGTAGTGTAGCTATAAGACTCAATCTTAAAGCTGTGGAGCCATGGGCAACCTTGGCTCTTAAAGTATGGGAAGGAACACTTGTATATGTACCTCTCTACTGTGTTGACTTCCACTCTTCTTCCCAGTTGCATTGCTCAGCATCCTCAGTCCTACAGAGGTCCCACTGTGAATGCCACCTCCTTAAACTGGAGCCTTGGTATAGTAGAACCTGCTTACCACTGACAGGCCACACCAGAACACTGGATCCTCTGTGGATCTATCTCCAGCTCCATATGTCTACAGATACAGTACCTTTTACCTTGAACCTCATGTATCTTACCTGACTTTCAGATATCTGTCATTTGCTTTCCTTACTGCCATGGTCTGTGTAACTGATGGAAGAGTCTGGGATGGTCTGGATTCCTGAAAGACCTCTCTAGGTCAGCTTCTGTGCCTTTGTGTGATTTCCCCTAGCCATTGTGCATCCTAACTGTAGGATCCATCTAATCTCCTTTCCAGTGAGGCTATGGTGTTGGGCATACCTAACAACAAATACACCATGACTCATTGCATCGGAGTGTGCATTCAACAACAGATGCTCCAGCTGCAGTGGTGCACACCTGTAATCTCAGAATCTTGGGAGGAAGAAAAAAGAGTATTGCAAGTTCGAGGCCAGCCTGGTCAATTTAGTGAGACCCTGTCTCAAAATAAAACCTGAAAAGCAGCCAAGGGCAAAAATGTAGATCAGTAGTAGAGTGCTTGCCTAGCATGTGTGAGGCCCTGAGTTCAATCCCTACCCAGTACCGCATTGAAAAGAAAAGAAAAGGAAAGAATGGGTGAGCTAACTCTTGATTCTGAGAAATCTATTCTAGGAATGGTAACTAACAGTTTCTACAGATGATTCCGTGGGCTGATATGGTATTTAAATAATATTGTGTTTTTCTTTCTTCTCATTGTCTGTTTACCCAAAATATTTAATTTTTAAAAACTAAGTATCAATTCTAAAAGAAAGAAACAAATCCTTTGAACACTGGAAACTCACAAATGGATCTGTCTTAATTTTGAAAATAGGGGTTAAAACTTTCTTATAAACTCTGCACTTTAGTTCTGCATGTTAAGTGTTAAATTTTAAACCTGTCTATCATGTTTTATTTCATAAGAGATGCATCAGTATTAAGAGAAATAGTGGTAGGTTATAGGATGTGATAGAAATTCTAATAGACTGTTTAACCATAATATGGCAGGCAGATACCATTTTAATCAGTATTGTCATTAACAACTATCAATAGAGAAGATAAGATGTTCTTGTCTTTGTGAATTATGATTTATGACTGGCACAGCAGTCATACTGAAGTATATTTATTTTACAATATAGAGACATTGATTAAATGCACATGGCATCTCAAATACAGTTGACATTTTAAGTCGAAATTATTACAGACACACAGCCATTCATTTAAGCTGTTGCTTTAAAATGTGTCTCAACTGATTGTTAATGGAAGAAAGTCTAGCTGGGCCAATATTTCAATAAGTTGTTTATTTTACTGGCGGACATAGACTGGGGGAGAGTTGCCCCCTTTGCCCCCTTCAGACGATTTTATTATATCCAGAGGATAGCTGCTCAAGAGGAAAATAGAGTATATATGCTATATATTCTAGATCACTCAAATGTATTCTCTTATGAGGATAAAAAATATTTTTTGGTTCTCTTCCCACAGTTCTCCCTATTTTCCCTGAAAAGCCTGCTTTCTAGACTACCAGCCAGCTTAGGAAGAAGGTCTTAAATAATTGATGACAGCTGTAGCTGAAACATTAATATAGTTAGGGATGATGGTTTTTGTACTGTATATTGCTGCCTGTTGCCAGTGGACCAGCAACTTTAAATAACATAAGTGTTTGAGTATTGATTGTTGATTTATAAGATTGAAGCCAATAGTAATTGTGTCTGGGAGTATATACTTATATACCATATCTATAAATTCTTTGATGTGGTTTCTCATTTATTTATTTTTAACTTCAGAGCATAAGCTTTCAAAACTTTTTATTATGAAATAATTTTAGACTTACAGAAAAAGTTGCAAAAAATAGTGCAAAGAATTCCTTCGTATGTTTTATCCAGATTCCTCAGATGATAACACTTTACCAGATTAGCTCTAGAATTCTCATTCCCTCTCTCTTTCCTTCTCTGTCTCTCCCCATGGATGTGTATGTACAGATATAAGCAGACATGTACTTTTTTTCTCTTAGTAATTTAAAAGTAGTTGCAAAATCAATGCCCTTTTATCCCTGAATGTGTTTTGAAGACAGGGCTGTATCCCTGAATTTTTTTGTACTATTTTATTCTGTATTTTAGAAAAGTAAAGAGCTGACCTCAATTCAACCTCAAATTAGCAAAAATTAGAAATTACAAAATGGGGAAGATGGTGATTTTTAAATATGACCATAAGTCAAGAAAGCCAGAATGTGTTATTCTTTTATTTATGTGGGAATATATTATTACCATTTAATTTAAAGGCCTGGATTAAGTTAGCGTTGACTCCTGGCAAATGAGTACATATTTCCGAGAGTTGGGTGCATTTCTTGGACGGTTAATGAAACTTCAAAAGCCAGACCTGTGCAAATGGGTGCAAATATCTCATCTTTGTGATGAGGCTTCATTAACCATTGAATTTAGTGCAATGTTCCTGAATGAGATTGTGAATAGGAAAATGTCCTGCTTATTATTATTAAAATTGTGCTGCATAAAGATCCTTAAAAATCTAATATCATCCCTTGCTCAGAATATATATATATATATTTTTTTTTTTTTTTTTTT
>NW_026000005.1:24452602-24534526 GCF_001458135.2 Marmota marmota marmota
TTTTTTTTTTTTTTTTTGCTGCAAATGATTTATTGATAAGACTGGAGGGAGGGCTAGAAAGCTACACTAGTCTTTTTTCAGCTAGGGCTTTTCTTCTAACTACCTGTTCATTTGAAAACAAAAGTATGCAAAGGCATTATGGTAGTTAGAGAAATTTATTATTTGAATAATCAGAAGGAGAGCCCTGTACAGTTGCCAGTCTTTGTAATTACCATTGTTAGGTGTTGGGGCACTGTACATTGGAGAGGCAACTCAGTTTCTGTGTCTTGAGAAACAAAAGAGAGTAATAGAGGGTGGGGTTAGCTGATAGAGTGCATGGGTATATACATCTGTTGAGGATCGGTGCTTAAATAAGCTAACCTCCAGTTTCCTAAACATTCACTCTGAGTTTTGTGAAAATAAAGCAACAGGATCCGAGTGTGTTGTGCATCATCAACCTCTCCCTAAATTATGTGAACATAGTGATAATACACTATTGAGCAAATGACCATGTATTGATGCATTTTTCCATATTGCTAATTAAAGACAGTTTGATTTGGGCAAGACAAAAATTATTAAATAGTAACACTTTACATAATCCTTTTCTTCTTTCTACTTCTCAGGATTCAGTCCTATCTGATGAAATCTACTTTGTTCCTAGGAGTGAAATATGTCTTTGAATGTCCAAGTCCCAAATACCCTCCAAATGGAAGGAAACACAACATTATGAAACACTTGAAACTTTTAGCCTAAAGAAGATGTATTTGTGTGTTGTTATATTATTAACAATTCTTTACCTTTGTTAAGATTAAGCTGGTGGATGGCATGATAAGTATTTGAGGAATGTTAATAAGTCATCATTCTTTACCTTATCGTTTAGCTATAGTCTGTTAAAGTTAATGATAAAGACAATTTCTAGAAAACAAGCCTTATTTTTCCATTCATTTGGAAAATCCACATGCAAATACTCAGTTTTTAAGAAGTACTTACAGAGTTAAAATTCTAAGATACAGTTCTGTGATTTTCTAAAAATTGTGTACGGAATTTTAATTAAAATGAATATGAACATTTGTTGTGGAAAAGGAATCCATAATTTCCTTTTAATTCTCAAAAGGATCTGTGACTGAATAGAAGTTAAGAGCCATTTTATAATAACACTGATCCTCTGCAGGGCCACTCTGTGTTTTCCACCTGACAAGTGGCAGATGCTCTTATTTCAACAGTCTTACTCTTTTCACTAATGTACTCACCATTTAACCCTGAAGGATATAACTAATCTCTGTCATTGGAATAAGAATGTAACCATCTGTGGAAGGAATAATGAGGCATAACATGTCCATCTCCATCCTCTTCTTATCTCAGGGACCACCTCAGGACAGACCTTGGCTTAGAGATAGGTGCCTTGTTACCAAAGAAGTCTGTCTACCATGGAAGGGTGTTTATTAAATATTGTATCCTTTCTGCTCTGTAGCTAAGTTCCCTCAAGTACAAACCAAGTATAACCCTCCTCCATCTAAGAATTGTGTATCGTTTCAGTGGGGAATTTTGATGTCTATATTTACCTGTGCTTTTCAGGACATTCTCACTGCAGAGATTTTTCTCTCAGCTGTCACAATTCACACCAAGGAAATTTAAAGTATGTTTAGGTAACTCCTTGTGTTTCATCCCGCTAGGACTATAAGACATACCTTCTTTCTTCAAGGTCTTTACAATGTCTAATAGAGCTAGGGTGTGATAATCAAATCTGGTTATTACTACTTAAGCAGTAGCTATAATAAATGTACAGGCAACATTTGTCCATGAATTTCATGTTATAGACAAATAATTTTTGCTTAGTCTTGGAGAATATTACTTATTTCTTTTAAAATAAAAAAGATACTTCAAAAAACAAGGATGTCCTATTTAATGCAAATTACCGTTAAGAAAGTAACAGTAGTTTTCTTTCTTAAAAGGCAATTTGAAGCCAGACTCAGTGACGCATGCCTGTAATCCCAATGCTCAGGAGGCTGAGGCAGGAGGATCACAAGTTCAAAGCTAGCCTCAGCAACAGTGAGGCACTAAGCAACTCAGTGAGACCCTGCCTCTAAATAAAATGCAAAATAGGGCTGGGAATGTGGTTCAGTGGCCAAGTGCCCCTGAGTTCAAGTTCAATTCCTGGTACAAAAAAAAAAAAATTTTTAAAAGGCATTTGAGATTTAAGTAGAGTTGTGGGTCAAAATTAATAATGTGAAAGAATAAAATTGTTTCATTTCCACCTAGATCACTTCTTTCTTAACAGGATTCCAACTGTAATATTCTATTATATTGTTCTGTCAAGGGGTTTCTGTTAGCCTTCTGGCTGCTGCCCCCTAGCTCCTTATCTTATCCTCTTGTATAAAGTTGGCATTCCCCAGGCCTCTGTTTCCAAACTTTCCCTCCCAACCTCTGTCTCTCAGCAATATCCACTCTAAACCAGAATCTTCAGGAGAGTTCTAGATTCACATACATGACACTTAATGAACAATTTTCCCAGATTATATATAGGAACCCCAACTCAACCTGTGCATTGTAGAATTCATTTTGCTCATCTGCCCTTACTAAGGTTTTCAGGAAGTCAAAAAGGTAATGTGTCCTTTCCCCCACTCCTTAGGCCCAATTTAATACTAAGTTCCATCAGTTCTATTTTCCAAGAATCAAAATTATTTCTCTCCATCTTCATTGCATTTTCTTAGTTCAGATTCTCTTTCATTTCTCCCCAAATTAAAGCAAAGGTCTTTTGAGTGATATTGATTTTCTTTTCCAATCCACCCACTTTCCAATACTGCCCTCTTGATCCTCCCAAATATAAACCTAATTTTCTGCCAAAATTTTGCAGTGCCTTGAACTGCTGAAACTTCTGAGATGTCATAGGATGCCCCACCTTTATTCTGTCATCAACTATAAATAAGTACATGCAATCATCAGAATGCACCATGAGAGCATTTAGCCAGTTAGTGCCTTGGAATTTTCCTGTTACCTGTGAGAAAGATGCCTTCTCCCCACCCTTCAACCCATACTCTACCCCTGGCCAACCTTAGATGCTGGGTTTCAGGATCACCTCTTTGGGAAGCCAGGCTGATGACAACTCTCCTCTCACTCCATACTGGCAAGATAGGTTATTAACATCTTCTCATGATTCTGAAGAGGTGGATATCTGTATTGGAAAAAGAAATTTGACCGGTCCCACTTCAGCCATGCGGCTACAGATGAGATTGTTGAATTGGTCATAGTCCATTATTTCTGTTTACCTTTTAGTTGCATGGGAAAAGGAACACAAACACATGATAGCATTTTAGACTTCCTTGCTTGTGTATCTTAGTGTGAAAATCATGTACTGTTTTATGAAGCTTTAAATCTGTGGGAATTGGATCTGTGAAAACGGCCTAATTTGTTGATTTGCATGTGAAGTATATCGCTCCTGGTGGGTGGTGAAAACTGATTTGGCATGTAGCTCACTTGCTTTGAGGGGATAACTGGTGTTAGTTCCTGCTGCTGTAACAAAATGGATTGGCCTTTATTACAGCTCCCATTTGAAAATTACTATTAAAAACTGCATGTCAGAGATGTGAGAGTGCTTTGCAAAGATGAATGCATTTTATGTAGCAAAGCAGGAAGAGGTGACGCCGTGTCTTAATGACATTTTATATTCTGCCAATGTACTTAGCCACAACTTCCTCAACTGCATAATCTAAAGTAAACAAAATCATATTCCATTACAGTTGCAATTTGACAATTGAATTTTTTTGGTGAACTTTTGGCATCCATTGAAAGAATTGGCTCCAACCCCAGAGGCAGGGTTAATCTTTTTAGGGAATCATTGCCTTGAAAGTAGAAGAAAGAGGTGACCAAGTCAGGCTATAGGAGTAAAAGCGTCATTTCTAAGAGCTAGAATGAAAGTGTTATTCAGTGGTTATCATTTGTATGACCACTTTTTTATTCAATTGTGAAGAAATAGAGAGGATATTATTTTAATGAGGAAAATTGGAAAAAAGTTACAAACAACCCTGGCAAGCTAAGCTTGGTAGAATTAAATGATATAACATTTTACCCTTGTATCTTAGTAATTACCTAGAGTCTCAGGCCAAATCTAGGCAGAAGAATTTTAAATGCCCTAATGCTGAGAATATTTACTGTAGCATCCACCTGGTTTGGAAATGGCCTCTTCATTAGGGAAAATAATTAGTATATTCTTGTACAGTAGTAAATACTTAGTAAGATAACTATCATTTACCAAGACAGAATAAAAATCAATATTAATCAGAGCCGACAAGTGCTTTTAGTAATAGCTGAAAACTCTTAAGCCCTAGGTGTTCTCGTCAGTGCCTTTTTGATTTTCTTTTTCTTTCTTTCTTTTTTTTTTTTTTAAAAAAAAAAAAAACTAAAACATTCTCAACTTCTGACACCTCATAGTTCTCAAATATAAGGTCTTTAAATTTGGATCTCTCAGTCTGATCATCACAACACCTTGTCCTGGCTCTGTTCCTTCTTAGGTAGAGTATGAACATTTCCTTTAAAGATCTTTACCTGCTATTTTCTTCCCTTGACCTCCCACTATTAGAGGGATGCGAAAGTTCTGCACTTCCCTGATTTCAATCTTGCCCCTTTCTCTTTCTGACACCTTGAATATTCAGCCCATAATTTTTACTTATCCACTTTGTTATCCCACTTTTATAAAAGCTAAAACTATAAATTGTAGCTTCCCATTTTTTATAGCAAGTGGGGACTCTCCTACTCCCAGTACTCCCTAAGACTGTGCCAATCATGGGTACCTTGCAGAGGCAGTAATAATAACTAAGCCCCTTCTATTGTAGTTATTGCTATACTACTCTGAGTTCCTTTCATCTGTACATTTATCTAATCTTCACAGTGACCCTATGAAGTAGCCATCATTATTACACCCATTTTACAGATTTAGAAACTGAGAAATAGGATGACTTGTCCGTGGATGATTCTGAAGGGCAGAAATTTAACCCCAGCCATTGGCTCCATACTCCTTCCTCTTTGTACTGGTTGGCTCTTAGCCAGTCTGTTGGGCAAATTTGGTCAACTTAAAGATATTCAGCTGCTCAGTTTCCTTTTTTTTTTTTTTTGTATAATTAATTTTTTTTGAGAGAGAGAGAGAGAGCAGAGAGAGAGAATTTTTTAATACTTATTTTTTAGTTTTCGGTGGACACAACATCTTTATTTTATTTTATGTGGTGCTGAGAATCCTTGCGCCCTGTGCATGCCAGGCGAGCGCGTTACCGCTTGAGCCACATCCCCAGCCCATAATTAATTTTTTTATTTAGATATGATAGTTGAAAGCATTATAATTCTTATTACACATATACAGCATAATTTTTCATGGTTGTATACAAAGTATATTCACACCAATCCATGTCTTCATACATGTACTTTGGATAAGAATGTCCATCACATTCCTAACCCCATACCCCACTCCCTTCCCCTCCAACACCTCTGTCCTATCTAGAGCTCATCTATTCCTCCCATGCTCCCTCTCCCTACCCCACTATGAATAAGCCTCCTTATATCAAAGAAAACATTCAGCATTTGGTTTTTTGGGATTGGCTAACTTCACTTAGCATTATCTTTTCTAACTCTCTCCATTTACCTGCAAATTCCATGATTTTATTCTCTTTTATTGCTGAGTAATATTCCATTGTGTATATATGCTACATTTTTTTATCCATTCATCTACTGAAAGGCATCTAGGTTGGTTCCACAGTTTAGCTATTGTGAATTGTGCTGCTATAAACATTGATGTGGCTGTGTCCCTGCAGTATGCTGTTTTTAAGTCTTTTGGGTTAGACCGAAGAGAGGGACAGCTGAGTCAAATGGTAGTCCCATTCCCAGTTTTCCAAGAAATCTCCATACTGCTTTCCATATCTTCAGAGAACTTAAAATACAATAACTTCTACCATACATCATTGGCTGCACCAGTTTGCAGTCCCACCAGCAGTGTACTTTTCCCCCACATCCTCGCCAACATTTATTGTTGTTTGTATTCCTAATAGCTGCCATTCTAACTGAGGTGAGATGAAATCTTAGAGTGGTTTTGATTTGCATTTCTCTAATTGCTAGTGATGATGAACATTTTTCATGTATTTGTTGGTTTATTGTATATCATCTTCTGGGAAGTGTCTCTTCAGGTCCTTGGTCCATTTATTGATTGTATTATTTGGTGTTTTTTTTTTGGGGGGGGGGTTAACTTTTTGAGTTCTACATATACCCTAAAGATTAGTGCTCTATCTGATGTGTGAGGGGTAAAGATTTGCTCCCAGATGTAGGCTCTCTATTCACCTCACAGATTGTTTCTTTTGCTGAGAAGAAACTTTTTAGTTTGAGTCCATCCCATTTACTGATTCTTGATTTTAATTCTTGTGCTACAGGAGTCTTATTAAGGAAGTTGGGGCCCAATCCCACATGATGGAGATTAGGACCTACTTTTTTTTCTACTAGACACAGGATCTCTGGTTTTATTCCAAAGTCCTTGATCCATTTTGAGTTGAGTTTTGTGCATGCTGAGAGATAGGGGTTTAATTTTATTTTGTTGCATATGGATTTCCAGGTTAAAGATATTCAGCTGCTAAGTTTACTTCTTTAAAAAATAATAAATAAATAACCAGTTGGGGCAAAAGAGAAAAATAAACTCTGCCTCACAGGATTAAGACTGTGGTAAGAATTAAATAATACAATGTATATAAAGTACTTAATTTACAAGTGATACACATTAAAATAGTCAGTTAATCTTCTTCCTTATTATTATTATCATGTGATCAGAAAGTGTCCCATGAAGGAATTGATTAATAAAGAGGCATAACTCAGAATCACTAAGCAGATCCTTGCAGGGCCCATGCTTTTCTGTGGAGAAGCTCATGTAGACAGAATGGATTTAGTGGTCGAGGTGGGACCTTCTCCTGAAAGCATCATGTGTAGGAATCAGATACCCTCATGCCTTCTTCACTGGCTAAAGAAACAGCTACTATAGCAAGAAAAGACTAAATTGTCGTTATACCAATTATACTGCCAAATTAGAAATTTTAAAAATTATATAGTATGATTGGCATAAGTTATCAAAACCCCCAATATTTCCAAAGCATACACTATGGGAAGAGTGGAAGAGAAACCCATTTCAATCTCTGCTCATGCAGGGCTTTTCTCTTATTGCATTATGAAATTGACATTATATCATTATCTCTTATTGTCACCTTAGCCTTTTGAGCCTTAGATACTGCTAATGTTATGATAATAACTGCTGCAATTTGCAATTTTCAGTTGTATTAGACCTAGATTCTTTTTTTTTAACTACCTTGTATAAGCATCACTGATTTTTCTTGAAGATAATAAGCAACTTAATGGTTTTAAAAAATGAATATTGGTATAAGAGCAGAAGAACCAATATTAGAAGATGTCTTACAGGAAGAACAACAAAAAGAGTAACATTAAAGTATTGTAAATATTCAAAAGTCAAATACATTAGTTATTTTGAAGCTAGTGCAAAAAATTTCATGATTTAAGACCTGCTACTTCACTGTGCTTTATAAATTTCACTTTTCTTAAATTGCAGGCTCTTCTTTTCTAAAATAAAAAAAAAAAACAATGGAAATGTTAATTGCTCTGATGTCATCATTTCAAATTGCATACACATTTCACAATATCGCATTCAAAGCCACAAATATGTACAATTATTATGTGTTGATTAAAAGAAAAAATTATCAATAATAATGTATTTGGGATCCCTGTAGAATTAGTCTTTCAGAATACTTTCCAATAGCTCACCATTCTTGAAGGGAATGGATAACACTTTCTGAAAGGCCAGTATGCTATGTTTTTGTTTGTTTTGAGTAAATTGCCCTGAAAATCCATCAGACATAATAAATATGCAGTGGCACTGCAGGCTGGGAAGCAGCGTAACTTTCTCTGATATTTTCCTCAAAGCATTTCCACTACCATCAAAATTCTACAGTCCTACCTCCTCGGGGATGTTTAATGGTCACTGAATAACCCCATTGGCACATCAGTTCCCTGTATTTCTCATCTCCCTGCCCCTTCTTTGGCATGCCATTCATTCATTTGATAAATATTTGTTGAGTACCAACTCTGCACAGGCTCGAGGTAGAGTGATGGATGAGATGCAGTGCTACCCTCAGAGAACTTAAAATACAATAACTTGTCGCTGACCACCATACATCATTACTTATTTTTCACATGTTCATGTCTTATCCAGAGCAAAGACTACAACTTAAAATTATTTTCCTTTCTGTATAAGCAAGTGCTCAGGGCATATTTGGCTGAATGCATGAAGTGGCTCACCATCCAAGGGAGAAGAACAATGTCTAAGCAGTGTTAACCTTCTCCTAGACCAAAAGTAGCATGAGGCATGGGTGAGATCTTATCACATGCCACCAGACTAGTTTCTTCGCTCAGACAGTGAATGGCTTCAAAAAGAGATTAAATATATTTTTCCATCATACACCACAGAAATTCTTAGGAGGAAATTCTAGCTATGTTTTATCTTTGTGATGACGTCCATCTGGGTTATGACTCTGAGAGTAAGGTAGTGACAAAGTTAAACATATTTTTCAAATGTGAAGAATCAATGTGCTGTTGAGCGGCAGTTTGGAGATGGACCTAGAGGCACTTCTCGTTAGAGCCTACAGCTTCCCAAGATTGAGGAAACGAGGATAAGAAATGATTTTTTAAATGCAGAGATATGGAGGGGGGTGGGGTTGTGGCTTAGTGGTAGAGAGCTCGCATAGCATGTGCGAGGCCCTGGGTTCCTTCCTCAGCACCACAAATAAATAAATAAATAAACAAACAAATAAATAAATAAAAGGTGTTGTGTCCAACTACAACTAAAAAATAAATATTAAATAAATAAATAAAATGCAGAGATATATGACAATATTGGATTTAGAGGTGGAAGATTCTTGCTTGCTTTGGCCTTTGAGAGCAGCCAACTCACAGGGACCCTGGCATGGAATCATGTGATCCAACTTCCTGCTCCGATTAACTCAGAAGAGAACAAGACCCAGAGTAGAAGCAACACTGGGTGGGCCTGGCCAGGGAGCCGCAGGGAAGCCCAGGCTGTATGCTGGCTTATTAAGTTCTCTCAGAGCATAGCTTCAGGAGACATTTCTTTGGGACTATGCTGTGGCCCATAGTCCTTTAAAGGACTATGATTTCAAGTTACAGCAGGAAATCGGTCAAGTTTTTTGTTTTAAAATAAGCCTTTGTGACCTACAGAGAAGTGGTAGCAGAGGTGGGGCAGTTTTTAAAACTGGGATTCCTAAGTATTTGAGCTTTACTCCCAAGAAAGCCTGGAGTGGAAAAGGTTAGAAAAAATGGAGGAGGGAAAAAGGGAAGAGTTTGATGTTGATTTCTAAAATATAATGGAGTTATTTAGCTCCCTTCTCTCCAAAAGCCAACTTAGTTTTATCCAAGGTAGTTCATGGACAAATCTTGACCAAGGCCAGTGTCTTCTCATTTTGATTATTTCATCCTCTTTCCATCTCCATAAAGAAGAAAAAGAAGAGAGAAAGAAGGAGTGAGAAAATCATTCAATCGTCAGCACCATTTCAGTGTTGGCAAAGACGGTAATCTCCCTCCACCCCTACTCCATGTATACACATGGGTACAGATGTGTGCGCACATGTGTTTACATGCATGTGAGCAAATATATACACACACGGATAGATGTGTACACAGTCACACTTTTACTTGTGTATAAGTGCACATGCACTTTCATTTTGCATACATACACACTCCCCAGTAGTTGACAGATCAGCTCTAGGCATTCCTGAGCTCTTACATCCATGAACAGGCGATAGTATTTCCCTTGACACCTGGGCCAGAATGTCTCCCAGCAGCCTCACATGGGCTACAGTGGAGGGTGCTGTGTTCCCATCAGTCTTTCATATTCTCATAAAACTATGTTAATATCTCATAAAAGTAAACAATCTGTCTTCTGTGGGTCTTCTCTCACCTCCAACTCATGCTTCCCTTTCTAGCCAACACCTCACGTCAGCATCACTCTCCTATCACCCCAGCTGATAATAGAGGTAAACTCCAAGTATGTGTGCGTGCATGTTATAATTAACTTCTCGCCTGTACTTGGCAACTCTCACAGTCTGTACTCGAACCCCGTGTTTCTACATAATGCCCGAAGTGGAGTTGGAGTATTGATGGGAGGTGTAAGCGATGGGTGGCTCCAACTAGTTGAGCATTTCCCCCAAGTACCTTGCATGGGAGAAACAGAGAAGAAAGAAAAGGAGAGAAAAGGAGTGGGAGAGGAGAGAAGAGGACAGAGGGAAAGGAGGGAAGTTCTGGAGAGCAAGGAGGGGTGGGGAAAGGAGTGAGAAAAATAAGGGGATAATAGAAAAAGAAAAGGAAACGTGCATGGTCCCCATTTGTTCCCTGGCACTCCCTCTTTCTCTTCACTGCCACTTGTTCCAAACAGTGGCTTTATAGACACTTGAGGATTTGAGAGGGAAGGTTAGGAAGCTGAGGGCATTCAGGACCATTCAGGACAGCTTCCCTCCTCCTCTGGATTGAAATGTTCCCAGGATAATGAAGACCCAGGGAACTCTCCTCTCTCACCCACTTGCACAAAATAATAGCAACCACCTGTCACTGAAAAATCACAGTGTGCAATATACCTGGTTAGGTAATTAATATTATCATCGTTTCTTTTAACCTTCACAACAACCCTGTACAAGGAGTATATTATCATCCACATTTTATATATGAGCAAACTGAGGCTTGGAGGAGGTAAGAGATCTGTTTCTTTGCTTTTCCAGTGGAGCAGGTTTTCTATTTTATTATTTTATTTAAAAGATTCCGCATAATGATAGTGAGTGGCTAATAAAAATGAATAATAAAGTAAAACAGGATAGAAAGCTCCCATTTAGTAAAGGGCTTTCACAAAAGCATGCACTGCACCAAATAAAGAAAAAAGAAGAGACCTGGGATCCAGGTAGGAGAGAGAAAAGCAGAAGCCACAGGGGAAACAATCTATACTTACCTGTCCAACATGGTGGCCACTGGCCACAGGTAGCCTTTGAGCTCTTGAAATGTGACAGATCTAAATCAAGGAGTGCCAGAAGTATAAAACACACACTTGCTTTTAAAAACTTAGTGTTAAATATAGAATGTAAAATTTCACCAAAAAATCTGATTTTTTTGTTATGTAATTATTATTATTTTTTTCTATAATTTAATGATATTATAGTATTAAATTAATCAGATTAAGTACACTATAATATCCATGCCAACTTCACTGCTCTTCTTTTACTTTTTTAGTGTGTCCAATAGAAAATCACAGATTCCATGTATGGTTCACATCATAGACCATAGATTTTCAAACTGTTCTGAATAACTCTGGACCTCTTCTGAAGACCAAGATGTGGGGCCATAGTCAATTCCATCAGAGAAACTCCTGATTTGTTTTTTTTTTTTTTTTATCCAGTTAGGTTTCTGAGCCTGCAGTCAAAATGTTTGTCAACTCATCTTGGAATATTTTTTTCTCCTCTCTGAAGATATAGAATGAGAACAAACTCAAGTGCCTTTCTCTGTCCTATTGCTGACCTCCTGCATTGACAGGAGTGATTGCTAGATCTTTCTATGACTCCCTGTGAGAAGGTGGTGGCTTCTTCTTCGCTATTGTGATATGATGGAAGTTCATCAAAGTTTTATTTGTTACTGAAATTTTACCCTTTTCCTGTAAGTTGCAGATATGTATTTGTGAAAGGGAATGTCTTTTAAGTATCCCTAATTGATAGCATGAAGGGCCAAGTTACAGATGGTCTTTATTAGGAATTCTTTTTCTTCTGGAAAATGTAGACCTCTTTCCCTACCCCCTTAGCTACAGCAATTGAAGGATGATTGAATGGTCTCTTGTGGAAATATGTATTTACCTATGTAAAGATCAGTTTCAACTCAGCACATTCTTCTTTAACCGGTGAACTAACCTGTAACCTCTAAGGGGTGTTGACGTCTCTTCAGCTCATAACTCTGTGTGTGTGTGTGTGTGTGTGTGTGTGTGCGCGCATATGTGCTCACATGCATTCTTTTTAACTATGGATCCAGCTGCTGAGAGAGGAGATTTTTAAACTATTGTGCAGAATTTTCTTTTCTTAGGAATAAATGATAATTCTGGCTATTTGAACCACCCCCCCCCACCCCTATTAGAAAAGTACATGATTGCATACCTAAATGTTCAAGGTAAATTTAACCTGAGGATGATAGAATTGCACAGAGGAAAGAAAAGAACAAGAACATGTTGTGAAAAAGCTATTGATTTCCCTGACATTAATTGCAACCAAAAATAACAGTGTAACCTGAAAGAGGTATCTGTATGTGTTTATTGTCAGCACAGATACAGAGAGATCCAAAGTAGAGAGCAATTTCTTGCTTGGAATATCACCTCTGCTTTTCAAAGTCTTGTAATTGTTACTCCCCTATGACCTTTCCATCTGATTTCCAAAAAAGCCTTTTGAATTTGCTCTGATAAGTTTTACACCTTCTATGGAAAGCAGGCATTCCAATGTGTGAATTTTTTTTATCATTAGCTCAGTTCAGTTTCCATCCTGCAAAATGTTAATCCATGGACCACACCAGAATAAAGGATGGAGCATAAGTGATAGCAAACTGGATCAAGTAATTTTTTCCTCGTGTGTCTTTTACCACAGGCAGATGTGCACACTTGGTGATACAACATAATCCACACATTCCTCCCTCGGATGTGGGTTTTATTCATTTTTCCATGATCAAAAAGGAAACAACTCAATCTTGAAGTTACAGATAGAATGTTTATTTTACTCCTCTTTTAAAGTAAGAGTATATGAAATCTCAGAAAAAGAATATATTTTGTACCTGTTCTTTCCTTCCTTCCTTCCTTCTTTCTTCCCACCTACTTTCTTACTCCCTCCCTCCTTTGTTCCTTCCTTCTCCCTCATTCCCTCCTTTCTTCCCTCAAAAGCACCAACACTACTAGATACTGTGGGGACTATAGATAGAAATTGCTTCATCATGGAATTTCTAATCTGTATAGTTTTTATCCAATCTAACTATAAGCATTAGTAGCCATGACACTAAATAAGTCCAATACCAAATACTGCCTGCGTCGCCTTTGGGACATAGCAGGACATTTCAGGAACAGGCAGCAAATGTCTACTGTGTCCACTGGCTCAAGTTTATTTCCAAGGTTCATGACCATGCTCTGTGAACTTCCCTGCTCTGAGGGACTGGCTATGCTAGCTGTAGAATTTTCAGGCATATTAATTAGTATGCCCCAACAGGTTTGTATTTAACACATCCTAGACTCCCAGTCCTACACACCATGCGAATGACAGCTTGTATGAGGTGCAGCAAGCTACAGCAGGAAGATCTCTGGCACCAGGAGGCAGGAGGTGTATCTATGTTTTAAACTTGGGTTTTCCATCAGCACATCGCGTCACCATGTCAGTATCACATAACTCCTGAGCTCTAGAGGTGTCTCATTTGTAATTAACTTGGTTATCATAATTCTTCTTTCCAAACACTATAAGTCTAGGCTTCTCTTAAATATGATCAACAGAGAATTCAGTAAGAATATACAGCAGGATAGTGACCCTGAATTCTAGTCTACTTCTAAAAACTGAGCTCTTTCTTAGCCCTTCTCTTTGGTTAATAATATTTCCTTAAGAACCAGCATAAGTAATTTTAGACAATTTCACAGAATGTCTGTGAAATCTTGAATGTGATCAGACCATTGGACTATGAGTTCACTTTCCATCTGCAAACCAAAGTGCAGTTATTTCTTGAGCCTTTTGCTTTTAAAGACTATAGTAAACCTGTGCTTAAAAGAAGGAATTCCATCTCCAATGCTTTTGTGGGGCCTACACTCTGATCTTATTTCACAAACACATTTATGCTACTTGGCTTTAATTCCTTCACCTTTCCCTCTCTTTCTTTTTGTTCTAGGCCTGCCTTTAACTGCCTCTTAAGCTCTAATAACTTGCTGTACAGTTACCACTGTTTAGCTCTCATGCAAGAGGTGATTGGGTCTCCTTGCTGACTTCCACTGCCTGAGGAACTTGGGGAGGATTCATTCACTCATTTATTCACCAGTTGTGAAATGCCTAATAGCTCCTGGAACTATATTCTGGAACATGTCAGTTAACAAGCTATCATCCTTGCTCTTGTAGAATTATTTTCGGATGGAAAAGGTAAACAAGAAACAGATAGTTGCTGACAGTGCGTGATCACCATTTTAAAGGGAAGAATGTATGTACGAGGGCCCCAAATCCTTGAGTTGAACAAAGTTTAAGCCTCGATGAAAACTGAGGGTCAAGTCCAGCTTGCTCTTATACCATTTTGCCAACATTTTAAGGGATACTTTTAGTGAACATTTTTATTTCATTGTTCACTATAAAAAAGCTTTGAAAACCTCACCTAAACTTTTCTAATTTAATCTATTCAGTGGCATTTTCCAGAACGTCTTCTTTAGCCTGTTCTTGTCAGCTTCAGTCTCGGCCTGGACTGTGGTTTCCTAATAGATAACCCCTATGGACAATTTCAAACGTGAAAGAAATCCAACCAAATGTATAATGCACAGCGCAAATACCAGTCACACTCCCAGCCACACAACTCGATGAAGACATGTCTGCTTGGAAGCATCTTTGTGACTCGAGGCTTGCTGAAGCAATAAGCAGCAGTAATTTTTTGACTCTGAACATGATTCCCAGTGTTGACATACTGCATCCTTCGTACGCCTCTATGTATTTTAAGTTCCCGAGCCAGTGTTTGTAGATGTATTTGAGCCACATTTTCTTAGATGTTTTCTCAATTCCAATTCAATATTTATATGTTAGAAAGCACATGCACTTAGAAACCCATTTCAGCCACAGCTAATGTTTTCATTGGCCGTAAATCATTTATTAGGTAGAGTTTTGTTAAAAGTTGAAATGCCAAAGTTGATCTGCCCTGTGTTCTTTGACTTTTTGGTTGTTGTAGATAAAAAGAGGTTACTCTGAGGAGACTACTAATGTTACCTAAAGTCCTTTTGGGTTTTTATATTAAGCACTTCATTCATTCTCCCACTTTTTATTGTATGATCACATAAAAATGCCCTGCTTTTACTTTCCAGTCAAATGTGGTTATTTTCTGCCTTGGTGTTTCAGTAATATATAAATAGGAACTATCTTTTTGTAAATGAGGTTAATGAGTATCTGTGTCAAAAATAGCCAGGTCATGATATTCTAACTCATTTATTTAAGACATAATTATCAAATCAGTGTTCTAGATTTTTCGAAGCAACAGTAGGCTTTATGGGGGAGTTTTTGGAGTATCATACATGATGAGAGATAGTAGATTTCCCCCCCTCACACCCTTCACACCAATCACACCATCTACCCAAAGAAGGCTCTGGTGTAGAGTTCATGTCTTGGTCTTAAATCCAAACTTCCCTTCCCAATATATGCTTAGAGATGTTTTAAGTCATATTTTTGGGTTGGTTTCCAGTTTGTCATCTGTTCCCATTCTTGTATATTATTTTCATTTCCAGTTAGATTGTTAAACTCCAGTTACATGGAAAATATTACCATGGGAAAACATAAAATTTATTTACATCGCATCTAGTTCTGGCAACAGCAGTGATATATAATGTAACTTCTCAGTGCTTCTCATGTCGTAATTTAACTAGCTTTGACTTTTACTAGGATTAAGCAACATGCTCTGGATAATACATTTCACAATTTTGCATCTGAGTATTATCAGGTAGCTAATCAGTTCATACTAATTACTTCTCCTTAATTCTCTAGAATCCTGAAAGGTCGAACAATATTATATTTTTGCCACAGAATCCGTCTCTGATAAGAAAGCAACCATGAGAAAAACTATCCAAGTGGGAATAGAATTCTGTAGCCCTGACTTCTAAGAAACTGATCTTTGTTGAGTTGTAGTGAGTTTCCAGATAGCTTTTGTCCCAGAGGACATGGGATGAAGCTCTACAGCTGAACCAGCATTAGACCTCTGCTTTATTTTGGTTATTACCCAAGGAAGCAGCCGTAACAAATTGAACAGGTGTTCCTGGGAAAATAAGTTTGGAAAATGTCCAGAGATTGGAGAGGAGAAATAAAATTTAACTAATGGTCCAGTGAAATGAACACTACCGTAGACAGCATGTCTCTGATAGCCCCTACCAACATGTAACGTATATGAAATTAACTTGAAATGCCATTTTTTTCCCACATTGATGGACTGAAATAATCTAACTTAAAGCATTTATTAACACAAAATAATAACTTAAATCTATATAGGACATTTTTTTCAATTTGGATGTCAGTTCATTATCCAAGATTTACATTAAGGCAAGTAGTAATTCATTTTGCCATTGAAGAAAATAACAACTTGGAGGAAGAAGGGTAGTAAAGACAGCAAGACAGAACTCAATGAGATGGAGCATATGCAGAATCACTGAACCAAGATTTAAAATATGAAACTATGAGTTAATTCTAAAAAAGGGGAATTTTGGTAGAATCAGATTCACTAAAGACATTGACACACTTTTGAGGTTTAGTTCTTTGGTGCTGGTTGTGAGGTCTGTGGCCCAGCAGCTGGAAGCCTCCCCAAAAGTTACTTAGAAATGGCCTCAGAACCTACCTCAAGCTCACTGAACTAGAATTTAATAACAAGCTTTAACCAGTTCCCAGTGGTTCACAAAGCAATCTGAAGTTTAAGAGGTGCTGGTTTGGTTAAATGGAAGGTTAAGTTTAGTTGGTGGTGTGTCCCTTGGAAGAAAGGTGAGAAAAAGGCAGAAGTGAGTCCTGGAGTGAATCTTCCTTTCACTCTAAGCAGACAGTTAGGTTGCTGTTGGAGTTTTTCTATCAGATATCCCAGAAGTACTGATTAGAGTAAGTCCACTGCTGAACGCTCTCAAGCACCCTGTACTTAATTAACCCTTGTGGCACTCATCACAACTGTGTTGTGTAATTATTTCTCTAATTTTAAAAATTATTCTTTGTTCCATCTGAGCAATGGACGATGACTGTTTAATTCACTGACTATTCTACCCCCAGTTTCTAGCAGTGTCATGGAAAATTTTTTGTATGACTAAAGACAGGAGGGAATAGGTGGGAGTGGGGATTGAAAAGTATATTCAATTAATTTTGACTGATTGATTCTGATATGCCAGACACTCTTCTAGGCATTAGGGAGACAGAAGGGAACAAAACAAATTACTATCCCAGCTCTAAAATTTAAATTTTCTATGAGATTAAGTGGCTCCAAGAAGCTATAAGCAGAAAGAGAATGAAGAAGAAAGACCAATAAAATGTCTTTACAAGAAAAAGACAACTTTGAAGATGTTAATCTCTTTAAACTATCTCAAGGTCCAGCCAAACCAAGATTGAACATGGAGAAGTTGAAATGAAGACCTCACTTTTTTATTTTAAAATTACCTTGGATGTGAAGTTTAAAACTCATCAGGTACTATAAAGTTGGTGAAAAGCTTAGACAAATTACCGAAACTTCAGCTAGTGTAAGACCCTAAATAAGAACAATATGAGGTAGGGCAATGCATACAACTGTATTACCAGAGAATTTCTGAGAAATACTCTGATTTGACTATCAGTATTTTATTTTCTGTATTATGAGTAATATTATAGCATTTAATATTGAATTTTGTATGTGGGCTGGGGGAAGTACTGGGGGCACTTTACCACTGAGCTACATTCCAGCCCTTTTTACTTTTTATTTTGAGATAGGGTCTCACTAAATTGCAGAGGCTGTCCTTGAACTTGCCATCCTCCTGCCTCAGCCTCCTGAGTAACTCAGGTTATAACTATTGTGACCTAAAAAGTTTACCTGAAATATACTATTTTACTGGAGTTCTGATGCTCTTGGAACCTTATTCCATCCAGGGGTCAATGTTTCTTTTTCTCATCACCATGCATCTTTGATTTCGTAATGTAAGTCAGCAAGAAAACAGGATTCATTTCACAGAAAATTGCTTTCCACAATCTTTTCTGGAATCTCTTTTGTCTGTTACCCAGGCGATATCTTTATTATTACTTTGTTCTCAAAAGCTTTTACCAATTTGGCAACATGGGATGACTAAATCTCTTTTCCTTTATCTGGCTTTTCATTAGGAGGGAAACACCCCAATTCATTTCCATCAGCCTTTTCCTCCTTGTTAAATCTTATGTGTCTCGAGTCCATTTATCACAAAAACCCTTCTTATGACTAAGGTCATTTCGGTTCTCTTTATTGCTTCAGTTTCTAATGAAAGCAACACCAAATGGCCAAGTGAAGAAGCTCCCCCAGCCCCGTGGGACAGCCTCCTCTCAGGTCTTCCTAATTGCCCCCAGAGAATCAGCTTCATGCTTGGCCTTATCTTTGGCCCATTCCCCAGCCTTCTGCTGATAGCCAATAACATGCGCTCTAAGCATGAACGGGATAAAGATGGTGTGACTCTGCGAAAGCCAGCCTTGGCGTGGAGTTAGAGAGCTGTTTAGATTCTTTACTTTCATGGTTCTGACATGATTTATCTTAACCAATTTGCCTTCAGACATGGTTTTCTATCGTTGCTTCAAACATATAACTTCAGATCCTACAGGGACAGGGTGCTCCTTCAATTGTTTCTGCTGCCTGACACGCAGGTTCGGTGTCAGGACATCTTGTATTAATCAGCCTTCGGTGGTAACTTTAGGCAAGTAATATAAGCACTTTCTCTGACCATCTGTAAAATTAAGTAGTAACTACAAAGCCTCTGACACATTCCTTATGAAAGCACCGTCCAGCCACCCTGGCCTGGCTCACAGCTGTGCAGAACAGCATGCTCGTGTCTGTCTCCGGATGTGTGTTTTCTTTTCTTTCCCTCTGCCTCCTGCCTTCCTTACCACCCCAATATCTTGTTCTTTTCCTTAAACAAGTCCCCCTCACACTCTTATCCCCAGGCCTGACCCTGCTCCTCACACCTGCTCTGGCCCCATCGAATACAGGATGTTTTAATATACGATGTACATGGAAGGAAAAGGAAATTGAAGTTGCCAGCCATGAACTTTCCTTTCTTCTCTTTTAAATGGGGGATGAGTTGAGCCCACAGCAAGGAAGCTATTTTCTTTGTGGTGGTGGAAAAGTGGTAGGGGGTTAGGGAAAGAACACTGAAGAAATGAGAGCTTCTAGCAGATCTGTGGTGTTTGATCTTTTAATGGTTGCTGGTGGGCCCACTATATCTTTTTAACATGAGAGAGGGGCAGAGCTTTGGGGGTGGGAAATGTGTTAGGTGTGTTTTGTTGTGTGTCACAACACAGAGGAAAGCAAGAGACCTACAGCTGTCAAAAGAAACAGAAATAAGGGCATAATGATTATGGAGTGAATGAGCCACACAGACACATGTTCAATGAGGACCTACTGTGGGTACTGTGGAGAGAGGAGAAAGGCAAGGAGGCTCAACTCTGAGGACAGATGAGGAAGGATGAGTGAATGACATCACACCCATGGTTCAGTTCGTGGCTAAGATATCTACAGGAAAAGACGGGTTAGCAAGAGAAAAGCACACACACACTTAGTAAGTTTTACAAGGCACAGGAGCCTTCAGATGTGAAGACCCAAAGAAACAAGCAAACCTGTGTATTTTTATGCTAAGTTTGATAAAGAACCAGAGAGTCATGGGGAAGTACGATTGGGCAAAGAGGTGTGACTTAAAGGTAATAAACTGGGGAGAATTGAGTAAGGGCTATCTGTTCAGAATCTTCTCCGTGTCCCTGTTGTCTTCAGAGATAAGACTGTTCCTTTCCTTTGGGTAGAGGGTAGGCAGCTCTGATCATGTATCGGAGAGTCATGATCTATTTCAGAGGAAAGCCAAAGTTTTTTTTTGTTGTTGTTGTTGTTGTTTGTTTTTGTTTTTGTTTTTTAATGGCATATTTCAGGGGAGAAGGGCCAGGGAGGGTTGAAGAGAACTTCTTGCTTCAGTGGTTTTTTTTCAGTGGTGCCAACTTGATGTATTTTGGGATAAGGTGTTCTGAGCTTCATCAATTGAAGTTTCTATAAGAACCCTAAATTCTATGCTTTCATGTGTCTCTGTCTCCTTCTGTCTCCTCAGGAGGCTGGAGAACTTGAACTGGAATGGCTCCAGGTTCAGAGAAACTGAGAACCACAAAAAGTGAGGTTGGATTGAAACCAGGGGATTAATGATCCCTGGAGCCAGGATCTTCCCTTTAGAGGAGAAATTTTTCTGTGGAGAAAAGAATTAAAGATACTAATAATGGGAGATGATCCAACAATATAACTGATTCACCACCTGATTATACTACAGTAAAGCTCATTAATCAATAGGATCCACCCATGTGCATAGAAAGTCTAATTAACCTTTTGATGACACACATTTACATATAAAAACCATAGGCACAGATCACCAGATATTTGAGGATGTCCTCTCACACAAAAGAGGCGAAAATAAAAAATAAACAGATACATGAATCAAGAATAAAACGAACACAAAAGTCAAAAGAGTCATTGAATAACTATGACATTATCCAAAATAAAATGCATTTAAACTTCGAAACAAGACCTAGATGCTATAGTAAAAGAATGTGTTAATCAAATTTTCGTTGCTGTGACCAAAAAGGCAAAACAAATTAGAGGAGGAGAAGTTTGTTCAGGGCTCATGGTTTCAGAGGTGCAGTCCGTAGTCAGCTCCCTCCATTGCTCCGGCTCCAGGGTAAGGCCGAACATCATGGCGGAAGAGTGTGGCAGAAGAAAGCTGGTCATACCATGGCAACTGGGAAGCAGAGAGAGGGCAAACCTCCAGGGATAATCATAATTCCCAAAGGCATACCCCCAGAGATCTGCTTTCTCCAGTCCCACCCTACCTGCCTGCAGTTACCACTTACTACAGTAGTCCTTTCAATTATTAATCCATCAATGTATTATTGTACTGATTACATAACAGTTCTAATAATCTAATTATGAACTTTTGGAGGATACCTCATATGCAAAGCATAATAAAAAAATAATCATAGATTGTTACGAAAATAATAGGACTGGAAGAGAAAGCTGAGGAACACTTTTAGAAAGTGGAACAAAACAGCAGAGAAACATGAAGGTTATTAGAAGATCATGCCGAGATGTCTCTGGTTCTTAAAAAACCTTAAATTAGGAGTTTCAAAGAAAACAGAAAAAAGGGGGTAAAAGAAAAAGTGTGCCCAGCAGCATTACTCTCATACTATTCCGGTACACCCAAGAATAAGGAAACAATTCCCAAAATTGCTAGAGAAGAAAAAAGGAAGGATGGGTTACATAAAGAGGATCAGTAAGAAACACAGTGTTGTACTTCTCAATAGCAACACTAGAAAGTAGAAGTTCACAATAAAATTCTTTCAAAAATTCCATGGAAGTAATTTTCACCTTGAAATGCTTTATTTGGCTGAATCCCAATCAAATGTAAAGTTTGGCTTAAAGCATTATCAGACACAGAGAATCAAAGACTTTCTCTCCCACGCCTCCCTTCTCAGGATGTGTTCGAGAATACCTTTACCACATAAAGGATTGTAAATGATCTGAGTGGAAGTTGAAAACTTTAAAAAGAGGCCAATATTAATTCCAGTAGGGAAAAATGAAGAGGAAAGAAGAATGATCATTAGTACACTGCTTGGCTCAGCACTGAGCGTGATGAGCACTAAGTTCCATGTTAATTTAAGAAAAATTGCCGCAGAACTGTGATAGGAATGTCGGAGAAGATCAGATAGCTAAATCTTTATCTGCTATGATGGGACACCAGTGATCAGAATTTATTACAAAATGGCATTATAAACTGGGTGTGGTGGCACACACCTGTAACCCCATCTACTCAGGAGACTCAGACAGCAGGATCACAGCTTTGAGGACAATTTAGTGAGACCCTGACTTAAAACTAAATAAAAATGCTCTGTGTGAGAGAACTTGCTTAGCCTGTATGAGGCCCTGGGTTTGATCCCTAGTACCTCCCCACCCCCAAAACGGCATTATAAGCTTTTTTTTTCTAGAATTGTGGGTATCAGCTAAAATATTTCAACACAGTTGCCTGAGGGAGCAGTATGCAGAGTGGAATGGGGAAATAATGCTTGCAGAACGTTTCAACTTTTAAATTGTGAATTATGTGGATGTTTTATTTTGAAGATGTCATGATTTTTCAAAATTAAAAATAAGGTTGTTTATATCAACATCTTAACAAACACAGGTTCCTGGCTTCTTCTAGAAAATTAGACTGCCTGGGCCCCTTGGAGCTGCATTCTGTCTGACACTGCGTTTCCATCATGCCCCGTTCTGCCTTGTCCCCCCCTTCCTCCCTCCGCCTGCCACCCAGCTGAGGCTGAGTGGCAGGTGTTATTTAGCATTGCGATCACTCAGTCATGTTACTTGCAGCAGAGTTAAGAAAAAAAAAAGGGGGGCATCATTTTGTGCTCCTGTCTCCTTCAAATGTGGAACAATAAAAGAGATTCCAAAAGGACTTTGGCTTCCCCTGTCTACAGTACCAGGCTTCCTGCCCATTTTCTAAGGTACTATAATTTTCTGCCTGAAGTCTCCTATGAGGGAGTACAAGCATTTGTTAGCTCTGTTAGGAGCACAAAGACTATCTTCATATGGTCACCTTTTTAAAAGAAGTTTTATCAACGTGGCCACCCTGTAGCTGTGTCTTAGGTGACCATTGCTAAAGAGCTTACTTTTCATTCCTGTGATCCTTGTCCAGCTCTCTTGTTCTTCTCCATGTTTTCTCTCTCTCCACACAGTGAGGGCCTGATCAATGAGGAATGACTATCTGTTGATTACTTCACCAATCTCACCCACTTCAGTTCACGTGTGTCCCGGTGTCCTGCTTCCTTTTTAAATAGCACCATTATCCTGATGGCTAATGCTCAGTGGGTGGCCTTCTGTGACTCCTGTGTGTTTTTCTACCCTGGTCGAACACAATGAGTACATTTCCATTTCCATCTTGTATTTATGCACTTGGGTTTTCCTCCTTAAGTGCATTACCTTCCACTTATTTCCATTAAATTTCATATTCCTTATTTGAAAACACTTTTCCAAATTGGCCAAAGTAGGTTTTAATGTTCCTACTGCTGTCAAAGGTACTGGTTACCTTTCTTTGGATGGTTGTGTAATTATCACACTTTATAATAATGCTATTTTGCTATTTGAATCATTGGTTCAGATATGAAATTATATAGCCTCCATGGGGAATCTCTATAGAACACTAATAAAGTGTCCAGCTCAAGATCATCAGCAAGCCATTGAAAATGATGCTTTCAAACACACACACACACACACACACACACACTTTGAGTAAAATAACTGCTTAAAACTAAGTAGTTATTTGCCTGAATTAAAGATAGTCTGTAATTTATTGTTACAGAAACACCGTTAAGATGTAAAAATGTATGTTATTTGTTAATCTCAGATATACAAATTCCAAACAGTCTGAAATATGAAGTCACAATATGATTTTGAGAGGGCAAAGCCAAAAAAATACTAGCATAAGAGAAGGAAAATGAACTAGGAATAATTCTGAGGTTACTCAGATTGTTTTATACCAACATCATAAAAACAGTAAGATTAACGAGCTGCTTTTGTCAAATTCAGAATAATCTGAGAAACAAAGTACAAGTTTTCCATTTCATTTGCTGTCCTGGCAAACACACTAATGTTTTGATTTATTTGCCTCTATTTTCTTATATAAAATAATATGTGCTACCTAGTCAGTTGTCTGGTGATTTAGAAAAAAAAAATCTCAAAAAGAGTTTTTTAAAGCAAAGGATACATTCCAGAGGTGGGTAATGTAAGATGGAAGATCAGATCTGAATTTGCCAGGTGAGTCTTACAGGAAGCAGCTAGACAAAGTGGGAATGTAGGTGGTTAACTGAGGGTCTAGTACCTAGAAAAGATGGAAAAGAGAGACAGCAGGAAGGTCAAACAGACTGTGCAACCACAGGGCAAGTCTGAAGTCTCAGCCAGCCCCCAACATGAGCTCCAGGGCAGAGATTGCTGGTCTAAGGAGTCCCCACACTGCACAGAAAAACCGGGCCCCTGGATACACACTGCACTACCTCATGAGTGTGTGGCCTCAGAGTCAGAAACAGAAAAGGACCTTAAAGGCACCAAAACCTGGAGGCTGGCAGTCCAGTCTGCATTCTTTGCAGCTGAATGACAAGTGTGTTCTCGAGGGGAAATACAAACTGTATTTCCATCACCTGTGCTAGAACATTCTCCATATTGTCGAACAATGATTAGAGGTGGTTTTGCCTTTCTTGTCCTCTGATTTTTCCAAGTTTCACCAATACATAAAAAATTCACTCTAAGGTAGCATAGTCATATATCCACCAGAGAGATGGAGCTTTCAACATCTGAAACAGCTCCCAAATGTTGAGGGAAGGAGTAAGACCAAAATGTGCAAGACTAGAATGGGCAGGTAAGAGAAAAGAGGTAAACCAGAAAGAAAATCCATGGAACAGTGACCCTCACTAATTATGGAAATGATAGGATAGACAGGTGACCAAAGAATCAGACATGGGCAAGGGTCATCCTCATTCGTTGCACACAATGATGGCATTTGCCTCATTGACAGTAGTTAGCTCTCAGTACTCTGAATATAATGGAAAGAAGAGATTGTGAGTCTTAATCCTCCAGAATAATCCTGGTTTCAAGAGACATGCATGCTCCTTAGCTCTCATCACACTGAATCTTGCCTTTGAATATTGTCATTTAATTGATAGACAACGGCAGTTAGATAAGGGAGATTTTCATTTTAGAGGAGGATACAAAGTAGTGAAAAGCAAAGGATAATCATTATAATAAAAAATTCTTAGATGATGTTACAAAGTGACTTGTTGAAGTCTGGGAAATCAAAACAAATTAAAAAGGGAAAGGAAGGTAAAATAGGGAAAAAAAAACACATGGAGACAGCATAATCTTAGCATTGATATTGTATATATGCTGGCTCATTACCCACTGCATCAAAGATCATAATATGTTTATTATGCCATTTACCAAATGATAGCTATTTCCTGAACAACTGGCCTCTGCTGCATGCCCTCTGATTCTGTCCTTTGTTAATAATGATGCCTGCACTTTGGGGCAGAAAGATAGAAAAAGATATCTGGAAAGGATCTGCAGGAAATAAGAGAGAAATTGGTAATCACTTTAGCTTGGTTCTTTCATACAGTTACATTGGCTATTCGTCTAGGGAATACAAACTGTGTCAGGTGCCGCAACTAAGTCTTCAAGGCAGAACCCAGAAGAAACGGGAAGGAAACACCAAAAACAGCCATGTTATACATCATCTCCCTCAGTCTTTACCTAGGCTGCCTCTCCAGGTTCTGCTGGTATGAGAAATCTGCCATGGTCAGATAAATAGGGCCCAATTTTTTTGTTTGTTTTGCAGTACTGGGGCATGAACAAGATTGTGTTGCTCTCCCACTGAGTCACATCCTCAGCCCTTCTTATTTTTAAAACTTTTGATCCAGTCTCACTAAATTGCCAAGGCTGACCTCGAACTTGCAATCTTTCTGCCCAAGCTTTCCAAGTAGCTAAGTTTACAGGCTTTGGTCACTGAACCTGGGCCAATTTGTTGTTTCTTAATGTAACAATATATTTTTCCCCTAAACACATGAATAATGAAGAGAAATCCATATCCCTACATGGCCCAAGTATCACTATAAAATAGAATTTTCTTAAACTAAACTTAAAAAAAAGAAATATGTGAGTATTAATTATTCATTTGTATTTAAGAATTTCTTCCATTAGCATTTTCCAGAGATAAGAATTGAAGATATAATTAACCTTTGAAGTGAAAACTGAGGTTTAATTAATGAGTATGTAGCACTCAGATGCCTGACATCTTCCCAATCATGAAATAAAATAATATGAAGGAAATGTTTAACTAAAATGCAAAATGGAGGGAAATGAATCCATCTCTCTTTCCCTCTCTCCCTCCTCTCTCTCTCTCTCTCTCTCTCTCTCTCTCTCTCTCTGGAAGAACAAAGGGAAAAGTGATATTACATTCAGGGGCATTTTATTCAATTATGTCACTTAATGTAGTACAGACCTGTTGAGTTCTTTTACTCAGAGTGTAAACACATTCAACATGCACCAAAATGTACCAGAGCCAACACCAAGCAGCCATTGGTTTTGGCTGGCTTAGGACCTCTGGTGTGGTGGGTTAGCTGGTTCCCCTTCAGCTCTGCATGTTTCTTTGGTTAGATCAGTAGTCTTTGCGTGCCACTGTTACATCAGGAAGACATGGGGTTCTGGACTGGCTTTTACAGATTTGGGTTTAGGTTAAAAGCACTTTGCAGGTGAACATGTGTTGAGCATTACTGTGTGTGTGCAGACTTTGAAGAGCCTCCCAGGTACATATAGGATTTGGTATGATGAGGAGATGAATGCAATTCAAGGTACTCCATCTTCCTGCCAATCTTTTTCAATAAGAAACCATCTCCTCGGTTTGCACATCTGTGTTTGATAATGTGGGAGAATGTCTTTGATTAGACTTTCAGAGTAATCATTCAAAGGGAACTTTCTCCTCTGCTTTGCTGCATCTCATAAAGTTAGATTTTGTACATTAGTGATGCACTTGATTGCACTGAAATAATATTGGCTTTATGAGAGAGGATAATCTTATTCAAAAATATAACTCTCCCTCCCTCCCCAAACTGCTGCTATTTTTGTATCAGGTTCCCCTCTACAGGGATGTTTATGAGCACTTCCCCAAAATACTATTTTCCTTCTTGTTTCTTTTTCTTTACTGTCTTTTTAGAGCTTTTAATCATGTTTGTTATGGTACCTTAATAGCCTGAGGCTGAGTCACAAGTGGCCTTTTCCTCTTTAAATTCTTTACTTTTTGGTAACCTTAATAGTATTAAAGGAAAAAAAAAAGATATCAGGATTATCTCCCTAAATACTGATTTGCATTTTCCCACAATACTTTTAATATTCCTAAGAATCAAGATTTTTGACATTGTTTTAAAGTATACATATGACCCAATTATATTTGATTTCTGTGATTTCGGCAGTGATTTGTCTCTAGCACTTAGAAGAATATATTCTAAACCTTTCTCTTTTTTATTTATTTACATAGTTAATGACTTTCAAAGCCTGGTAAAATCAAAGTATTTCATACTTTGTTAGCAATTAGTACTTTTTAATAAATAGTAGGAATTGTATATCAAAATAGTAGGAGTCACATTTTTTTAAAAAAAAATCTATGTTCTTGATACAATCTTTCCAATTTTCACTTTGAATGAAGTGAAATTCTTCTATTTTTTGAAAAGGTGAATATTTTTGTAATAAAACAATTGAAGAGGAAACAGTGGGAAGTGCCATTTGGACAATGGGTGTTAAATCATTTTTCTCTCTCTCTCACTTTATTCTCTACCCCCTCTATGATTTATGATGTAAAATATACAGATCTTTGAAATTAGTGGTTTTGTTAAGAACCTTCCTTTGAGGATTTGTATCAGTGCTTAATCTCTTAATCCTACTTGGTCACAGTCTTTTTTTTTTTTCCTTGTCCATCAATCTTGATAGATTGAGCCCCTTCATCTCCTATGGGCAAGGACTGGTGAGTCTTCAGAGCCCTGTGAAAGGATGCCCCCAGGCCAGGTGCTGAGTGAGTGGTAGCATATGCAATTTGGGCAGGAGGGAGGGAGGAGAGAGGAAGCTACAGCAGAGATTTAGGAGGCTTCAAGAAATGAGAATCCAGCTGACCAAATAAGACAGCTCCATGGGCAGGGATTTCTTTGAGGCTGCTGCCTGCCACAGCTGTACACCAGGAGCTGTGACACAGGAGCAAGTCCCTTGGAAACTGGAGGCACTTATTCCATTTCCAGTGATACTATCTTGTTCTTTATATGGTTTGAGTTCTTGAATTGCTAAATGTATCTCTGAGTAAGTTTGGTTGCTAACCTATCACAAAATTATTACAGTAAGTGAAATGTAAGGCAGAACCAAAAGAAAACTATGATTTCCAGAGACCAGAGACTCCCCTCACAGAGGAGTCTGAGGGCTTCTGCTGATCTATTTGTTGACATAGCATCCCAATGTCTTTTTGCCCAGACTGCCTGCCTCCTAGGTATACATGTATTGCTGAGAACACACAACTAAAGCCAACTGTCTTTTTTTTTTTTTTAAGTCATTCTGTATGGATTAGTAAACTCTTTTATAAGACTGAAATAGATGTAAAGAATTTTTAGATGAATAGTCTTACAGCTGCCAAATTCGACCCAGTTTGCTCATTACACAGATATCCATGAGAGCCTTGGATCTTATGCGTATATAAAGGCAGCATTTGTAATTGAGCTTAGTACTTTTTATAGGGTCAGTATATTATAGGTTTCCCTCATAATGATAACAAAATCTTACATCAAGTGAACATGGACAAGTGAATATTTAAACCATGTGTGAAGGAGTGGAAAAAAAAAAAAAACATAGTAGAGCTTTTCTTTCCACTGTACAGTTATGGATTATCTTTGCTGGCTGGATATTTATTTCAGATTTTTGTGGTTTCTCATGTCCCAGATTATCGGGATGCTTATAAATGGGTTTCATATGGTAACTAGTAACCCTGAAGGACTCAATTTTTAAGATAATTAACTTCACAGTTCTAAGTGAGATATTTGTCAGTCAAAATGAAACACTTGATATTTAGTTATCTGGGATTTTATTAGGTCGGTTAATACCTATAAGAAAGCAATTTTATTGTTTTGATTTACCTCCGCATCACTTTCACTTAAATATTTCCTAAGAAATACAAGGACACGAGAGTAACCGGTTTGGATCAGATCCACAGGCAATATGGCTGTCTGTGATGGCAACCAGTGACACTTGAAGTTCCTTCGATGTGAGTAGCTGGAGTTGCAAGAGTGGCATGGGACTTCCATAGCCTTGGGTTTTACTCACCCTTCATTCTTCACACCTAAAGTATGCTCATCACTTTGCCTCCGCAAGGCATCCCTTTGTCTTTTTCAGCCTCTGACTTATTCCTGTGGCTGCTGATTAATCTGTTTTCATTGCTTTCATGAAAACCAGTCTACATTCCATCGTATAATTCACAAGTACCCTGTTCGGGTAGAAAAGAGTAACCGCGGCCCCGCAACCAGTGCCTACATCATACAGAGGGGGGAAAATCAATTTTTCATCATTCTGTTTTTCAAAAGTTTTCCAAAATGGATTGAGGCAAGAATCAGAACAGAATCTGCTAACCCTAAAAGAATAGGTTTTCTCTAAACAATCTAATAAGGATGTGTCTAGACAGGCGTCCTTCAGGAATTTATCTACAGATTTCTTTAACTCCTTAAGATGTCCAGCCTGTGCTACCACTTAGGAGTAATGTGTTCCACGAATTGACTATACGGGAAAGAAATGAAGAGAACCAGAGGAAGAAATGCAAAGGAAGAAATGTCAATGTGCTCCTAGGCAAACGCAACCTATGTCACCATTTATCTGGAAAGCCTTCCTTGAACACATCCCCAGCCTCAGTCTTGTTCTAAGCAGGTTACCCCTTTTTCTACTCTTATAGCACATGAGAAAGCCTCTGTGGAATGCATTATCACAGCCTGTTACCATATTCCTCCTAGCTGGAACCCACTAGGTTGAGCTCCTGGAGCCTAAGGCTCTAAGCCTTACCCAGCTCCTTCCAACAACGTGAAGCACACATTCTGGAACAAGCTAGGTACTCAGTAAACTTCTTGAAGAAAGGGCCTATCTTTGTACTTCAAGGACTCTGGATTATTACTTGATACATAGAAGGAACCAAACAAATGTTTGACAAAGAAGTAAACAAAATAATTTTTTAAAAGTGGTCAGAATTTTGGTGATATGATTGAAACCTTTTGCTCCACGGATGAGAAGACTGGGACCTGGAGAGGTGGGGTCACTTATCTACTATCCTGAAGCTAGAATGTTCTCACTCCTCCAAATTGATGGCTGCCTGTGGCCCGCTGGGACTGGAGCAACAAACACATAGCGAAAAGCACCAAAATAATATGTGTGTGAAGATCTTTGAAGGCTACAATGCATCTTAATAAACATGATCTGACTTCCATCTCAATGAGGTCAATCATGAAGAGAGTGCTCCTGCTGAAGGGTGGAGGGAACTGAGATTCAGAGAAGCTAAGTGACTTGCTCAGAGTTTAGGACTCAAATCCTTATTTCTTGATGAGGTTTCTTTCTCTTCCACAAACTGTCTTCCAGTGTGTGAGAGTAAACTGATATCTCTAAGGAAGGTGCATTCTGAAGATCATAAATATTTCCCTGTCTGAAAAGTACTAGAACTGCACAAGGATCTTCCCAGAATACTCTAGAAAGGACATTTATGCTGGATTATTTTGGCTATTTGGGGGGAGAAAGGTAAGCCATGGGATGTTGTCAGCTGGGACAGTGAAGGTAATGTGAGAGTTCTTTAATTGGGAAAAAATATAATAAATACATCATTAAGGACAAATTTGTGTGATCTGGATCAAAAAAAAAAAACAGGGGGAAAAATAAAACAGGCCTTTATTTTACATTTATGGGAAGATACTTCTCAGATTGGTGTGTCTCACTAATGGCCAAGAGCTTCTCCTCCTTTAAACCTCAAGAGGAGGGCCTGCTTTCTGGTGTGCACCTGTGCCATTAGAAAGTCTCTGCCCTTGGATGAATGCTCTACTGCTGCTGTCTTGAAAGTCTATAATTTTGGACACTAGTCCCTCTATTTTCATTTTTCACTGGGTCCCACAAATGATGTAGTCAGTTCTAGTTAAGAGACTAAAGGTTTGGCAGAAGTTTTTTTTTTGTTGTTGTTGTTGTTGTTGTTTTGTTGTTGTTGTTGTTGTTTTTTGGCACCAGGGATTGAGTCCAGGGGACTTAACCACTGAGCCACATCCCCAGCTCTTTTTACTTTTAATTTTGAGACAAGGTCTCACTAAATTTCTTAGGGTCTCTCTAAGTTGCTGAGGCTTATTTAGAATTTGGGATCCTCATGCCTTAGCCTCCGGAAGTCTCTGGGATTACAGGCGTGTGCCACCACACCTGGCTCTTTTTCCTCTTTTGAAAGTGATTAATCTTTAGGATTAAAAAAAAAAAAAGACTTCAGAGAGTGAGGTATACTTTTTATAAAACAAAACTAGAAAAGAATGTAAAGGTAGTAACAGACAAAAATAACTGAACTGATAAGACTAAAGTGATTATTTTAAATATCTTTATGATGGAGTTAATGTTTTCTTTAGCAACAGATAATTATGTATGGGAATTAGGAATTCTCCAAATGATCAATTGAAAACTGTGTGTCATTTCAACTGCATGTGGTAAGAAATGGTTCTTTCCAGATTGGCAGAATGATTGTGAATGAACAATCCAGGGAGCCCTGTGTGGGTAAAGAGGTTGCTTTTCTTCTAAATACATCTGCATAATTATCCAGAAATTTCAGAGAGGCAGTGTGATTCCATAGGAGGCCTTGGGCAAGCCCTGGGTGCCCTTGTTGCCCAGTGTCTGCAAGTTTCTTCCCTTGCAGGTCCTCCTACAGTCCCCTGGTAAAGGTTTCTTTATTAGACTTCCTATCACTTCTTGTTTCAAGTAGGGTTGTTTGATAAAACAGTTAAAGAAGGAAATTAAAAAGCTGTTTGTATATATTTACATTTTATATCTTATAATATATATTAGGATAATAACGGGGAAACTATTTGTTGAGATTATTTTAAAATTTGATTTAGATTATCCTTCATAGAGAAGCTCTGCGGAATGTACACATAAAAGAATATCATTCTTTTATAATAAACACAAGAACTTTTAGGGGAAATGTTTCTCTTCCCCATAGACTCAAATTATAAATATTATGTTTGGTATTTGAGTAATAATCATGTGGCTGCTTTCCACCTCTGCTCCACTCTAATCTTTTCTCTTCCAGCCTCCAAGAATACTGAATTTGGGTCTACATAGGTTTACCTCTCACTCATGCATTAGTAAAACAAAGGAAAGGATTGAGTATCTGCTAAATGTTAGGCAAAGGATAGGAGGAGGGATGGATTTTTTTTAACCATATTATCATAATTTGTTTTGAGCAGTTCCCAGGGAGTTTCAGGTGTGTGTATGTTCATAGTTATGGTGGTGCCGGGGCATTTTGAGGGTAAGAATATGTCTTATTTGCATTGAGTGTCAGCCATAGAGTAAACTGCGTAAAACCTCCCTGGTTTTCTTCCAATTCAGTGTGGAAGAAATGCAAAATTATAGTTCAGCTTATAGGCATAATAAACCCAAAGGATATTGAAACTGGAGTTTTGAGATGAGACTAGATCACCACTTCACCAATTTCCTCTGGGTTCTTGTCTCCCAAATTTTTAAGAAAAAAATCCAGGTACAATCACAGAAGGGAAGAGTAACTGGAGCAAGATTTATTTACCAGAGAAGAAAGACAGAACTCCCACCACATGGGAGGGGGTCTTCTGAGAGCAGAAAAATCCATTTTGTTGTGCTAGCTTAGAAGTTTATGTATGTTTCTGGGTAGAGTATGGAGCAATCTATGTAAAACAGGCATTGAAAAAAGTGTCAAGACTATCTTTCCTTCCTATAACTTCCATCTGGGTTCACCCCCATCTTCAGGTTTCCCAGCTCTGGGACAAAAGATTTGGCTAGAGGCTCTCCCAAGGAGGTCATCAAGGTCTTTTACATTTGAAATAGACCTGGGGAGGGGGCAGTGCTCAACAACAATAGGAGGATAGCCTCCAGGTGTTCCTGCATTTGAACAAGACCTCAGTTGGGGCCCATCTTGTCTGATTGCTGACCTTTCACTAATCTTATTCACTCTGCTTATAGACTTAAAAAGAACTCCGAAGATATGAGTTAAAAAGAGAAAGGGTTGACAGGGATACAGATGGGTACTAAATAAGGTGGGCAAATGTAGTGGGTGATTGAAACCACAAGATGACTGCGGCAGAGACTAGATGCCAGAAAAAAGAAAAATAGTCCCTCAGTAAACAGTAGAAAATACAAGCACATAAAGTGAAAGACTCTGAAGCTTAGAAGGAAAGTTCAAGCTGGGAAAGAGAAAGAGTGCCTCAGAGTTTGATGGAAAAATAAATCCGCTGTAATGATGCAGCCTATTCTAAAGTCCAACCGGGAGAACACAGCATCTCCGGGCTGGTTGATGTGAAGAAGATGGGAAAGAGCTCAGGGCGAGATGTTCCTTTTGCCAAAGATGTTATAAAGCTCTAAGTTACACCAGAGCGGAAGGAACAGAAAAAATAATAAGCCATAGAATCAGCAATGTCATTGGAAAAAAAAAATCACATAGTCATTTAATCTTGGCTTTGGGGAGGTCTAAGTAACTATTCACCAGAGTTGTCACTGAATCATCTGTGAACTTGAGAGTCAAACATCCTTGCCTCTCGTGGTGACTCTTGTAGAGATTGAAAGGAGGTGAGTTTGGAAGAAGTTCTTAATGCTGTTTTTAGTCCCTGACAATTATCCCATTCTTTCGTATTTCCTCCTGAATTTCTATAAGCTATTTAATTATTTGTCCAGCAACTTGAAATTCACTGTCCTGCTGTTTCCAAAATCTCTCTCTTCCCCCTTCCCTCTTAAAAATGGGGACCCTGGCCTGGGTCTTCAGCACTTGTCACATGCCCCAGGACTGCTCAGACCATCACCCCTCCAGCGGTCCCTGCTTCCAAGAACTAGGGTAAGAGTCATCTGAGGTGGAGACAGGAACTCACGTCAAGCAGCTAGATGCTTCCTTCTGGGGCTTCAATTCTTAGTTTGAAGATCATTCTCATTGATAGAGAAGATATGATCAAGGAGATGCTAATGGTTTCTGGTCTCTCTACTGTCTGTCATCTGTGAATACTGTGAAGTCTGCCCCAAAAGGGGTGTGAATCCTGGTGTCTGCTCTAAACATACGTTAACAATTCCTCTTGTTGTCCTCTGCTGTTTCTCTCAAGCTTGAGCTTATTCTTAGATTTAACCCCTCCTGACATGACTACTTTTGTCCAATCCTCTTTAGCACTGGTTTTTGATGATGTGTTCCCTGCCCACTTCAGTCTCGCATTCTGCCTCATTTACATAGTTTGCAGTTCTGTGGTCAACATTTTATTGTTGAAAGGCTTACTGCCCCCATTAGCCACCTTTCCCAGCCTTATACTCTGGTCTTGGGATTATATCATTCTTTCCTCTAAGCTTTTTGAAATGTGTGTTCCCCAATTCTTGCGAAGTATGGTCTGTGGCACCGCTTGCTTGAAAAAGGGCAAACATTTCGGTCTTCCCCAAACCTTCAGAATCTCTAGGGTTGGTTCTTGGCAACATGGTAATATTTCTTTCTCTCTATGGCACTTTCTTTCAATATTTCTGTTATTAGTCCAGAGTAATAGCTCCTTTTCATCATTCTCTCTGTTTTAGTCAGTGTTTTCACTGCTGTGACTATAAAAGACTTGACCAGAACAGTTGTAGAGAAGGAAAAGTTTATTTGAGGACTCAAAGTTTCAGAAGTCTCAGTCCACAGACAGGTACATTCATTCCTCAGGGCTTGAGGGAGGCAGAACATATCAGCAGAAAAGTATGGAGGAGAGAAGCGGCTCACATGATGATTAGGAAGCAGAGAAAAAAATCCACTTGCCAGATACAAAATATATACCCCAAAGGCACACCCCCAAATGCCCACCTTCTCCAGCCACACCTTGCTTACCTTCAGTACTACTCAGTTAATCCCATCAAGGGATTATTTCACTGATTGGTTAAGGCTCTCATAACCTAATAATTTCTCCTCTGAACCTTCTTGCATTGTCTTACACATGAGTTTTCGGGATACCTCACCATAATACTCTCCAATTTCTGAAAGGTTAAATTGCCAGTAAGTTATTAATTCACCTGTTGTTCGGCTGTTAGGAGAATACAATTTTGAAAGTAACTTGAATTTCTCTAAACACTACCTTGTTGTCTCAATAACAATATGAAACATATAAGGAAACTAATATATATGCCTTCTGGCTGGCCAGATTGCATGTAGCATTTTTACACTGAGATCACACCACATAGGTTGAGATTTGATTCTTCTTTTTGGACTGAGTATCAAGAGTCAGATGAACAATAATTCTCAATTCATAGCCCTATCATCATTTGTCTACACAAAACCATTTCTCTACTCAGTCCTCTTCCCCAGTCACTAAGCCATACACCTATTCTTTTCTCCCCCACGTTTACTGACTTAAAGTGTCTGGGATATATCCATAAATAATTAAAGTTGTTTATACAGATAGTTTTAGTTCACAGAAATACTGTAGTACTCTAAATATCATTGTGTTTTTTTCTCCATTCAGCATTGATTTTTTAATATCGATTCCACAATTCTGTATCAATCTGATTTTAGTTTGTTCCTTTAATTTTATTTTATCTTGTGTTAACATTATATTTTACTTCTATATCCCCTAGTGATAGTCATCTATTTAGCTTCCATCTCCCTTTACCACAAAAAGACATTAAGAACACCCTTAATGGACCTGAGGAAATTTCTCTGGTTTAGAATCAATAGAACAAAATCTTTCTTTTCCCTTTTTATTTATTTATTTATTTATTTTTTGAATGCTGCTAGATTACATTCCAAAGTCTCAGCATCTATCTACATTTCTATCACCAATGCATGACCATTCTCAACTCCCAAGGTCTTCCTTCCCCAATACTTGGCATTATCCACCTTTCTAATTTTTGCATTCTGATTGCATATCAAGTTGTATTTTCTTGTTCTTTGATGTGGATTTTTCCCATTGCCAGTGAATTTGGGCATCTTCTTATATACACATTATAATCCTTATTATTTCTCACTATGTAAATTCTTTTTAAAAATTATATATATACATATATATATATATATATATAATTTTACCACTGAGCCACAACCGCAGTCCCTGTAAATTCTTTATCTGTATACTTCATCCATTTTTCTTGGCTTTCTTGTTTATTGGGGTTTTTTTTCTTTTCCTTATCAGTTTGCAGTGCTACCAAATTTGTCAATAGTGTATCGTATAAAGCAAGAATCCTTAAAATTCCAGCAGTCAAACCCACATAATATTTTCATTATAGGTAGTTACAGTTTGTGCTTTGGGGGTCTTGAGAATCTTTTTTTTTCCTCCCCTAGGTCACAAAAATATTTTCCTACATATTCTTGTGTTTGATAGGCTTACCTTTCATGTTTTGTTCCTTGATTCATTTGCATTCCACTTGACATCTAGTATAATAGAGGAATATAGAAATCCAGCTTTGTATTTTCTTAATATAAAATCTTTCCAACACCAATCACCAAACATGTTCATTCCCCGTACACTGTGGTGCCCTAGGAAGCCTGCAGTACACTGTTCACGAGTGGGAACTCTGGAAGCCAGTTACACAGACCTGAATCCCAGCTTGCCACACACCAGCTTTGTGGCAACTGGTAACTACCACTCTGTACCTTTCCAAATCTCATTGAGTGGTTTAGAGGAGGAAAGGAAGTGGTCCTCCATGTTATAGATGCATTGAGAAAACTCTATCTTTTTTGTTATTGATTAAGTTCTTCTCTCTACACAGTTTCATCAGTGTCTGTATTTTTTCTTGTGTCAGTATTCATGATGACCATGCCTTCCTAATATACCTTATTTTTTTTTCTAATCCAGAATCACCTTCTCAATTTTGCAGATTGAAAAAGTTTATTTTTATCCATGTTTCCTGAGTTGAACATAATTTGAAGGATTAGTACAAGTAGGGGGAAAGGTCTTGGAGGAAATGAACATATAAAGGAGATTAACAATGAAATTTATTAATTTAAAATAAGATACAGCTGCTAAGCAGACCTGGGTACTTGGTTTTCTTGAGTACATGTATATTATTTCCTGCAGAAAAATATATTTATAAAACCATTTTAAAGACAAGAACTCATGGGATGGGGGTGGGTAGATGAAAATCTAATATCACACCAAGTAGCTTTAAATATGGTGGAGATATACTTACCTGCCAAGGATGACAAAAAGCTGTAGAGCCACCCAGATCACCCCCTCCACTGGACAGACAGTGCTGAGGACATGCTGACAAACTTTTATTTACCTTTCCATCTCTGCTCCCACCCTTTCATATAGGTTTCAGCCTTCTCTATCCATATTCATCAATACCATTGATTAAGCCTAAAGTCTCTTCCTATATTCCAGCTACTTCTTGATTCAGTTTCTAGACCCTGGATTTCATCTTGTCCATTAAGATAACATTTTTAGATAGTCACATTTGCAGCATCAAAATTTATTTCCAAAGATTCTTGCTAGAAGAAGCTTGTGAAAATGAAAAGTGGTCTCTGCTGATTCAGATTTTTTTTTTCTACCAGGGATTGAACTCAGTGGCACTCAACCACCAAGCCACATCCCAGCCCTTTTATAAATATTTTTTTTTAGAGACAGGGTCTCACTGAGTTGCTTAGGGCTTTACTAAGTTTCTGAGGCAGACTTTGAACCCACGATCCTCCCAAGTTGTTGGGGTTTCAGGCATGCACCATCGTGCCCAGCTCCTGATTCAGATATTTTATATCAATTGTTTTTCTGACTTGTCACAGTGTTAAGTACAGATATTATTATACAATTAATGTCAGAACAAACTAATAGCCGGCTTTATTTTGACTTTTTGTGTTTCCGTTGCACTTATAGCTATTTATTTCTATTGTTCAATCATAACTTACTTTGACTTCATGTTCAATAGGTTCTGCAACAAATGTACAGTTAAATAACATTATATGTCTCATCTCAATCAGTCATACCGCTGTTATTCAGGTAAACAGACAGTAATGAAGTAGGCAGGGCACTGAATATGCTCTGCTCCTCAGAGAGCACCATGAAGGGTCCACATCACAAATGAAAATGCTCCAGGCCCCTTTTCTTATTTTTATACACCATCTGAATCAGGAAAGGTAGTATCGCCTCAGTAGTCTAATAGAACCAGGGCTGTCATTTTAATCCTATCAGCACCTTTCAGTTACATGCCTGCTTTTGACTTGTCAAAGTGGTCACCTTCATTAGCTCATATCAGCTAGTTTTTATAACAGAAATTCTGGAAGACTGTTGTAAGAATGAGTTATTATTTTATTTTCACAATGAGAAAATGGAGGGCAGAGGGGGGATTCATGGCCTGCCTACAGTTGCACAGAGCTGAAACTTGAATCCAGCTCTCCCTTCTTCTGCCCTTCTGCTGAATGCTACATTCCTGGTGATAGAGCTCTTCTCTCAGAAAATGCTGTAATTCCCAAGCACTGCAAGGCCACACTCATGACAGTGTCAAAGGTCTAAATCAGCCTTCCACACAGACACATGTAGGTGAATTAGGTGTCCACCAAGTGCTGTGACCAGGGCATTCAGAAAGTCTCTCTGTCCCTCATCAAAGCTGAGGCTCCTCAAACCCCACAGAGGTCCCTTCTTTGCAGCAGGGCACTGAAGGGTGCTGTCACAATGGGGTGTTCTTTAGCAATTCAAGCACAGGAAAACAGCAGCAGCAACAAACAGCATAACTCTCCTTGTGCCTTGAGATTATTTTAAGCCCAGATGGGACTTTAGGGACTGGCAACCAGGAAAAATCTAACAGAAATCAGGGCATCTGTGTTAGTCAGCTTTTCACCGCTGGGACCAGAACACCTGACAATGAACTTAGAGGATGAATAGTTGATTTTGACTCACAGAAGTTGAGTCCATGGTCAAGCAGTTCCTTTGCTCTTGGCCCAAGATGAGGCACAACATCATGGCAGAAGGGCTTGGTAGAAGAAAGCTGTAGCTGGTGGCAGCCAGGAAGCAGAGGGAGGAGCCAGGGGTAAAAAAATAATTCCCAAGGGCATGACCCCAGTGACCTTCTTCCTCCCACCACTCCCTACCTGCCTACAGTTGGCACCCAATAATCCATTCAAATTATTAATTTACTGATTTGGTTACAACTCTCATAATCTATTTTTTTTTCACCTCTGAACATTTCTGAATTGTCTAACATGAGCTTTTTAGGGAACACCACATATCCAAATCAAAGCAGTTATCACAAAACTTCCAAAACACAAAACTATCTCCAGAATAGCAAGCACAATGGGAAGCCTAGACTGGAAGTTCAAGGCAGCAGGAAGATGAGCCTGGAGAGGACAGGGGCCTTGCCATTTATGATCACTCTAAGACTGGTGTCCTTATATACCAGGATCTACTGAAATAAAAAGAGTAATATAAGGGTCAACTTACTGAAAGACCTAAGACAGATAAACCATTTAGCATGGAACCTAAATGCAGTATATCTTCAATAAGTGTTTGCTATAAATATCTTTTTGCAAGTAAGAAAGCAAGGCAGAGGGGTATTATTGTTTAAAATCCCATCAGAAATTAGAATTTCATCCTCAGAAAAACACACATGAAAAGGCTGAGGAGCAAAACTGTAACTCTTTCCTGGGGGTTCTTCCCATCCCCCACCCCACCCCCCCCTGTAAACATAGTGGCAGTACTGAGAAGCCTGGGGACAGGAGGATTGCCGCATCAAATACATCTGTCAGTTCTAAAATGAAGTCAAAATAGAGAATACATAAGGAACCTCAGTCGTGCTTAAGTAACAGGATAAGGAAGGACATTTGCATTTGTGCATTGACTTTTCTCCAGGAGTTAAAAACACTTGCAGGCATTCAAAGCTAAATAAACTCAATTTGGGATGAAGCTTCAAGGTTCTGAAGTCCCATAGGCTGGTGATTTCCTGTATGAACTTCCTAGAGATCCATTCATTCTCAGGATCTCCTCCTCTTCCCTCTTTTTTTTTTTTTTTTTTTACCATGGATTGAACCAAATGGCACTNCTTTTTTTTTTTTTTTAGTCATGACGTAAATAAGAGACCTGGTGTTCCCCAGTGTACTGTTTTCTTTGTCCCCTATTGTTGAAGCTTAGAAATGACATCTGAGTCCTCCTTGTCGAAGGTGACAAACTGCATTTGGTTTGCATTTTGATGCAGTCCATTTCTCAGGTTCCAGCCTGTCAAGCGGGGTTGGAGGGGGCTGGTAAGCTCCCAGACCTTAATCCTCGCTGTCCTTTATTTGTGTGGGAGCTCAAGGCATTAGTCCTCTTGAAATTGCAAAGACTCATTTTGTTCACATCTCTTGACTATCACATTACAAGGCCGAGTGTGATTTTCATTGTCAACTGGAGTATGCTTAAATGAAGAGTGCCGGGTGCCTCAAGAGGGGCCACAGATTCCCTCAACACTTAACAGGGCTCTGGTAACGAAGACACTTAACAGCTAGGTAAGAATGTCAAGTAGCTGTGGCGACAGTGAGGAGACCTGCAATTAGCTTAACTGCAATACCTGCTCACATGCAATCATTTCTCAAGAAGCATCCAGGCTGCTCACTTCATGGACAGTTTTAGGTCTTTTTCACCCCAAAGCCTCTTTTAGAAAATCCTCTGTAGCCTAGCAGGTTGTGGTATTTGGATTAACTTCCAGATAGTCCCTACTCCCTATTTCCTCTGCCTTCCGAATATCACATCAGGGCCTGTTTTAGCCCAAAGAACATTTTATCCCCCTCGGTCTACAGGAAAGGAAATAAAAATTAACAAACAAAAAAAATCCCATGATCATACAAAATACTTATCTTAATGATAGTTTGCTTCCATTAATGTGTCTTCTTTGGGGACTTAATCTGCGTGCCCAGGCATGAGAGACACCAGCTGGCATTTATCTCTGTAGAAGGAAGGCATTCCAAGCACAGTGTGTTATTACTCATGTCATTTATCATTTTCTTTTTATTAATCACACTGATATATTTAAGATAGGCTCTAGATGAATAAATTAATACACTCTGGTTGAAGAAAAACGACGCTTGGTTGTATCGCCAAGCATGTGCTCCACAGGGGGCTCATGAAATAGTGTTTGAATTAGGATCCATTCAGTTGCTTTGGAGAATGGTCGAGGTGCAGTGAGTGATTACAACAGTCTACTCTTGTTCTCAGAGGAAGAAAGTCAGTGATAAAATCATTCACAGCAAGAAATGATCTGTCCATCATCTTCTCCCTCCCCCACACCCTCCATTCACCCAGTTATATTTATGTTGGCTGGAACTAGGAATTCATTTAAACTCCTGTTATTTCCTCCATTATATTCAACTTAGGAAACATTAAAATTAGTCCTATAATCCTGAGCAACATACACTGATGGAAAGTGGAGACAGCCCCTAAGTTTTTGTTTGGAGGAGTTGTAATTTTTAATTTTTCCTGAATAACTTCCATACACTAATAATGATCAAGTGTTGACTTAACTCTTCAATTGGCCACACAGCACTGAAATAGGTAGAGAGGAGCAGTTCCCTATTTATGTGCAACGACAGCATCATGCTCTGTTCTATCCGTCATTATTACAGCAGCTTATATTTATGAAGTGTCTTTTTTTTTGATGAGTTTCAAAGATTCTGTAATTCACTGCATTTTACATATGGGGACCCAGAGGAATAGAAGTGTCACACTGTGGCTGAGGGACAGAGGTAATGCCAGAACACAGCTCTCTTAACTTCCAGGTTATTGCTTTATCTTATCATGCTACCTGTCAGCATATAGATGACACTCAAATCTGTCTGCTCTCTATCCTAAATTGACACTTTAAAAAAAAAAAAAAAAAACTGTGACTAAACAAACCTCAGGGGACAGAAGCAACCAGGATATCCTGTACTCAGTCACTAGCCTTCTGAATTCTATAGCCTTTGAAATTGTGTCTCTGCACCTGGGGGCATTTGATGTGCCCCTGAGGCCATATGCTTTCCTGCCAATAACCGGTTGATCCTGTGCTTCCAGAGGGGTCCTTGGCAACAATCGCAGCTGGTTTTTAGTTCTGCCAGGAGTCCCCTAAGGGTGCCCAGTTGGAATCATCACACTGGAACCTGGAAAGTTATAAAGGCAAGATCCTTGGTTCCACAAAGCCCAGCCCCTTCTCAATAATGAACATCCCTAGCATCTTTGTACCAACAAGCCTGTGCTCTTATAATAAAGTGCCTTCCTGGTGGAAGCAGGGACTTCTAGAAAGATACGCTCTGCCTCTCAAAACTTTATACTTGGTATCTTCATGAATGATTAAAGCTATGTAAAACTGTAAAATTTGGGTACTTTAACTGGAGTGCAGCAAGATAACCAATTACTTCTAAGTTATTTAGGACCTACAATCTTCAAAGCTTCACTTATACAAGAGAAGAAAAGGCTAAGAAGAAATACAGTGCTCCTGGCTAGGGGTGTTGGTGTGATGAGCTATTTTGCATAGGATCCTAGTCTGGGGTCTCTATCCTCTAAATGAGGCCAGGAGAGTGGAAGGAAGTAGATTTAAACTAAAGCATGCAGGCTTTAAGTGAGATAAAAGAAAGAATTTCCTGACAATAAGATTCTTAAACCCTGGAATGAGTTATCAAGAGCAGTTTTGGAATCTTCTTATCTAGAGACCTTTAAAAACAGTGTAGATTCCCATCTGTCTGAGATGGTTTAGAACAGATGGCCCTAAAAGCCTCTTGGTGGATTAGATTATCTTTTAAGTTTCTTTCTAGCCCTATGATAAACAAGGGGAGTTGGAAGTATTAGTAAATGGCCAATCAGTAAACACTGTAACAGCAAAAACCACCCTGGGCCTGTAGATAACCACCTTCCTCCTTAGCAGTGAGAGTGGGCTTTTCCCAGGCCCACCTAGAAGATTCTGAGAACCCAGCAATTCTCCTAGTTTGTTGGTCTGCCATATATTTTTATGTGGTGTCTTTTTATGTTGAGTGTTTGAGTTTATGTAGTTAAATCTATGGATCCTTTCCTCTTTTATTCCTTTTATTGTGTGGATGCTAAAACTTTTACAATTATTTTAGTTTTGTGAAATTATTCATAAATAAGAATGGTCACTGTGGTATTCATTTACATTAGCAAAAAAAAATGGAAATAATCTAAATATTCAACAAGAGGGGACTTTCCACAATAAAAGATATGGCCATGTGATGAAATATAGTAGAGCTATTATAATTTAAAACTTGGAAGAACACTTGATTACCTTGAGAAATGCATTAAAAGAGGGGGAAAGTAGCATTCTCATATCCATGGCATAGTTCCAAATGTTTTTATATAGAAAATTAAAACATGGGGATTGAATATACTAGTACCTGTGAAATACTGGTGTCAGAACAACAAGGGGATTTATACTTGTTGCTTGAGGCTCTTTTGAGTCATAATTTTTATAGTGCATATGACTATATCTTAAGCACCATCATTGTCCTATGTTCAATTCTCTCTAGTATTTTAAGATATTTGCAGAACATGAAATTTTCAGGCATGTCATTGCCCTTAGACAGGCCCTGTGTCTACTTTGTAATGCAGATTATGTATCTGTCCTCAATTCAGGGGAGCTTCCATGAAAAAAACAACCCGTAACTTTGAAGAGCCCTCGTAACTCTTCCGTATCACTTGTCTTACCCAGACATTTGCGTCCCTCATAGCCCATATTTCAGTTCTGTCTCCTGGCAGAACACTAAAATATAAGCTCCCTCATTGTTAAGCTTAATGGGACTCGGTTGCATATTTCAAGTTTCGATAGAATTTTACCTACTGAACACTTGCCCTTTCTTCTGTGGCAGCAACAGATCTTAGGTGGTTTAAAGGTACTATCAAAGAGCTTACGAGTATCCATTCCCAAGATGGTGTGAAATATATTAGTGATAATGTGCCCAGCGCATACTGAGATTTATCATGGACAAATTGTGAGTCTGGATTTTACTCAATATCCAGCTGTACCCTTAGCCATGCCTGCTATCCAGACTCCACTCACTACGTTACCCTCCTACTTCAGAAATGTATTCTGTCTCCCTAAAACTGGTGTCCTGGACTCCTGATTGGTCTCCCCATGCCCAACATCTTTCTCCTGTCCTCCCTCCTCCTGCCATCAGCAAGAAGGATGTCAGCTTCCCCAGCAGCTGCCCTTCACACATAGGATGAGATGCAAAGAATTCTTTTTTGAACACATATTAATTGTGCAAATTAGTGAATTCACTGTGGTATTTCCATGAGATATAAGTTCTTTAAATAGGCTATGAACCTCAAGTTCTGTTCTTGTCTTCTTGTCTCTCTACTTCTTGAATTTATTCTCTCAATATAAATTCTGTTTCTTTTGTCTGGAACTATCCTTTGAAACCAAAGTTGAACAAAGCCTCCTTATTTCTCAGGACCCAAATCAAGTCACTCACTCTGCTCCATCCTGTGAAGCATTCTTCAACTTACTCATTGAGTCCTAAGTACTCCTGCATCCCCTGTTACAGACAATTGCCATAAAATTGCAATTAAGAATTAAATTTTTAATTTAAAAAAATTAAAATCGCAAAATAAAACTTTTCTATATGGGGCAATGATCTGCCCAGGGCCTTAACTTTCATATGCTCACTACTTGTACAGAACCAGGAACATATTAGCTGAGAAGTAAGATTGTTTTTGTTGATTTGACATGTTAACTAATAAAATGGCCTTTAAAATAAACAGGCAGGCAGGTATGTGTCCAAAGCACATAACATTAGTATGTTATAGAAGTATTTGCACTACCATGTTAACTACAGTATTATTCACAGTAGCCAAGAAATGGAATCAACCTGAGTGTCCATTAGCTGATGAATGGATAAAGAAAACATGGTGTTTGTAAATGGAATACTATTCAGCTATAAAAAGAATAAATCCTGTCATTTGTGATTATATGATGAACATGGAGAACATTCTAAATGAGATAAGAGAGGCACAGAAAGACAAAGACCACATGATCTCACCTACATGTGTAATTTTAAAATTTTGGAGATATTGGTCAAAGGATATATAATTACAGATAAGAGGAATAAGTTCAGATGTTCAACACTGTGACTGTAGTTAGTGATGCCATATTGTATATATACTGAAAAAATATATGCTAAGAGTAGATATTATGTGTTCTCACCACAAAAATGATCAGTTTTTGAGGTAATGCATGTGTTAATTAGGTAGATTTAACCTCAGTGTTCACATTCTTCATAAAACTTTATGTTGTACACAATAAGTGATAGTTTCATCTATCAATTAAAAAAAAACAAAAATGAACAAGTAGATAATAACAACTGCAGTCACCAGCCAGCAGCAAGTCACACCACAGGTTTACAACTTTTCTCTGCTTGAGGTTCCTCCTGCAGACTTTGTCCCCTGAGCCCTTCCCTGTTGGACTGCTCCCAAGAACATCTTTCTCTCAATACCCCAAGGACGTGCCTTCAGAGTGACACGGGGACCCTTGCAAACAAAGGAAGTGTCCATAGGGAGAAGAAGGCGGAAGGCACAGTCATTTCTCACCTTTCCAACTCATTGTCTTAATGATGCGATTGGTCAAAATAGAGCTGCATGTTATTTTCTAGAAGAAGGGCTCCCAAATTCATTAAAAAAAAAAGATCATCACTATAAGGCAATCAAATTTTTAATGTCACCAAGTAAAAGCGTAAATAAACAAAAGCCCTCATCTGCTGGAAGCATTCTTTTGTCAGGTAAAGCACATTGAAGTGGTAACTGAACAGAGAGGATGTGAGTGCAGAGCGCAGCAGAGGGCTTTCAGCTGGACAAAGGTAGCGAGAGTCTCATGAGACGAAGTAGTGTTTACTTCTCCCCACTCTGCTGCTTAGTGAACCCGCGTGGTGGACCAGCTCAGGTTAACATGCCACGTGTCCCTCTCTAGAAGACTGAGGGACGGGCCTGCAAGCAGCAGGACAGTCACAGGGCAGGGCCAGCAGACTTCCTCCCTCTCCTCATACCAGGCCTGGGGGAACCACCATTCACCATGATGTCCATCCCGTGTCCCCCCTGTACTTGCACTGCTAAGAATCACTCTTGGATTGAGCAGGAGGGAATCTATATGTCAAAAGCCGAATGAGCTGTTACTTAAGAATTTCCAAAATTATTGACAGATGACAGTCGCACTTTTGACTTTAGGGAAAAGCAGGTTCAGTGCATTCTGAGTGGGTGGTAAGGCCATGTTTGCATTGGCATGGCAGCCATTAACTTCAAATACTTGTGCCTGCGTGTGGTTTGTCACTTGTTGCTGTTGGCCTGTGGGTGGTCTGCAGTCTACATTTTTTGTACACGTCATTTCAACCACAAGTACCCCCAGAGGGGCAACTGTGGGTACCTGGGTGTTGTTGAGGTCCCAACATTTGTGTTGTTGCCTGGTGTGGTTGGCACCACATCCCACCAATGCCTAGTGCTGGGTGTTCTCAGACCCAGATAGGTGTTCTGGTCATTTTTGTTATAATGATTGAAAATCATCTCAGAAGTGGGAATCTGTCCCATCACTCTGCTCCCTATGTTTCATTGTTTTAAGAGAAAAATGAATATTCTATTTTAATATCTCTAACATGGCGTCTTTTAAAAATGTCAGGGAAGTTACAAATAGTACATTCAACATGGCAGTGTAAATTTTTTGTTTTGATTTGTGTTTTTTTTTTTTTTTGCACTGGGAATTGAACCCAGGGCCGTGTGTATGCTGAGCAGGTACTCTACCACTGAGCTATACCTCAGCTCCATCTATACAGTGAAATATAAACAAACTTGTTCTACCTGGGGTTGACTTTCTCTGGTGGTTAAATTTACTAAAAGTGGTAGGTACAGGGCTGGGGATGTAGATGAATGGTGGTTTACCTGCCTAGCATGTGTGAGGGCTGTGTTTCATCCCTAGTACAGGTAAATAAATATATAAATAAGACATGTGGATACGAATTCTTTGTGGAGTTTTGAGTTATAATCTGTAAAATTCAAAACCAGCTTAGAATTATGATATGTTATGTTTATCGATTGGTCACTATGCTGGTGGGAAATTAGCATTCAAGGCTGGAGAATTTTATGATTGTTGTACATATTCATGCACTATAAGACTAGCCTCCAGGGAAAATAACCTATGGTCAGAGCATCTGCTTTTGCAATTTTTTCCTTTGAAAATCCTAGACATTGTCTTATCAAAAGCTTAAACTTGGAGCCGCGGGTGTACCTCAGTGGTAGAGAGCGCTTGCCTAGCATGCACGAGGCACTGGGTTTGATCCTCAGCACAAGATAAAAATAAATAAAAGTATTGTGTCCATCTACAGCTATAACCCAGTCATTTAATAGGTAGTAATAGGTTGGAGCTCTTTAGTAAGATATAAATCATGTCATACAATTCACCTGGTGGATATACATTCACAATACATTTAGAGTTGTGAAACCATCACCACCTTGCTTTTAGGATATCTTATCACCCCCAAAAGAAACACTGCACCCTTGAACAGTCACTCTCCATTTCTCTGGTTCATTCCCAACCCTAGATAATCTGATCCATTTCCTATGTCTGCATAAGTGCCTATAAGTAAAATTACATACCATTTTGCCTTTTGTGACTGGCTGCATTTACTCAGTATAATGTTTTCAAGGTTTTCTCATGCTAGCATGTCTCTCAGTACATCATTTTTTCCTATTGTAAATAATATTTCATTGTATACATAGATATCATATTTTACTGACCTGTTCATCTATTGGTAGACATTTGGGTTGTTTCTCCGTTTTAGTTCTTATAAACAATAATGCAGTCAATACTTGTGCACACATTTTTGTCTGAATTTGTGTTTTCATTTTCTTGGGTATATACCTAGGAGTGGAATTGCTAGGTTACATGGTAACAATGTGACAGACCATTGTTACCTTCTCATCAGCAGTGCGTTGAGGTTCCCATTTCTCCACCTCTCACCTGAGCTTGTTATTATCTTTCCTTTGGATTATATCCATTCTAGTGAGTTTGATGTGCTATCTCATTCTGGTTTTGATTCACATTTCCCCCAATGACTAATAAGCTTGAATACTTTTTTTGTGTGTATACTTATTAGAAATTGGTGTATCTTCTTTAAAAAGAAACACCTATTCACAACCCAGTCATTTAATTTTAAAACTTAATTTCAAATGTGAGTGAATCTAAAAGGTAAGGAATGAGAATGTGAGGAAAGAAGTGAGTTCTTTCAAGGTTTCCTCTCTTTTCTAATATTTTTACCTATTGAATGACTCCTAACATTTATTTCTTATCCACACTACATAAAATTTTAAAGAGCATGACTTTCTCTCTTTTAAACTTTTAATGTCGAAAAATGTACAGACTTGATTTTTTATTTGTTTTTCTTTCTAAGTGAAATACTCTATTAGGGGGACGCTATTTCCATGTAACATGCTGGAGAAGAGGGTCACTTCCAGATGCTGGGATAGGGTCCCAAATGCTGCACCAATGTTTCATTTGAGTTCTGGGATTCTCAAAGGGGAATCATGAGATGAAAATGAAACCTCAGCTTCACATCATTTCAGAAGCAATAGATCACTTGCCCTCTCCATTGCTGTGATCCTCGCTGTAGAGAGCAGACGTCTGCTAACTGAGGAACAGAAGGACAACTCCCAAAATTGTGAAAATTTTTATAGAAAAGACATGGCTGTTGGAATTTTTCACCACAGGAATAAATTATGATGCTTTTTTTTTTTTTTGGTTGAGTTTCTCATAATGCTCCTTGCATCGCTTCAGCCCAGAAGCAAGGTGGAAACTGTTCAGACTTAGCCCAATGTTCCAGCCATTCCACAGTGGAAAGAAGAAGATAGTCAAGATGAATCAATTCTAGTCGAAGTTTCATTACTAAAAATGTAAAGGTGTGTGAAGACAACACAGAGGAAGAACTCTTAATTGCATGATGTATTCCTCACCCTCAGTTATACTTAATACTTTGATGCTACAACAAAGCTACTATCTAGTCCTTGAAAACAAGAGTGATTTCCCTGCATTAATAACTGATTGGGTTTCAGCCCAGTGATTTCCCAGTACGAGTTGCCCTTGTTCAGTGTGCTGATCCAGGGACCTTACCACGTGCTCTGTCCACACAGAGCCATGTAACAAGGTGATTATTTCTGCATGCTGAAAAGATCTCATGTTAAACCATTCCAAATCTTCCTAGAACTTTGCTAATTGCTGAGGTCTGTTTTTAGAGCTTTTTTTCTTACTATGCCTTCTATAAACTTTTCATATTTACTGATTGTGACCAGGTGAGAGGACAGATAACTATTAATAACGATTTTCATGAGTCTTAGTGGTAGAGAAAAAGTGAAATAAGAAGGAGATAAAATAGAGGTTTAGAAAGAAAGAAAGAAAGAAAGAAAGAAAGAAAGAAAGAAAGAAAGAAAGAAAGAAAGAAAGAAAGAAAGAAAGAAAGAAAAGAATTAGAGGTTTAGAAGCCAAAATAGGGGTTTAGAGACAATAAATAAATAAATAAATATTGTCTTTTTTCCCCACTTAAATTTTATGTAACTATATTACAGGCAATAGGGGAGAAATATTTTAAAAAGATATTCTTCCTCATAATCCCATAGCTATAATCTCTATACTTTAATGTATTTCCTTTAGCCTTTTATTCTATATATCTTTGCCTGGTTCTGTATAAATCTTGTTTCTTATTTTTATATAATATGGTATCATATCTAATTTTTGACATTGTCACAACATGCACATCCAGTATTTTTAATGGTTGCATAATATTCCAAGCAGGGACAAATGAATTTAGTATTCTTTAGTATGACAGTTTGATGTGTGGAAAAAAAAAGAAGATAAATTAAGATTGTAACAATAAAATGAACAAAGTCAAGGAAATCAAAAAAGGCTTTTGAGTAGAATTTCTTCTAATTTATCAAAGGTTGAATAGACCACCATGCAAGAACATAAAATGACTAAGCGGATGATAAGTATATTAGTCTTATAATTAAATAATTTTAAGCAGTATGATAAATTTAATGTTACGCAAAATTTTAATGGCCCTTTATGGTATTTAGGTAAATGGTAAATGTTGACACAAGTAATCCCATAATGTATTTGGAGAAATTGTCTCACACCAAACGTAATTCCCAAGGTTCCTCTTCTCTTAGATTTCTAGTATTTCCAGGCATTGTAGTATTGAGTATTGCCCTGATATTTTACTTGCCCAATGACACTGAATTGTATCTCCCCGCAAAATGAAACTCTTTATATTTATGTACTAAGATTATTTAACACTCACCGTGGGAAAAGCAGGGTGGGGCACAATACGAAGAACACAGACAATTTTGATCTTGCTTCTGATTTCAAGTAATCTTAGGAATAAGCCTTATTTCACTAGGAAATAAGGCTACAGAGCTGAGCTGGGAAGGGCCTTGCCAATCAGAGTAAAGAGCTGGAACTTGATTTCAGAGGCATCCGGCCAACAGAGACCTTCCAGCCAGGTTTAAATGCACTTCCAGGCTGACAAATGTTCCAGAAGGAACACACAGAGGACTGTGTGGGAAATGGACTGGAGGAGGAGATTCATGGCTGTTGAGAAAGACCAGAGAAGAGAGCACAGGGCCTGCTGGGAGGAATGGAGACAGGGACACTCGCAGCACTGTCCCATAGGACACACTGGCTCCACACTGTGGTGAGCTGCAGAGGAGGAGCAGGAGGAGACTTAGAGGAAAAGGGAAGTTCCATTTTTACTTGGATTTGAGGCGCTCTGGACACACTGGTGCAGAGTTCTGACCTTTGGGCAGTAGATTGAAATGGAGAGAAGGAGAAAGAAGCCCTTCTCAATGTTAAGAAAGGAGAGGCAAAGGCGAAGTCACCCGAAGAAAACTTGTCCTGCCACCAACGAATGTCAGGGAGGATCAGATGCAGACAGTGCCCAGATGTATCAAATTTACAAAGACTAATACTTGAAAATGGGCCTCCGCAATCACTAGGTGACCTTAGGAAGAGAAGTTTAGGAAACTTCTTTGGAATAAAACCAGACATGTGTAGTAACTGCTTACTAAGTATTTTTAATTCTAAGCACTTTGTCTTATATTATCTCATCTAACTTTCCACAATCCTTTGATACATTCTATTCTGTAATTATCCCTACTTCAAGATGAGAAAATAGTTTTGGAGGACTAGAAGACCACTGGTTAGCTAGAGTCAGATGGGGATCAAGGCAGTCAGAGGACACAGAACTGCATGGCCTCACCACATGAAGAGAAGTTGAGCAAGCAGAGAAAGCAAGTGTCAACATCTCCTCTAGGCAGAGTCTAGGGAAGCAAAAAGCCAGATACCACCCTAGGAAGGATGGAAGATATGGGCCGTGTTGATGCCTGAGAATTGGGGTAGGATAAACAAACCAGTGGTGGAGATAACTGACGTCACGAAGCACTGGGAGAGGTTGGGGAGACATGGGGGCTTAGCGCTGGTCATCTGATGGTTCCTGTAATAAATCTGAGGTGGTGGCTGGGCTTTAAGTGAACTTGTGGCTGACGCATTCAAGTATTATGTGCAGCTGAGAGGGTGGTGCTGTGGAATGTGCAATTTGAAAGCAGAGTAAAATCTGGAATGACTGCTGTGGGAAATGTAAGTAAAAACTGTGGGGGAATAAGTGACATCATTACAGCACAGTTCTAAGGCAGCAGAAAATGAATTGGAGGCTGGATCTGGGTGACTATGCGGGTGTGATGGAGGGCTTGGGGAACTCAGCCTGTGAATTCACAGGCGTCCTGACGGAAAGTAGTTGGCTGCAGTGAGAATGGAGAGACTTGTTGCCGTATTTTTCTTGCTTTTTAATGACTAGAAAAATAAGCTCTTTAAGTAGTAAAGAGGAGGCAGGAAATGCTGGAACCTCTAGGCCCAGACAGTAATCGGACCAATAATAATGGTAATAATAACTGACATTAATTGAGCACTAAATGATGTATCAGAACTCTTCTCCACACTTTACTGTTCTGTGAAATAACTGAGGATTAACTGGGAGAATACACAGCTCCCATTTGTAAGGACCACGACAAAGTCAAGTTTTACTTAAAATGAAAAGTCAGAGGAAAGGTTTTAGTGGATAGAGAAGAAATGCTTTTAGAGTTAGAAGGAAAAGTAGAGTGGATTGTCCAAATGGCAGTGTTTCCCTTACCTGAATTAGGCTTCACCTGCATTCTTGGCAACATGCAGATTTTGATTCAGGATTCTGACTCTAGAAATTCTGATTCTAAGTTTGCACTGGAATCTTTTTTTTTTTTTTGCATCAGGTATTGCACTCGGCCACTGATCCACATCTCCAGCCCTATTTTTGTATTTTATTTAGAGATAGGGTCTCATTGAGTTGCTTAGTGCCTCATCTTTGCTGAGGCTGGCTTTGAACTTGCAATCCTCCTGTCTCAGCCTCCAGAGCAGCTGAGATTACAGGCGTGCACCACCACACCCGGCTGGAATCATTTTTTTAAACTATTTTTGTTGTTGTTGTTGTTGTCAATGGACCTTAATTTTATTTATTTATTATATGTTGTACTGAGGATCTAACCCAGTGCCTCACACATGCTAGGCAAGCGCTGCACCACTGAGCTACAGCCCAACCCTGGAATCATTTTTAACAAGTTGCTCATGATTAGAGAAGATTAGGAAACACTACCATAGGGTGTAATCACCAGGGCTAGGAGCTGGGTGGGCAGAAAAGAATGGCAGAAGTGAGGGACAGAAGGATACAGGGAGGAGGGTAAACCAGAAAGAATAGAAGGGGATCCCCAGCCATAGCTTACAAGGGAGAAACTCCAAGTCTGACTGGGAGAAACCCACAGGGGACTGGAGACTGGTCTCCACCACCCACCAACTCCAGCAGCCAAGTGAAGCCTCCAGCTCATATTTTTCACAAACGACCAAAGAGCCCACAGAGCTTTGGGTTCCTTTACTCAGTGTTGATACTGAGCTCAGGAATCACAATGGTATAATCCAATTATATGATTAAAATATGTTTTTACCTGAATCTCCACCACACCACCTTTACACCCCAAAACAACTCAATACCCACTGGCTGCCATTCATGTCCTCTGCAAGAAGATCAAGGGAGAATGATGCACCACCCTCTCACACTGATAACAGACTAAAAATGTAAAAGCCAGGAAGAGAGGATACACTGAAATCCATTCATGGTGCCATGCATCCATCAACCCACCAACTTCGGCCTCTGATCTTAGAACAGAGTTCAGACCAAGGGATTCCAGCTGACTTGAGGCCCTGCTATTGGGTACCTGGAGTCAGCCATCTCCCGAAGGGGAGGAGACCCAGAAAGGCAAAGGGAAGATATTTCATTTTTCTTTGTGTTACCCAAGAAGGCCAAGACTGCCCTGTTTACATTCAGAATAGATACACCAAATGAAAGATCCCTGCTGGGTACTTTTTGTATTTCCAGAGCTCACCCAGGTAAAGCTGAGAGTGCTCTCAGGGTTGGAAGTCAGTACAAAAGAGACATGATTTAAAAATAAAAGAGAAAAGAGAACTGTCTGGGCACTTCTGAGGCAGCAGCTGATAGGCTCTAGTTAAGAGTAACCACTGCATTTCTTCAAAGTCAAAGCAGAAACTATGAAAAAAACTCCTGAGGAAAAATATGGAGAGGAGTTTGAAAGGTCTAAGTACTGATTCTCATGGACTTTGATTGAAAAACTGTACTGCATTTGAAGCATATGAGCAATGTTGTTCTCGGAGCCTCCATAATTCAGCTAGTTCGCTACAAATTCACTGAACTGCCTCTGGTTTTGCTTCAAATCCCTGCTACCACCAAAAATGTTAGAGGTGATCAAATACATGGTGATAATTTACAGCTGCTACATTGATAAGTAGACAGAGCCCTCCTCCCATAGCTTCATGGGCTTGGCCTCCTATAAACCTGAGCATTTGAAAACCATTAAGTGGAATCTACGCATGCATGCTAAGGGATGACTTCAGAATGTATCTAAGTTCCATAATTATGGTGGAGTGTAATTACTATATTTTATTTTTTTAAAAAAGCAAACCAGACTATTTTAACAGGAATATTATTATTTTATATTGCTTTTAAAAATTAAAATTTTATGAAAGACTTCTGTATTATTCCATAGAAAATTTGGGTTGATTCTCTAGTGAGTGTGATTGACAAAGAAAAAATGGAAGCATCTTCTATCTCTGCAATGATGATTTAACTCAGCAGGTGTTAGAGTGAGAGTTTGTTTTTGTTTGAATCCTTTTACTTGAAAAAAAAAATGCTTGCCAATGGTATGTTATACACACAAAAGTAAAAATTAAATTTTCAAAATGATATCATCTGTGGACCTTTGCCTTTGTTAAAGCCTTACTAGTCAAAATCAAGTTGTGCATAGTAGGTCTGCTAATCACAGGTGGCCTTAGGTAGTGAGTACCTTAACAGGCTATGTTCAAGTTTAATAAGGTCAGAGCTTTGGAAGCTTAGAAGGCATTGGGTAGTTATGGCTTGCATATATCTAGTAATGGATCTCGTTTTGTTTTACCCATTTCTGCTTCTCATCTTCACCACTGCTTGGTACAACTCAGGCTCATCCTTCCATCTAGCATTAATGCCAGAGTTCCCATCGCCATGGCTTTTACTCTAACTTCACTTTCTTTTCCTTTGAATCTAATGAATTCCCAACCAAAACAAGTGAAGGGAGAAGGGTGTGCATGGTAAAGCAGTTAAATTAATGAACCTATTTCTGGAAGTCTCAGAAACATGTAGACAGTGTATGAATTCTTTTTTGAGAGAAGGCTGCAGTTAATGGGTAGGAAAGGTGAATTGGTAAGAGGTAAGAAATAATAGAGGTACACAGAGCAGAATAAAAATAACTGTGTTTCCTTCTTCAACCTTCCCTAATCACCCCTTACCTTCTCCTTTTCTTTCTACTTTTAGACTTAAAGACAAGCTACAAAAAAAAAAAATAGCCTAGTTCCCAGTTACTTCCCACCCAACTTCTTTAATGTTAAGATAATTATGATACAAGACTTAAAACTAACAAATGAATACTGTTAATAAAACTACTAGGTAACCTACAAACCCTTATTTGAATCTCATCAGCATCCTTTTTCCGTATCAGAAGCTCGTCCAAGATCCCACATTGTATCCTTTTTGTCTCCTTGGTCTCCTATGCTCTATGACCATTCCAGTCATTTCTTGTCTTTCATGACCTTGACATTTTGAAGAGTAGTAGTCTCTCAATTTGTAGAGCATTCTTCAGTTTGGGTTTGTTGATGATTCATGATGATTAGACTTATTCCTTCTGGGGCTAGAATATTACTGAGGGGCCATGCCCTTCTCAGGATATGATATATCATTGATGTGGATATGTCTTCTAACTGGTAATGTAAACCTTGATTATTTCATTATAGCATGTCTGCTAAATTCCTTCACTGTAAAGTTACTTCTGTTCCCTTTGTAATTAATAATTATCTTGGGGAAAATATTTGAGACTGTGTAAATGTTCTCTTTATACTATCACCCCTAATTGTAGCATCCTTCAGTAGTTCTGGTAAGCAGCCATTATGTCCAAGGTAATCCAATGGTGATACCCTATTTCATACCTTCCTTCTACAAATACAAATTGGAATTCTTCTCTGAGGAGGAACTGTCCTTTCTCCCTCATTTATTTATACCATTATAGACTTGTGGATATTTACTTTTTTCTATAGGCTATCATCCAGTCCTATTTATTTTGTTGCTCAAATTTTTCTAGCTTTGGCTATGGGGAGTACTTTGAGAATAGCATCTTTTCCCCTTTAACTTGCCTAGCCTTGCTTGAGAACTTTCTTACTTTCAGTGCCCTGAAAGACTCAGACTCATCTCATTTTCCCTGGCACAGCTCATGAATCAACCACTTCTCCAAAATGGCCTGAATCCCTTTATCGCAGAATTTTCTTCAGAAAGCAAGATCTGGAACTGTAGGATCTGACTGTCTGGGTCTCATTGCTTGCAGACTACCTCTCAGTAGATGGAACTTGGAGATGTAGATGATGCAGACATAGATATTTACTAGCCTTTGCATATACACATCTGCATTTATTTTGGAGTATCTCTGTACATATATAAAGAAAACCTGAGTTTATTCTGATACCTCCAATTTCAAACCAGCACCACAATATTCTAATTTTCTCTTTTCTTACTTTAACTTCTTTCTCACACAACACGTTCTTATCTACAATTTATTTGTTCAACACTAATAGGTCCCTAAAGTTGTTTCAGAATTGCTAACTCATACCCTTGTACTAACCAGAGGACAGTATTTGTATATAATTAATTTTTACCTTTAGCCTTGTAGTATCCAAAGTAGTTTGTGGATGTTATTTAGGTTACTTCTTTTCTTCCCCAAACATATCCAGAATATAACAAATGTAACAAAGTGATTATGTTAGTGGTTTTTAATATAGTTTCATTTGTTATGGTTATATTCCTATTTGGGCTCCCCCCATATCCTCATTTACATGTTTTATTGGGGGGGATGGACTGGGGATCTAACTCAAGCATTCAACCACTAAGACACATCCCCAACCTTATTTTGTATTTTATTTAGAGACAGGTCTCACTGAGTTGCTTGGCACCTCACCATTGCTGAGGCTGACTTTGAACTCTCCATCCTCCTGCTTCAGCCTCCCAAGCTTCTGAGATTATAAGCCACCATGCCTGGCTTACATGTTATTTTTAATACATGTAAATTATTCTTTGTTGTATCCAATTCTTTGGGTTTTGACAAGTGCAAATAAGTATTCACAGAACTGTTCCATAACCCCAAATCACTCCATACCCCGCAACCCCTAACAATCACTGATGTTTTCCACCTCTGTAATTTTCTTTTCCAGTTTATCATAAATGCAATCAGACAATACATAGCCTTTTGGATCTGGCTCCTTTCACTAGCCAGATTCATTTGAGACTGCCTGTGTTGTTGTGAGTAGCGTAACATATGGATGTTGAAGTCTCATCTTAAAACATGATTTGTGATGCTTGTCCATGCATCTGATGTTCAGATTCATGAAATTGCCCATTAGATTAATGTTTGTTGGATCACTTCTTGGGACTCAAAAGTATGTTTTTCATCTTCTTTAGCACAGAGCATACCTCATGTTGTTTTATTTACTCTAGTTGTTTGCTACAAACATTAGTCATTTTAACGTTCCAAGGAGGACTAAAGCCATCCGTTAATTATTTCTGTGAGATTGACATGGAGAGCATGGATAATTGAAATCTTCGCATTATCCACAAGCCTTGTAATAGCTCCTTCTTCCTCCAGCCACTTAAAGGTAGCAAAATTGACTTGCTGTAAGTTTTATATCCTTTCCTTTCCTTTACTCATCCTCTGGTAGAAGACTTAATGAGTCCTCAGGTGACCATAAAAGTGGAAAGAGAAAAGGAGGAAACACAGACTGTAGGTAATCTACATAGTAGATAAAAATCCTGTGAATCACTGAGAATTGATTGCATGTTAGTAAAATAGGTCTGAGTAGGGATTATGTGTCTTTGACTTGTTTTTGACTCCCATGTAATCTTGGCACCTGTTGATTCAACCATGAACTTACAGTCAGTCCTAATCTTCCTATGTTCCTATTGTTCCTATTGAGAAAATGCCAACCTCCAAGTTCTGTTGTGTTTTCCAAGTGTCTATAAGCTCTTCACTACAAAGCCTGAGATTAATTTGTGGCATTGGGAAATTTTTAATTGGATTAAAGCAGGTACTTACATCCTTGGATAGGCACACATGTGTAATCTTTTGGGAACCTGTCAGCTAAAAACTAAATATACTAATGTAAGCACATTTCCTGAAAGGGAAAACCATAGTTTCAAACAGATTTCAAAAAATATAAAACAAAATGAAGCTTTTTAACCAGCAAGATCATCTACATGACTCCACTAATACTAACACAGTAACCTTGAAAGCCTCCATACCCTGTTTGTTTTAGTCTGAGAGATCTTCCTTAAGATTCCAAAAGCATTCCCTAGACCATGAATTTCGTTAGAGGGAGCATTGAATTATTTTTTCTATATATCTAGCACCTACCACAAAGTCCGATAAATAATAGGTGTTTGATAAATACTTCTTGAATGAATTCAATATTTTTTTTTGTATGTGTGAGGAAGAGAAATTTATTAAGAACCAGCCATGTCTGCCATGCCAGAAACAGGGGACAGTGGAGAGCACGGTGGCCGGGGAAGGGCGTCCCAGGAAGAGGTTTCCCAAGTCTTTCTTGCAGCCCAGGGAGGGAGTGGGTCGGGAGAGCACTTGTCTCCAGGCGTCCTGTCCCCAGCAGGCCCTCCTGACTGGAACCCGTGGGAAGGAGGCCCCTGCAGGTGGCACACCTCTGAGGAGCACATGCCCACCAGATCATTGCCATCTGCCTGAGGGGAAAGACACGGACTGGCCTGAGCATGAGCACATCAAGCTCCCTGTCGGTACCCACCCATGTACAATGGGGTATGTCCTTGGGAAGGCCATTAGGGATGGCGCAGGGACCGCATCAGGATGCACCAACCCACCTGCTTGGCTGCGCACTCATCTCAGCTGGCCACCCTTGCAGGAGACACTCTCTTTCGCAATCCTCCTCTGCATGCCCACCCTCCTGTGATGGGAGCCACCCCGTTTTCCTGTCTGGGCCCCGTCCTGGGGGCCATCACGCAGCAATAGCACATTCCTGTGAGGCAGGCGAGGATCCTCCTGGTCACCCTCCGCCAGGCCTTGGTGCCTTCCTGGGAAGAGCCCCGTGGTCCCGCCTTGGGCTTGCTGCCTGGGGAGGGCCTGTTCTACTCTTGACACTCCCTGGGGGGTTCTGCTGCCCTCTACCTGTGATCTGCAGCCTCCTGACCCAATGCCAGGAGGCAGGGCGGCAAGGTCTTGCTACGGGGCCCTGCCAGGGGCAGCTGGGCCCTGGGCCTGCAGGCTGGGGAGGGCCAGGGCAGGCAGGCTGCCTCCCGTGCTGCCCCTCTGCCAGGGCTGCAGTTGCTCCCCACGAGGCTGCTGCACAGCGCGCACCACCCGCCTGGAGTGAGAGGTGGGCTTGCTGGCGCTCCTCTGGCGGGGCAGGGTGGCTGGGAGAGAACCCGCAGAAGACCTGGGCTGGAGCCCCAAGTGCACAGACCTCCTTTGCACCATGAAGCCCGCCCCCTGCGTGTACTGGTGCCAGAGCAGGAGATAGGTAGCCATGGCTTTGTCAAACTTTCGGGCCTTCAGGGACATCCAGGTGTCGGTGAGGTCAAAACCCAGGTCAAGCATGGCCTTCACCGTGGAGAGGTCTGGGTAGATGGGGAGACACTCCCTGGTACAACTCACAAAAGGCCACTGGCCCCATCTCAGCCACGGGTGCCTCAGGACTTCGGCCAGCCTGGGCCTCTCCTCCAGGTCCATGGTCAGCATCTCGGCCACCAGGCGGACACTCAGGCTGGGAAGGCGCAGGTGCCATGGAGGACTTGCTACCTCAGCACCCCGAGGGTGGTCCCTTTAAAGGGCAGGCGCCCGGTCAGCATGAAGTAGAGGAGGACGCCCAGGCTCCACAAGTCCACCACAGGCCGTCGTACTCCTCCAGGAGGAACATCTCCGGGGCCCAGTAGGTGGGCGTGCCACACACCGTGTCCAGCAGCTCTCCCCGCCTGAACTGGCAGCCCAGGCCGAAGTCGCACAGCTTGATGTGGCTTTGCTCGTCCATCAGGATGTTGTCCACCTTCACGTCCCTGTGCCCGATGCCCTTGGCGTGGCATGTGCGCAGGGCTCTGGCCATCTGCCGGAACAGTCCAGGCGCCTCCTCCTCCTGCAGGCCCACCCTCTCTGGGATGTGCTGCAGCAGCTGGCCCCCACTGGCATACTCCATCACCAGGCACACGCGGTCAGCCGTCTCCATCACCTGGAACAACTGCACCACGTTGGGGTGCTCCACGGCCTTCATGATGTCCACCTCGGCCTGAAGGAAGGCCAGGTCCAGCTCGCCCTTGCGCAGGGTTTTCACAGCCACCTCCGTCCCTGTCAGGATGTGGTGGGCCAGCCTCAGGGTGCTAAAGTTGCCCTGCCCGATGGACCTCAGCACCCGATACTGGCCCGTTAAGGCATCCTCCAAGGATGAGCTGGCCTTGAGGCCCCGCTGGGAGCTCTTGGGCGCCCTACTCTGACTCTCACTACTCTCTCTATGCATCAGGGGCAGCCATGCCACCCAAGGACACTACCTTAAAACAACACAACAAGCAAAACCAACAGACAAAGCAAGACTAAAACAACAACACTCCAAATCAAAGAACCAAACCACACACCAGAACCGCCAAACCACCACACCACCAAATGCACTAAGTAGCTGGGAGTCCGACAGGTCACCACCAAGAGCTTCCTGCATGATGGACGAAGCCCAGTTGCCGCCGCTGCCTTATATAGTGGCCCGCAGAGTGCCCTCACAATGGCCCCTTATGAGGTCACGGCCACAAATGGCCCCGTAGCATCTGGCCTAGGCCCACGCTGCTTCTATCCCTGAGGGTTCTGGCCCCCAGGAACTTGGCCCGGGTCACAACAGGAAGATCAAACTCTAGTAGCCTGTGAATGAGTGCACTCTGTACACCCACAGAGTCTCCTGCACATACCAAAACCTGTAGCGGGTTTCAATGGCCCTGGAGTGTCTGGTCCCAACACCTGCAGCCCCTTTGGCCTTCCACACATAGCACGTCCACCCTCCTTTCTCTGCCGCCCCGGGAAGATTGGTGTCCTAACGTGGTGGCCCTTTACTCACATCACAGCACCCTCACACAATGCCCTGTCCCCTAAGACATCCAGGGCCAGCTGCTTAACTCCAATGGGGCTGAGAGCAAACGTGTCCTAGTCCACATTTCCCCAGAATTTCTGAGACACCTCCCTCTCCAGGAACCCTGGAACCCGCAAGGCAGTGGTTTCAACTATGCAAAGCGATCGAGGACACACCTGTGGGCCACCAATCCTATGCTCCACAAATGGGTCCTGCCGGTGGCACCAAGAAACACAGGTGTGCCCAGAGGCCTTGCCCTGTCACACTCCTGCCTCTCCGTGTCTTAGGCTGGCTGATTTATAGCAACACCTCCATGGGTCCAAGTTCTGGGTTTCCTGGGGTCTGATAAGTCCAAGGTCAGGTTGCCAGGAGATGAGGTGTGTGCAAAGGAATAGCTTCCTTCTCTGTCACTTAGCTTCCTTGCTGTGTCCTCAAGAGGTGGAGGAGGAAGAAGGAGTAAACCCACCACTCAACTCTGCCTGCTCCTTCCCCCCCCACTTCCTTCCTACAGCCTTCCTTTTTTCCTACCTTCCTTCCTTCCTTTCTACTTCATTTCTTCCTTCCATTTTTTAAATTTATATATGACAGCGGAATGCATTACAAATCTTATTACATATATAGAGCTCAATTTTTCATATTTCTGGTTGCATACATAGTATACTCACACCAATTCGTGTCCTCATACATGTTCTTTGGATAATAATGATCATCACATTCAACCATCATTAATTACCCCATGCCCCCTCCCTTCCCCTCCCACCCCTCTGCCCTATCAAGAATTCCTCTATTCTTCCTACGCTCCCCCTCCCTATCCCACTATGAATCAGCTTTCTTATATCAAAGAAAACATTCGGCATTTGGTATTTTGGGGATTGGCCAACTTCACTTAGCGTTATCTTCTCTAACTCCATCCATTTACCTGCAAATTCCATTATTTTATTCTCTTTTATTGCTGAGTAATATTCCATTGTGTATATATGCCACATTTTTTTAATCCATTTGTCTATTGAAGGGCATCTAAGTTGGTTCCACAGTTTAGCTATTGTGAATTGTGTTGCTAAAAATATTGATGTGGCTGTGTTTCTGAAGTATGCTGTTTTTAAGTCCTTTGGGCATAGACCAAGGAGAGGGGTTGCTGGGTCAAATGGTGGTTCCATTCCCAATTTTCTAAGAAATCTCCATACTGATTTCCATATTGGCTGCACCAATTTGTAGTCCCACCAGCAGTGTATGAGTGTGCCTTTTTCCCCACATCCTCGCCAACACTTATTGCTGATTGTATGCATAATAGATGCCCTTCTGGCTGGAGTGAGATGATATCTTAGAGTGGTTTTGATTTGCATTTCTCTAATTGCTAGTGATGAAGAACATTTTTTCATGTGTTTGTTGATTGATTGTACATCATCTTCTGAGAAGTGTCTCTTCAAGTCCTTGGTTCATTTATTGATTGGGTTATTTGTTTATTTTGGTGTCTAGTTTTTTGAGTTCTTTATATACCCTAGTGATTAATGCTCTGTCTGATATGTGAGGAGTAAAGATTTCCTCCCAAGATGCAGACTTTCTATTCACCTCACAGATTGTTTCTTTTGCTGAGAAGAAGCTTTTTAGAGTTCATCCCATTTATTGATTCTTGATTTTAATTCTTGCGCCACAGGAGTCTTACTAAGGAAGTTGGGGCCTAATCCCACATGATGGAGATTAGGGCCTACTTTTTCTTCTATTATATGCAAGGTCTCTGGTTGTATTCCTAAGTCCTTGATCCATTTTGAGTTGGGTTTTGTGCACAGGGAGAGATAGGAGTTTAATTTCATTTTGTTGCATATGGATTTCCAGTTTTCCCAGCACCATTTGTTGAAGAGGCTATCTTTTCTCCAATGCATTTTCTTGGCACTCTGTTTTGGTGCCAATACCTTACTGTTTTTGTTACTATTGCTCTGTAGTATAGTTAAAGATCTGGTCTAGTGATGCCACCTGCTTCACTCTTCCTGCTAAAAATTGCTTTAGCTATTCTGGCTCTCTTATTTTCCAGATGAATTTCATGATTGCTTTTTCTATTTCTATGAAGAATGGCATTAGAATTTTGATCAGAATTACATTAAATCTGTATAGTGCTTTTGAAGTATGGTCATTTTGGTAATATTAATTCTGCCTATTCAATATCTTTATTTTATTTTTATGGGGTGCTGAGGATTGAACCCAGTACCTCACACATACCAGGCAAGCGCTCTACCACTGAGCCACAGCCCCAGCCCATAATTCTGCCTATTCAAGAGCAAGGTAGATCTTTTCATCTTCTAAGGTCTTCTTTGATTTCTTTCTTTAGGGTTCTGTAATTTTCATTATATAGATCTTTCACCTCTTTCATTGGTTCCTAAGTATTTTATCTATCTATCTATCTATCTATCTATCTATCTATCTATCTATTTTTGAGGCTATTGAGAATGGAGTAGTTTTCTTCATTTCCCTTTCTGAGGATTTGTCACTGATATGCAGAAATACCTTTGATTTATGGGTGCTGATTTTATATCCTGCTACATTGCTGAATTTGTTTTCTAGTTATAGAAGTTTTCTGGTGGAACTTTTAGGGCCTTCCAGGTATTGAATCATTTCATCAGCAAACTGTGCTAATTTCAATTCTTCTTTTTCTATATGTATCCCTTCAATTTCTTTCATCTGTCTAATTGCTCTGGCCAGTGTTTCAAGAACTATGTTAAATAGAAGTGATGAAAGAGGGTATCCCTGTCTTGTTCCGGTTTTTAGAGGAAATGCCTTCAGTTTTTCTCCATTTAGAATGATGTTGGCCTGGGGCTTAGCATAGATAGCCTTTATGATGTTGAGATATGTTCCTGTTATCCCTAGTTTTTCTAGTGTTTTGAACATAAATGGCTGGTGTATTTTGTCAAATGCCTTTTCTATGTCTATTGAGATGATCATATGATTCTTATCTTTAAATCTGTTCATGTGATGAATTACATTTATTGATTTCCGTATGTTGAACCAAACTTGCATCCCTGGGATGAAACCTACTTGATTGTGGTGCACAATCTTTTTGATATGTTTTTGCATTCAATTTGCCAGAATTTTATTGAGAATTTTTGCATGTATGTTCATTAGAGATATTGGTCTGAAGTTTTCTTTCTTTCTTTTTTTTTTTTTTTAATGTATTTTTGCCAGGTTTGGAATCAGAGTGATATGGGCCTCATAGAATGAGTTTGGAAGTACTTCCTCTTTATTTATTTCCTGACATAAATTGGAGAGTATTGGTATTAGTTCCTCTTTAAAGATCTTGTAGAACTCGGCTGTTATTCGTCCAGTCCTGGGCTTTTCTTGGTTGGTAGACTTTTGATGGCATCTGCTATTTTGTCACTTGAAATTGATCTTTTAAATTGTGTATATCATCCTGATTCAATTTGGGCAAATTATATGGCTTTAGAAATTTGCCGATCCCTTCAATATTTTCTATTTTATTGGAGAACAGGTTTTCAAAATAATTTCTAGTTATCTTCTGTATTTATGTGGTGTCTGTTGTGATATTTCCTTTTTCATCACATATGTTAGGGATTTGAGTTTTCTCTCTCCTCTTCATCAGCATGGCTAAGGGTCTGTCAATTTTATTTATTTTTTCAAAGAACCAACTTTTTGTTCTGTCAACTTTTTTAATTGTTTCTTTTATTTCAATTTCATTGACTTCAGCTCTGATTTTAATTATTTCCTATCTTCTGCTGCCTTTGGTGTTGATTTGTTCTTCTTTTTCTAGGTCTTTGAGATGTAGTGTTAAATCTTTATTTGTTGACTTTTTCTTCTCTTAAGGAATGAACTCCATGCAGTGAACTTTTCTCTTAGAACTGCTCTAATAGTGTCCCAGAGATTTTGGGACATGTTGTATCTGTGTTCTCATTCACCTTTAAAAACTTTTAAATCTCTTCCTTGATGTCTTCTGTAACCCATTGTTCATTCAGTAGCATATTATTTAGCCTCCAGGTATTGGAGTGGATTTTATTTCTTCTTTTATCATTGATTTCTAATTTTATTCCATTATGATCTGATAGAATGCAGGGTAGAAACTCTACTTTCTTATATTTGCTAAGAGTTGCTTTGTGGCATAGTCTATTGTCTACTTTAGAGAAGGACCCATGTGCTGCTGAGAAGAAAGTATATTCTCTTATTGAAGGTTGGGATATTCTATACATGTCAGTTAAGTCTAAGTTATTGATTGTATTATTGAGTTCTATAGTTTCTTTGTTCAGCTTTTGTTTGGAAGTTCTATCTAGTGATGAAAGAGATGTGTTAAAGTCACCCAAAATTATTGTGTTGTAGTCTATTTGACTCTTGAACTTGAGAAGGGTTTGTTTGATGAACATAGTTGCTCCATTGTTTGGGGTATATATATTTATAATTGTTAAGTCTTGTTGGTGTATGGTTCCCTTGAGCAGTATGTTGTGACCTTCTTTATCCTTTTTGATTGACTTTAGTTTGAGGTCTACTTTATTTGATATGAGGATGGAAACCCCTGCTTGCTTCCGCAGACCATGTGAGTGGTATGATTTTTCCCAACTCTTCACCTTCAGTCTGTGAATGTCTTTTTCTATGAGATGAGTCTCTTTGAGGCAGCATATTGTTGGGTCCTTTTTTTTTTTTAATCCAATCTGCTAGTCTCTGTCTTTTGATTGGTGAGTTTAGGCCATTAACATTCAGGGTTATTATTGAGACATGATTTGTATACCCAGCCATTTTTATTTATTATTGGTATTTAATGTGACTTGGTTTCTCTTCTGGTTAGATTTTCCTTTAGTGTAATCCCTTCCTCTGCTGATTTTCATCATTGTTTTTCATTTCCTCTTCTTGGAATACTTTGCTAAATATGTTCTGTAGTGCAGGCTTTCTAGTTGTAAATTCTTTTAACTTTTGCTTATCATGGAAGGTTTTTATTTCATCATCAAATCTAAAACTTAGTTTTGCTGGATATAAGATTCTTGGTTGGCATCTATTTTTTTTTCAGAGCTTGGTATATGTTGTTCTATTATCTCCTGGCTTTGAGGGTCTGGGTTGAAAAATCTGCTGAGATACAAATTTGTCTCCCCTTTATGTGATCTGATTCCTCTCTCTTGCAGCTTCTAAGATTCTGTCCTTATTCTGTATGCTAGGCATTTTCATTATAATGTGTCTTGGTGTAGATCTATTGCAATTTTGTACATTTGGTGTCCTATAAGCCTCTTGTATTTGGTTTTCCAATTCGTTCTTCATGCTTGGGAAATTTTTGATATTATCTCATTGAAGAGATTGTACATTCCTTTGGTTGGAAACTCTGTGCCTTTCTCTATCCCAATAACTCTTAGATTTGGTCTTTTGATGCTATCCTATAATTCTTGGATGTTCTATTCATGGTTTCTAACTTTCTTCTCTGTGTGGTCAACTTTATTTTCTAGATTGTAAACTTTGTCTTCATTATCTGATGTTCTTTCTTCCGGCTTGATCTCCCACAGGTGTTCTGCTGGTCACCAAAGGCTAGGCTCTGGAGGTCTCTGCTCCTCAGGGGGAGGGGTAGACCAAGTGTGTTGTGTGCCTGGGCCCTGCATTTTTAGGCTATAGAGATAGTAAGAAATCTGATCAGCTTATGTTGTTCCTGAGATGTATAATTTAATTAGTTTGCAGGAATTCATAGAATTTGTCATATATCAATTAATTAGCTAATAAATCACCAAATGCCAACAAGTCTATATAGTACTTTTTCCCTAGTACTTTCAACATTTATACCATGAACCTTCTTGTCCTAAATCCCTACAGCTTGTATTGGTGAGCAGTGGGAATACAGTATCCTCCCCCTATTTTGCTACCTAAGAAAAGGAAGGTTGGACTGGTTTTGTATGAAACCATGCAGAATGAAATCACAGGAATTTTTACTTCAGGATTTTAAACTTTAGAAACAAAATCTAAACTATACACACACACACACACACAAATGTTATTTTGTGGAATTGACTATTCTAGTTCTGCTGATTTATAAATTTCTACAATGGACCCTCTGAAGGATACATTGATAATTCATGTGTGGTACTCAAAAAACATACTTAGGTAGAAATTGGAAGCTTGGTATGATCCTGCTTCATCTACAAAGTGGTACCCAGGAACTCCAGCCTGTACTGATCTTCATTATACATTCTATAATGGTTACTATGAAAGTGGCTCATCCTTCTTTTGTGTATTTTAATTCTGATACCCCTGGATCAACATGAGCTGGGATCTAAGCAAATAGGTAACCAAGAGTTAAAAAGCTCAGTAAGTTACACTTAAGGTAAGTACATTGATTTGAAAGTTATTTTTAATATATAGATACATAGGTAATTAGACACCCCAATATTTGCAAGCTGGGATCCTGAATTTTGTTTTTATATACTTTACATTTGGGCCATAGAGTATTATTTTCTTTTAAATCTTAGCCAATATTTAAAAATTATAATATTTCACAAAAATGGACCTAATTTGTTGGTTTGATTTTTTTTCATGTTTTAAAAGCTCATAGAAATCACTGGTTCAAATTTAAAACTTCCCCTGTAAATCTCAAATGCTTCCTTGAATTTAAATCTCACCATGGACTTTCACATTTCCTAAAAATTCTTTTTTTAAATTCAAAATTTTAATTCTATGGTATTACAAAACCAGGAATCATATTCTGTCTTTCACCTGTGAAAATGTTACTATTAACCCACGTATGTTCAACAAAACTGGCATTGAGCTGTTGTTTGGGAGGAATGATGGATTTATGCCGCTCGGTCCTCATTTTCTTGGCAAGTGCCCTTTTGACCACTGGCATGCATTTGTAATACTGTCTGGGGTTTGAAGCAGAGCCTGTGGTTATGGAATAAGTCCAAGCTAACTGGCCCACACAGGGGAGCCAACCCATGACCTTGACCCCATTACCACACTGTTCTAACCAATTGAGCTAAATAATTGAGTAATTGTTTCTTAGAAATCTGATCAATCAGATGGCATATAATAAGAGTCTGTCTGTGGACAGGGGTGAGGATGTCATTGGAAAGGGAGCTTAAGATAATGGGACAGTTATCAAGTCCTCACATGGGTTGGTGTATTATATTTGGCCTAGTAGTCATTAAATTGGACTTTGTCATTATAACTAATTGCATTTCTGGGCAAATGAAACTTAGTGGGAAAAAAACTAAACTCTTATTGAGTAGGTTTTCTTTTCAAGGATTCAGAATTTCTGGTTAATAATTGATAACATATGTGCAAACAATTGGGGAACCTAACTGGATGGAAAGAACTTTGTACTAAATTGAGGGATTCAAGCCCCTGTTTGGTACCAAATACCATTGTGACCTTAGACAGGTCACTTGGATTTCTGAGCTTTGAGAGGGATTAGCTAAACAAGATCTCAAAGATCCCTACAACCCTAAAAGGCGCTATATATATATATATCTTTATTAAAAAAAAGCACATGGAAATTTTTTTATAGATAATGAAACAATATTTCAAAAATACTTATTGACTAAATATATTTTTGAATTATATGAGTGCTTGCATAAAATCAATATATGATGTGCATATTTCACACAAAATCCAATGTAAATGTAATACATAAATAAATACATAAACCATATTTTTACATAGTACGTGATGGGTTCTTAATGGCATTTTACATTTGAAAGTATGTATGAATGACCTTAAAATTTTGCTTTCTTATCATATAATTATTGTTATAGGTATAACATATGAATAAATTACTTTGGAGTTATTATTCATGAATCTTTTATTTGTGATTCATTAATGTGGCCCTTTTAGAATTGCCCCTCCTCCCCAACTTCCTAAATTTAGATGAAACACTTTACGTGTAGGCTTTTTCCACCAAATTGTGCATTTGCTAGTTCTTATTTCTTTTCTTTCTTACTAATGCACTCAAATATTACTTTTATAGAACTGAGATAATGGTTGGATTTATTGTTCTTTTATCCAAACTGATTCTTCCATTGCTGCATTGACTGGATTAGTGAGCACACAGAGATCAGTGGAATGGGTCCTAGAGAGTGTTAGGGTCGGTGTAAAATGAATGACAACAGCTTAGTCACACTTGAAAAAATATATTGGCTTGGGTTTCCAAATAACCTTCCAAAATGAAAAACACAAATACTGTGGGTTTCTACAGAATCAAATATGACTGTAATGTTTATAAAAAGGATTAGTTATTGGAAGTCACTTCAATATTAGGTGGTGAAGTTTAGAAAGACTAAAAATGGGGAGACCAGAAGCATTAAATCCAAAGCCAAATACAGGTTGCAGATGTTCTGGATAATGGTTGCCAATCCCACTGTCTTCTGGGTGATGCTGCTGGTGAGTCCCTCACTGGTCATCCAAAGCCCTTCAGAAACCCAGACTGACAGTTTTTATGCATTCTGTAAGATGCCTCTGTCATCTAAATAACCACATAGCCAGGCAAAAGTGAAGTTTTCAATACCATTCTTTTATGTGATGTGTACAGAATTGATCTGATATTTTAAAATAGCCCCAGAGACAAGAAAGCACTTCAGATTAATTTACTTGTTTGAGAGTATCCCACATTTATTTTTAAAGATGTGTTCACCAGACCCCCTCTGGCACTCCACTTGGGGCTCAGACCTCTGATTTATATAATTAGGTGCTTTTTTAGGGTTATGCATTTAAGTACATGTACTCAAAATTCTAGCACTGGTTTCTTTTGTTGTTTTGTGAGAATGCTGGCAGCCATCTTGTTCTGTACAATAGTATCAAGAATCTTCGGGAATTATTCATCTGTGGTATCAAAGAAAGGTAAAATTAGCCATTGATACAGGAAGGGGAGAACAAGAAAATATACTTACAAAGCAGAAGAGTAGTTTCACAGTCTAGTGGACAAGCAAATAGGAGCCCAATGCTTTGGACAGATATAAATCAATTTCTGATTTCTCTGGTCAAATTGTAAACCATCGCTGTGCTAGGTGACTATACATTTCCAGGCAAAAGTGCACTTTTATGATTGTGTGTTATTTGTAATTCTTTCTGAATTATGGGTGATTAGAAAACCTTATCAGAAATAAAGTTGTTGTCATTGTTGTTTAATTCTCAGTATATAGTCTCTGGAGAATGGTATTATATTGACTTTTATCAAGTTATTTTAAAATCTCATGGGAAATCTATTCCTATGAAAAATATCTGTTTTGGGGAAGCCCCTCTGGACAGAGGGAAACTATTGATCTCCTGACAGCCCTTGAGTGGTTGTCACTGAGCCAAGTTCCTTTGGCATGGTGTTGTGGGACCTGGATGGTACCTGTAATATTTACTGTGTTGCTCATTTAAAACCATTTATTTCTCGTAAGTGGAGTAGTGGTAACTTTGTCTTTCTCTCCTTACTTTCCTAATTTTTAAACTCAAAGGGGAAACTATGGAAAGGGAAGTTTCTAAACTTTTAAAAAATGAATGGAGACCCTTATCATCAACACAGATTTGAAAATTTTCATGAAACTTGTGCTTTTCTGGATCTAGAAGAGTCAAAGTATTATGTAGAATTTCGTTGATACATTCAGGATGTAAAATTTTTTCTTCTCAGTTTATTCATGTTCAGAATCAATTTTATTTTATGGCTTATTCTTAAGGGACTTAAAATAGAAAGGGATATTAGTTAACTTTACTCTAAATCTAACACAAAAATATTGAAATTTTATCCCTGGCCTTATAAACTAAGTTAGAGATTATATTATTTAATTACCTCTTTCTCCAGAAAAAAAAAGTCTTCTGTGAAAGAGGAAAGATGGAGATATTATTGTTTGGAATTCTGTTAAGGACAGGATGAAATCTAATGACACAGATGGGTAATGTCAGAGCTCTGGAGGACATGGTAACTGCCTCACACACATTTTTACTTGAAACCTAAGATTAAGGAGACTTAATGTCTGAACCTCTGAAATTAAAGGTCTAAGTGTGAGATAGACATCAGGGTTTTTATAGAGGACATCTTGCAGATTAATCATCTTTAATGATGGCTTTGGTTTTAAATTTCATGCTTGAGTCTGGCCTGGCATTTCTGAAAACAGGGTGCTTATACAATATGAAAGAACTGGTCTTCCTATAACCCTGAGATGACTCAGTGTCCCCATTGGACTGGGATAGCCAGGTATTCATTACCTTTGCCAGGTAAGCAACTGTCTGTCCCCTGTTTGGTTTCACTATGGCTGTTGAAAATGGGGCTGCAGCTACCTTGCCTCCACACCTAAATTAAGCTAGTTAGGTGATTTGAGAGTCTACAGGGAGAGAAGTTTTTAGATTGGGAGCTTTCTGGTGGGAGAAAATGCTGAGTTAGGAGACACCCTTGGGTCCTCCTTCTAGAATAGAGGATATGGAGAAAGACACAAGTGGTATATCTTTCCTGAAATCCTGACCCCATATTTGATTCAGCTTAACAGCTGTTAAGTTTTTAGTATATATCTTTCATTAAGAATGAGGGTAGAAACCGTGTTTAGCTAATTGGACACAAGAAGGTGATTGCATATATTTGTTGAATGAATACAACAGGAATATTTGAAGACCCAGATTCAACCCTTGAGTCGCTCACACTTAAGCCAAGATTGAAATAGCATCCTATCCTATATACAGCTGCTAGCATCTGCACTGACCCTCCCCATCACCACATTCTCTCTCTGAATCCATTCCCCATCTAGTGTTGACTAAAGATAAATATGCCCATGCAAGGTTGTTTTGCTTAGCAAAAATGTTATGCGTATTATAAAAAACATTAAATACGAGTTCTAATGAATTGCAAGATCTCAGAAAATAATCCCCAAGTTTGCCTCCATTCAAAATTGCTTTTTCTCCTACAGCAAGAAAAAAGAAGAAGAAGAAGAAGAAAAGAAAAGAAACAAAAACAAAATTTCTAAAAACCAAAATTAAGAGAGCTTTCACCTTTTTAAGAAGTTTCAAACTTAGTAACATCTTAAAAATCAATATAACAACTCTTTTTCATTATTTAAGTTTCTCTTACCAGATCTATCATGAATTAATTACTTTGCTTCTTTTGTATTTGTACAATAAATGCTTGACAAAAAAAAGTCATATAATTTTAGATTTTTATGGCACAATGGAAAAGTTTCCCACCCAAAGGGAAAAAAAACTCTGATGTTCTCATTGTCTTTTAGGGGCAGATTTTACACAGTAAAAATAAAAAAGAATATGAAAAGAAAAAAAGATCTGGTTATACTTTATGAAGAAGGTTTAGAATATATAGTACATAAAAGAACATTATGTGAGCTAGAGAGGGTTAACACTTATGTTCTTAATTTCAAATTTCAGATAAATATGATTTTAGCTTTGATCCTTCCTGGACTAATTCTTTTGTCACTCAACTAATTAATTCAGTATGCTAGAGAAAAGATGCTAATTTGGGCATCAAAGAAGTGATAATTTTTTTTTGTTTAATCAGAGTTATAAAGATAAGTTTTACTCCCATTAGATTGGGTCTGGAGTGCAATCATTTATTCTCATTCAGTACAGATGAATTCTATAGAAAATATGCCCTGTTTCTCTTAGCATCTGAAGATGGAGCATCAGCATTCAGGAAACCTCTATAAAACAATTCTTTGCATAGTCATTATAAATATATATGAATGCAGTTTCTTTATATCATCTATACATAAGGAATTAGACACTATCACCTATTCTTTCTGATGATAGATTATATACCCATAGCATGTATGTTAATTTGTGCTGTTGGAATGTAAGTCATATTTGACATTTTGCCTAATGATTAGAGTCAAAGCCTCTCCCAAATTTTTAAGTGAGCCCTCTCTAAATCTGATTTCCTTGATACGAATCAGTTTTTCCCTTCCCAGGCAATTTGTTGAGATGACCCCACCTGCCTGTGAATGGTAACTTCAGAGCCATTTCCTGTGGATGGGGGCCATTTCCTTCTGCAGGATGAATCTGGTCAGTTTGGAGCATACCCAGAAAGGTTGGGCATGGGAAAGCCAAGGTGGTTGGGAACCTCCAGCAGTTGATGGAAAACAAGTTTAGAAATGAGGTGTGATTTGGTCTCCAAACACTCTTTCCTTTCCTAGGTTTTGGGTTTCCAGGGCACTGGAGGTAGACAAAGGGAAGGAAAAAGGAAGAAAGATGTGTTAAGGGGTGTACCCATGAGAAGGATCTATCTAGCTCTTGACTGAAGTCAGAATTCTAGCCATGTGATCTGTTTGAATTAGTATAAGAGTGCTATGTAGTTTTTTGTATACTCTGGATATTAGGGCTCTATCTGAAGTGTGAGGAGTAAAGATTTGTTCCCAGGGTGTAGGCTCCCTATTTACCTCTCTTATTGTTTCTTTTGCTGAGAAAAAACTTTTTAGTTTGAGTAAGTCCCATTTGTTGATTCTAGTTATTAACTTTTGTGCTATGGGTGTCCTATTGAGGAATTTGGAGCCCGACCCCACCGAATGTAGATCGTAGCCAACTTTTTCTTCTATCAGACGGCGTGTCTCTGATTTGATATCAAGCTCCTTGATCCATTTTGAATTCACTTTTGTGCATGGCGAGAGAAAGGGATTCAGTTTCATTTTGTTGCATATGGATTTCCAGTTTTCCCAGCACCATTTGTTGAAGATGCTATCCTTCCTCCATTGCATGCTTTTAGCCCCTTTATCAAATATAAGATAGTAAGAGAACAAACAACCCAATCAACAAATGGGCCAAGGACCTGAACAGACACTTCTCAGAGGAGGACATACAGTCAATCAACAAGTACATGAAAAAATGCTCAACATCTCTAGCTGTCAGAGAAATGCAAATCAAAACCACCCTAAGATACCATCTCACTCCAGTAAGATTGGCAGCCATTAGGAAGTCAAACAACAACAAGTGCTGGCGAGGATGTGGGGAAAAGGGTACACTTGTACATTGCTGGTGGGACTGCAGATTGGTGCAGCCAATTTGGAAAGCAGTATGGAGATTTCTTGGNCATTCCCCTTTCCTAACAGAGTGCTGCTTTAGTAATCTCAGAGTGTAGTTTCCACTTACTACAACAATGCTCAACGAAAGTTACTATCCAGTGACTCACAAATCCCTTAACAGATTCTTACAAATCAGCCTTCCAGAGGCTCTTGTCTTCATTTTTAGGAATATTGGCTATTGGCAACATGAGTTTCCTTTGCTGACTTTCTGGACCATTGAGAATTACCTTCAGTGTGCTTGGTATTTCCATGTACATTGTGTTTTCCAGCCCCTTTGTGTGGCAAAAGCAAATTAGCTCAAGGATTCACCATGGCTGAATTCAGCCAGAGAGCTTCTTAAGACTACCCAGCAGATGCTTTATCCACTTAGGCAGAAATCCTAGAAGGTTATAGGAACACCTTGCTTTTTAATCATAAAAAGAAACATCAACATATTTGAGATCTGAAGATTCCCTGCTTTGGAATGAATAGTTGCCATGACCACCAATTTAGGAATTAGATCCTGGGAATGAGTGACAGTTCAGAGAAAAGTTGCTGCCTAAGGGTAGGTGGGAAGGTTAGTCTTAGGGGAAATAGTAGATAAAGATGTCAGTGGGATTAAACAGGTTTTTTTTGTTTTTATACAGCTTCTCATTGCTTTAAAAACTTTTATAAAGTCAATGTCTAAACAATTAGAAATTTTTAATTAGAAATCTTAATTTCAAGATTCTTGACTTTAATATTGACTTTTCCCTCAATATATTAAAACATCAACTCACTCTACTTCTTTGCATGACAAGGAGTGGACTTTTAGAGCTTAAAATACAGTCCTACTGTTGTGAAAAGCATTCTGGGTTTCATAGTGTGCTTGGTATTTCCATATACATTGTGTTTCACAGTCCCTTGGTGTGGCAAATGCAAATTAGCTTCTTAAGAGCCATGTGTCTTAGTCTGTTATCTGTTGCTACAATAAAAGACATGAATCTGGGAAATATCTAAAAAGTTTTATTTAGTTCACAGTTCTGGGCATCCAAGAACATGGACTCAGCTTCTAGTAGCAGCCTTGTATTGTATCAGATTATGGCAGAAAAGAGGAAAAAAGATGTGGGTGCATGCAGAAGGAGCAGGTGTGCATGAGATAGAAGAGAGGCTGACCAACTCTCTTGATAGCTAGTTTAGTCCTGTGAGACCTAACTCACTCCTGTATGACCTAATTCAGTCTCAAGAGAACTTACCCAATCTCTTGAGAAAGATATATATGCATTCATGGTGTGATGCCCCCATGACCTAATCACCTCCTATCAGACACCACCTGCTTTAAAGTTTCTACCACCAAGCCTGTAGCACACGAGTCTTTGGGGGACACACCACATGAAACTTTGGGGGACATACCATGTCCAAACCACAGCATCATGGCAGTCAAGCATATGGAAAATTTTAAAATTGTAATATTTTTCCTACTTAATCAAGATTAGCTTGCAACACATATAAATCTGTTCATTATTCTATCAATAGTATTATCATAAAAGTCAGTAATGTCCTTAGGTACCCCCGAAAAGGGGGAAGGGAGATTTGATTCTCTAATTGGTCAATTTCCACTGAATTTTTATCAGATTCATTAACTCTCAAGTACAATGGGAACCACGTGAACTAAAAAAGGAAAGTCCTTTGTGATATAAATTTTAGAGAGAAGCAATAGTTTAAGTGCAAAACCATATAAAATTATAATACATGGAAGTTAATTTCATCAGCATATGCATATGCTAATTCAGAGCCCAATTTAGAATAAATCAGACAACAGAAACCTTTTATGGGTGGATGTCAGAATAAACTATGGAGATAATAGTCAAAGGCCTGTGAACTTCTCTGCCCCCATATTTTGCTTGAGCTATTTCAAATTGTATAATTTATAAAATGATAAGGAAATATCATGCATAGTCTGTAAAACAGCTAGTTACAGGGTGGAAAAACCATTATCCAAGTCCAGAAAATGTTACGATCGTGAGTTTATTCATTTCTACATCTGATTTTGTTCTATAAATTTCTAACTTTGATATTAGTGGTGACCTAATTTTGTAGCCTTTTCTAAATGTATCAAAGACATTTACTGATTTTAGCAGGAGAAAAATTTACTTTGTTTCAAATGTTTCTGCTGTTTTTAGATTTATAATTTACCACTAACTTGAAACAAGAGCATATGAACTTTTCCCCCCCAACTTTTGGTCCTCCTAAGATGGCTTTTATATTATATGCATCAAGTGGAAATGGAAGGTCTCATGGTAATAACTACATAAACTGCCCAGTGGAGTCTAGCAGGAAGCTGGACAGAGGCTAGACTTGGAATAGACCTGAAGCAGAGCTGTACCTACTGTGTACAGGAATCAATTTATCAGCTTATATGTGGGAGTTGGGGAAAAAATGGAAGTCAGTCTTACCTATGAAACCCATTTCTCTCATCCATATTACATCATATTGACTGATAAATTAATTATGTACAAGTGCCTTCCCTTCCCCTTTATCAATTCTGTAAACAAACTAATTGTCTCAGCAACGGCTCTGAATCTCCTCCCTCCCATGTAAGGGAGGTGCTGTATATCTCCATCCTCTTCCCCTTTATCAAGAACTTTATTCTCCTGTGTCAGTTTTCATAGCAGCATTATTCCCAATAAGCAAAAGGTAGAAGCAACCAAATCTCCATTGATGGATAAATGGATAAAACACACAGTGGAATATCATTTGGCCTTTAAAAGGGAAGGAAAATCTGATACATGCTATAACATAGGGGAACCTTGTAAACCTTATATTAAGTGACATAGGCCAGACACAAAAGGACAATTATTGCATGATTCTGCTTACACAAAGGACCTAAGATAGTCAAACTTATAGAAAGCAAAATCATAGTTACCAGGAGCTGGATGAGGGGGAAAATAGAGAGTGTTCCCGTTGAATGAATATAGAGTTCCAGTTTGGAATAATGAAAAATTCTGCAGATCGATGGTGGTGAGTGTTACACAACAGTGGGAATTTACTTGATGCCACTGAACTGTACATTTAAACATCATTTAGGGCTGGGGTTGTGGCTTAGTGGTAAAGCACTTGCCTGGCATGTATGTGTGAGGCACTGGGTTCAATTCTCAGCACCACATATAAGTAAATAAATAAAGGCCCATCGACAACTAAAATAATATGTCTACATATAAAAGTTTTTAAAAAATCATTTAAGTAAAAATTTTGTGTATTACAAATACAATGAAAAATAAAATAAGAAAAATAAAAAATAAAATAACCTTATTTTCCTCTCTCCTCCATCTCCAACCTTTCTGTTTCTCTTTTTAACTGGTGAACAAAGGTTCCTTGGTAACCAAAATTGAAATACTTCAGCATTCTCCTCTACCTCTGGCTACCACCCCACCAGTTAATGCCTCCAAATGGCTGTACAGACACTTGTAGTTACCTGCCATCATTCCTGAGATCACACCCACCTGACTGCTGCTCACACCTCTGCACTGAACCTCACCTAGGCTATGAATGGTTTTGTGTCACCAAATCCAGTGATCGCTTCTCAATCCTCACCTGGACTTCAGAACAGTCCTCCCATCTGTAGACCAGGTTCTCCTTGCAGTAATCATCTCAGACTCTTTTGTAACCACATTCTTCTGGTTTTCTTCCAAGTTCTCTGACTAGGAAGAAAGTTCTTTGTTTCTCTTTTGCCTGTCTTCCTCCTCCATCTAATCTTTAGATACTATGGTTCCTTAGGGCTTAGGCCTGGGCCCATTCACTTGGATTTCCCAAAGACATATTAAAATCATCAGGTTTGCTTTCTTTATTGAAGCATTATAATCATACACACCAGTGGAATTCTATGTGACATGTTTATACGTGCACACAACATTATAATATGATTAGTCAATTTTGTTCTCCAGTACCTCTCTACTCCCTTCTCAGGGCCCCTTCCTCTATTCTACAGATCTCCTTTCTATTTTTATGAAATACACACATACACATACACACACACACACACACACTTTTTTCTTTTCCCTCTCTAACTTCCACATATGAGAGAAAACATGCAACCTTTGGTGTTCTGAGTTTGATCCATTTTGCTTAACATCATGCTCTCAAATTCCATCCATTTTCCTGCAAACGACGTAAGTTCACTCTTATTTGTGGCTGAATTAAACTCCACTGTGTATAAATATCATATTTTCTTTATCCATTTATTCAGTAATGGATACCTAGGCAGTTTCTATAATTTAACTATTGTGAGTTGTGCTGCTGTAAATATGATCATGCATGCATTGTTATAGTGTGATGACTTTTGTACTTCAGGATAATCCTGAAGATGGGTATAACCTGGTCATATGGTAAACACAGTAATTGTGCTAATTTACATTCCCAAATGCTGTGTAAAAGAGTTTCTTTTTACATACATCCTTGACAGTATTTATTATTATTTGTATTCTTAACAACTCATTCTAACTGGGATAAGATAAAACCTCAGTGTAGTTATGATTTGCATTTCCCTAATTACTAACATGATGAACATTTTTTCATGTATTGATTGTCCATTTGTATTCTTTTGAGAAATGTCTCTTTAGCTCATTTGTCCATTTATTGATTGAGTTATTTGGGATTTGGGGTGGTAAGTCTTTGACTTCTTTATATATTCTGGATATTAATCCTCTGATAGAAGAGGAGCTGGCAAAGATTTTCTTCCATTCTATAGATTCTATTTTTACATTTTAATTACTTCTTTTGCTTTTTAAATTTGATGTCATCTCATTTATTAATTCTTGGTATTATTTCCTGAGCTTCATTATCTGCACATACATATTATTAGTGTTGACCCTATATTTTATTAATAGTGTTTGCAAAATTTCTGGTCTAATTCTTAGGAGTTTGATCTATTTTGAGTTTACTTTTGTGCAGGGTGAGAGATATGAATTTAGTTTCATTCTTCTACATGTGGATATCTGGTTTTCCCAGCACCACTTGTTAAAAAGGCTGTCTTTTCTAAAATGTATGTTTCTAGCACCTTTGTCAAGGATCATATGATTGTATCTCTGTGGGTTTGTCACTGTATCTTCTACTCCATTAATCTGTGTGTCTGTTTTTATACTAAGACCATGCAGTTTTTGTAACTAGAGCTCTGTAGTATAATTTTTAAAAAATTTTTGTTTTAATTAGTTATACATGAAAGTAGAATGCATTTATGCACTTTGATATATCATACATAGGTGGGATATAATTCCTCATTTTTCTGAGTGTACATGTTGCAGAATCATATTGGTCATGCAGTCACATATATACATACAGTAATAAATTCTGTTTCGTTCTATTATCTTTCCTATCCCCACAACCTCTCCTCTTCCCTCCCATCACTTCCCTCTACCTAATCTAAGGTAACACTACTCCTCCCTAGTGCCCCCCACCTTATTGTGAATTAGTATCCTCATATTATCTATAATATAATCTAAAGTTGAATAAGTTGGATGTTGATTTTTTCCCCCTTAAAATTGCTTTGGCTATTCTGGGTCTTTTATTCTGTATGAATTTTTAGACTTTTTTTTCTAGTTCTGTGAAGACTGTCATTGGTATTTTGATGGGGATTACATTAAGTCTATACATTGCTTTTGGTAATGTGGCCATTTTAACAATAATAATTATGTCTATCTATGAATATGGTAGGTATTTCTGTATTCTAGTGTCTTCTTCAGTTTCTCTCTTTAGTGTTCTATAATGTTAGTTGTAGAGGGCTCTCACCTTCTTGGTGAGGCTTATTCCTAGGCATTGTATTTTTTTTTCTGAGGACTTTGTAAATAAAATTGTTCTGGTTTCTTTCTCAGCAGATTTATTACTGATGTATGGGAAAGCTATTGATTTTTGTAAATCATTATATTTAAAATTGAACTTTTTGCTGCCTTTCAATTGAATAACCATTTCCAAATCACTGTCTTCTCTGTCCTCAACAGCCACTTCTCTACCCATTCTCCTGCAGTAGTCCCCAATCAGCTTAGTGCATTTGCTTATTTTGCTTTTTATTTACTGATTTTTTTAACTTCATCAAACAACATTCTTTTAAACATTCTCATAACACTTTATGACTTCTTCTCAAAATGTCTTGGTTACTCCTCTGTTTCTCTTTAAGTTTACCAGTTTTCTCACTTGGTTTCTCTGTGGCCTTAAATCATTGAGAAATGATCTACCATGACTCTTAAACTATACCCCAAGCTTCTCACACCTGCAATCCATGACTTTCCCATCCATCTGTGTCTCCCCTCTGCTCTCCTGGATATAACCACCTGGCCTTCTTTCACCACTTGGAAGACCAAGCCCATTTGCTACTTCCTCCTCCTATGAGCTTTTCACCTGTCCTGCTTGTCTGGAGCCTCTCGCCCTTGTAGTCTCAGTTTAAATTATTTTTCCTTATTGAGGCCTTCCCCTATTATCAATTCTCCATTGTTGTCTCTCCCAGGACAATAGTCTTAGCACTTTCACAATTTGTGATTTTATATTTATGCTTATTTGGTGAGTGCTCTGTTAAAGTGTAAATTCTATGAAGATAGTGTGTAGTTTGCATCTCAACCCAGTATGAACCTTTTTATGGTTTTGAAGTGGCATCCCCCCAAAACTCATGTGAAATAATGTAAGAAGTTTTAGAGGAGAAATCATTGGGTTATAGCCTTAACCTAATCAGTGGATTAATCCCTGATGGGGTGAACTGAGTGGTGGCCAGAGGCAGGTGGGATGGGTCTGGAGGAGGCTGTTCAGTAGCTATGTGGTGTGTATTTTGTATTGGGGAGTGGAGTCTCTCTCTGCTTCCTGATCACCAAGTGAGCTGCTTCCCACTGCCACACTCTTCCACCACGATGTTCCTCCTCACCTCCAGCCCCAAGGAAAGGCACCTGCTGTCTATGGATTGAGACCTCTGAAACCATGAGCCCCCAAGTAAACTTTTCCTCCTCTAAAATTGTTCTGGTTAGTTCCTTTAATCACAGTGGTCAAGAAGTTGACCAAAACAAACCTATACCCAGTGCCTCTGACTTTCTGACACATAGAAGATGCCTAATCAATATTTTTAAATGAATAAATGAAAGGAAGAAGAAAGAAAAGAAAAGAGGGAGGGAGGAAGGAAACAAAAAGAAGGAGGGAAAAAGGGAGGGAAAGTGTTCTGTGACGCTGTTTTATATAACCTCTCTAGAAACCAACAGGGGCAGGAGTTTTAAGCATATTTATAATTCATGAAAATCTGAATTTACATAAAGAATATGTTGAAAGGTGATTTTTCTACTTTACCGGAAGATCTATCATAAGATTCTATAAACAGGCTACCCAGGTACATGTAAAATAAGATTTTATTGATTGAAACCATATGTTTGCACAGAGTTTTTCAGAAAAATATCTTTTATATAAAGCAAGGTTGACCTATAAGCAATTTCCTTAAGGCACCTCCCCCAGAGTGGTCAACCCTCAAATGTCTGAGGTAATAGATAATGGGAGGCATGGAATGCAGGGGATATTGGAAACCCTGGAGGGCAGAGCTGTAATTGTAGCCAGTCAGGGTCCCCATAACTTTTCTCCCAAAAATAGCTAATGGGGAGATGAACCCCAAGTCTCTTTTCTTTATTTCAGGGAGGTGAGGATGGCTGTGGTGTGGCCCCCAAAAGGGTTGCTAAGAAAGGAGAACAAAGGCTGGTAAAAGGAAGCAAACTGGTTCTTTCCTCTGATGCCCCTAACTGCCACTCCCCACTACTACTCCTATGACAAAGTCCTCTGACTGCAAAATTGGAGAAACACGTCAGTACACTTAGAAATAGATCCCAGTTAGCTTCTCTAGGTCTCTCCTCATATTAACAGAGTGGGCAATCCTTTTGAAAATTATTTCATGATTCTGTTCTTAAATCTACCTAAGGTTTACGAAATAAGGTAACTGGTAGCCATTCTCTTCAACAAAATAAATTTTACAGCAATTTCTGCCCTTATTAATTGAAAATTTAATGAAAGGTCATGAACTTTAAATCAAAACATTTATAATATTTTTGAAAGTTGTTGACTTATTGATGGTTCTTTTTTTAAAAAATATTTTGTTGAGGATTTTTTGGTTTATTTTATTTATTTATTTTTTTAAGAGAGAGAGAGCAGAGAGAGAATTTTTTAATATTTATTTTTTAGTTTTCGGTGGACACAACATCCGTATTTTATTTGTATGTGGTGCTGAGGATCGAACCCAGCGCCCCGCCCATGCCAGGCGAGCGCGCTACCGCTTGAGCCACATCCCCAGCCCAACTTATTGATGGTTCTTGCTAGATTAAAAAAAAGAAAGAAAGAAAAGAAAACCCATACTTGTAGAATCAACTTAAAACTAATATTTTATTCCTTTCTCCCCCTGCCCCCCCCCTTTGGTACTGGGGATTGAAATCCAGGGGCGCTTACCATTGTGCCACATTCCCAGCCCATTTAT
>NW_026000005.1:24535184-24562916 GCF_001458135.2 Marmota marmota marmota
TATATATATATATATTTATTTATTTTTTAGTTGTGGGTGGACACACAATATCTTTATTTCATTTTTCTTTTTAATGAGGTGCTGAGGAGCGAACCCAGTGTCTCATGTGTGCTAGGCAAGCACTCTACCACTAAGCTACAACCCCAGCCCCCAATTTCGGAGACATCAGAGGAAAGAATCAGTTTGCTTCCTTTTACCAGCTTTGTGTCACCATGCTTGGCTAAAACTAATATTTTCTTTATCAAACACATTTCACTATGGTGGAGGCATGGCAAGCTATTTTTGAACTGCAGTAAAAGTGAAATATCTTAGGTGCCAGAAGGAAAAACTGTTTATGGGACATGGCAATAAGGATCAATGTAGAGTATGAATAGGCAAATTTTATCCTTCAAAAACAACGCTACTTGTATCTCAAAAAACACAAACCTCCAAATTTAGAGTAAAATATACAGGACATGGAGTATCCTGATATCTATAGCTTTGGTATCATTTTTGCCCTCATCAACACTCTGAGGCATTATTTCTACCCTGACTCCCCACAATTTTGAATTTTTATCCAAATATTATTATATTCAATGGCATTTGAGAGAATTATTTATCTAAGCGATGTACTATAGTACTAATTTCTCCCATAAATGTATTTAGAGTAAAAATGGTGTTCCCTAAGACTCTTCTGCATGAGTCTGGAAAGCTACAGGATGTGTTTGTGCAAAGATTTAGTTATCGCCTGCTTTGTAGGCTCAGGAGTGGTCTTTAATGTATCAGCAGATCTGAATGTACTTGAAAGCTTACACTCTTATAGATATATATCTTTGGTCTTTATTTTCCCTCTGTTCCCTAGTTACTTCTATAAATAATATCAGGTTGTTGCTTTTGTGAAATGAAACAAAAAAATGGATTCAGAAAGAGAGGCAAAAAAAAAAAAAAAAGAAAGAAAGAAAAGAAAGAGGAGGTAAAAAGATGCCTGAGGACTTAGAGATCATAGGGTGAAGTCAGAGCTGATAGTTGGTGAAGTGGGTTCCAAGGCTACACTGAATCTAGCAGAAGAACTGCAGTAGAAGTAGAGGTAGGTGGGAGGAAAATTCATGAGAGAGAACTTGCTAACTTAAATTGCAAATTGAGAAACAGGCAAAAGAGTCAAGACCAGGAGAGACTTCTAGGGAGAGCAGGATGCAATCTGTACTGGGATAACAGCAGGATTATGAATATTAGCAATGGCATCTTCCAGGTGTGATGCTCAGGGTTATCAGTTAACCAACAACCTCTGCTATGACTCAAGCACATTCCAGAAAGATACAAATATCTGTCTACTTTTATTAGGATTCCAAAGAAGACAGAAACAGATAGTTTCGTGATTCTTCTATTATTCTGGTTAGAGTATAGCACTTTCTTTAAAATGTATGTTAGATTCTCATGTAAAGAGATTCTAATGTCCTATGTATGTATCAGAAGGAGGTGGGGAGTAAGGTTAGCCCAGACACTTCTAATTTTAAAATCTCCCAGGAGAGAGAGGAGAGAGAGAGAGAGAGAGAGAGAGAGAGAGAGAGAGAGAGAGAGAGAAGTAGGTAGTGAGAAAAGAAGATATACATAGATAAACAGAAGTACAAGGATGGGTAGATAGATGATAGATGATAGATAGATAGATAGATAGATAGATAGATGGATAGATAGATAGATAAATGTAAACAGGAAGGAAGAGATAGATGGGAGAACAGATGGACAGGTGTGTAGATAGGGCTAGAGCTATATATGTACAGATACACAGAGTTAAAATCTGTTCCTATTTAATAAGAAAAAAGAAATAAATGGTGTTTTCACAGGTTTAAAAATCTTCAACTGGAGAAAGTGCATAATTGAGTGATCTCCCCCAACCCTCATTATTAGTAGAGCAATCAGATATTCTCTTTTTTCACGTGTGTTGGTATCAAGACTGTGGGGGATTGCATCTGGAGAAAACATCATCTATTGGGGGAAAATGCCTGTCACATACAAGTGTCTCCTACTAATAATTTAATTGCAGCTTTGTTTTCCATTTCAACTGTGCAGTTTCCATTTTCCTAAACGTGCTGAGAAAACACTGTGTTCTTATAAAGCATCATGATTGCTGCTGTGCACGTTTAACTACCCAGACACCAAGCATACTACCCTGGAGCCCTCTTGGGAAGCCTGGGCTACATTAGAGAGTGAAAGGGGCCTGAAGGAAAGAGGGGCAGGAGGCAATCAAGCTCTAATCCCAGCTCTGTCACAGGCCAGCAGGAGGTCTGGGGGAGGTTCAAAACCCCCCCAGAGCTTTCGGTTCTTCACTGAATTAGGTGTTCAGAGAGGTCCCTTGCTGCCCCCTCATTATATACTCCTGTGAATTTAACCTTAAATGATAATGGCGTTGGTGCTGTAGGGGCCTGTGTAGAAAACGGGTCGATATATAGTCATACATGAACAATAATCACTCCGTTTTTCACTCTATTGAATTAATAGTTCAAAATGATTTCTCTTTTAATCACGTGATACTGCACTTGATGCGTAATAAATATCTGAGTTTAAAAGAAGAAAAAAGAGAGAAAGAGAGGAATCCAGTAACTATATTATTTTTCTGCTTTCACTATTTTGTCTCCATCACATGCAAATTGATCTCATTACAATAAAGAATTTTGGCCCAACAAACGCATCTCACATATATCTCACATTTGCCACAAAAGCAACTGAATATTGTTAACATCTCCATGTCTCTCACTAGATTTGGAAAGAAGAAAGAAGACAAGGGCGGAAAGGCTAACCAGAAAGGCACTCTGAAGCCCGGGAACCTGAGAGAAGAAGAGCCAGAGAGAATGAAAGAAGAGCGGGAATGGTGAGCAGGAGGGTGGGGCCCTGTTTGGTTGGAGTCTGTGGTCTGTATTTAATTCGGTTATTGAAACAATCCACTCGAGAGATTTTCTTTTCCTTTAAGAAACACACAGGTCGACTCGTATAAAAGAAAACACAGCTGACATAAAACCAACCTGCCTTTCTGGGGAATTTTAATTATATTTTTGAGAAGAAATTAAGTTTGCATTTTTATTACATCAGTACCTATAATTCCATAATCCGTTGCTCCCAGTTTTGACTGTATCAATGCCCGTTTTCCTTGTGGTTTAAAAACAATGAACCTGTTTTTGTTTGTTTCTTTCTTTCTTTTTCTTCTTTGAATGCAAAGGTCATGTTGATATTGATATTTATAACCATCAAGTTCCCGTAGTCTGTTCCTAATTTTCATCTGGCTGTTGTATGCCTTCTTAGTTTTACTCTGCTCAATCCGTTTGGATAGTGTAATTTGAGAAATACATGTCCTTCATTTTTCAAAAAAAGCCACTGTCTTTTATTAGGCTATCAGCAAGCTGAAAAGTATGTTGCCCATCTGTTAAAGGGCCGGCTTCATTTGCTGAAATAATGACAGTTTGCAAGGGCTGAATTCTCCTATTTGAGGAGCTTAATGTTCCATTTGGACAAGAGGTCCTTCACATATCTTTGATGTTAACTCTGGCACTTATCCCAAGTGGATGTGTAAATGTCTGATTTTGAAACATGTAATTGAATATTCATATATCTCCTGAAAATTCTTTGCCTTCCCAACTAAATAAAGCTTGGAAAAAGACCGAGATTATGAAAAAGCTAGCATATAATTTTAAGCCTTTGATTCTGACTTCATTATATGGCAGTTAGATTTATTCATCTTTTCACTTGCTTATTAGTTTTCTTGTAGTTTTTAAAGATCGGTTCTTATATTTATCTAATCGGTCTACTATGTGTACTAAGAAAATCACATCTATTTATTGTGTTTTCTAGCACACAGGAATCTAAGAGTGTCTACTCTTACCCTTTGACCCCTATCTTGTAGCCTGTTTTCATGGAGAAGGCCGACTTTATCAATATTGAGGGGGGAAAAGCTATTTAGTTCTTTCTCATTTTTGAGAGGTTGATGAGCTCAGTTCCAGGGTCACCAGAGCAGTTAAAAGGAAATCAAGTGTTTTACATTGTTGTTGACTATCCACCTGACAGAGCCACCCCAAAGACAAGAAATATATTCTCCATCATAGCCCAAGATTCAGTAATCCTGTAATGTAAAATGTAATTCAGGCTCCAATTTTAATGCATGTATTGGCAAAGACATCTGCGTGGTAAGCCTGCATCATAGATCTTTGCTGTTCCCCTGACTTTGCTTTCGTGTCCCGTGTCTCATCTTCAGGAAACTGAGCCCTTTACTAGAATGCAGACTTGACAATTTTTTGCAGCTCAGTACTTGCTTGAGATGGGGGGCAAAAACCTCTTAGTAGATGGGGAACTGTGTGCCAACTAGAAAATTGATAACCCATAAAATAAGGTGGGTTGTCTTTAAGCAAGAGTTCATTTCCTTTCTGGTTTTGCTTTTAGGAAGCAGGTGCCTGAGGGAGTTTTGTTCTTAAAAGCAGGGCTGTAAATTCGCCTCAGCTGACTATATAGGCTTCAGGTCCAATTTTCTTAAAATACGTTTGGTCAAAATACTGAAAGAACTATACTATTAGCCCCCACTTAGGCCACTTCCCACAGATGAACACATAAAACACATCTGAAATGGGTTTCCTAGAGACAACATTGTCTCAATCATGTGCTACAGGAAGAAGTTGAAGGAGTTGATTTTATGGTTGGGTGCTATAGAATTAATGACCCAGGACATTTCAACAGGGCCGTGGAGGGTGGAGGTGGAAGCTGAACATTTGGCATTGTTCCCAATCCCAGAGTTCTGTTCCTTGGCTCTCCATCATCCATAGGAAAGCAATTCACAACTCTCAAAGAACTCACTGAGTGTATCACTCTTCATGGTATGGTAATAGAAAAATAGAATCAAATAGGAAAGAGTGATAAAAGCTATTATCGCACTTTTTTTTTCCTAATACATTGGAAAGTGGTTTCCTTGAACAACTCAAGCTATTCTATTGCTTATTTGTTCCATCCCAGTTGTCATAGGTAAAATAATAGTTTATTATTAGCATACTTTAAAAAAATATCTATATCTATATATATCTATATATCTATATATCTATATCTATATATCTATATATCTATATCTATATCTATATCTATATCTATATCTATATAGTGCCAGCCAATTGTTAAACTTCCAAGAGTTTTCTGAACTAGTTGTTAAACCATTATAGCTTGAAATGGGCCACGGTGGGGATATTTACAACACAGAGATTGGCAAATGCAATAAATAGATCATTATTTCAAAGAGTCAATTTACCAGCATAACCACTGGAGTTCTTTTTAGTGCATAACCAGGAAGAAATTGTTGAACATAGAGACATAAAAATATCCAAATCAAGCCACATGGCTGATTATAGCAGTGTTTCTAAAAATGTGGTCCAGGGACCACCTGTGTCAGATTGGGTCCCTAGAGGAGCTTGTTAAAAATGGAAACTCCTGAGCCCCCATAGCTGATGTGCAGAATCAGAATCTCAGGAGTTGGAGCCCAGGAAACTTTAACAGGTAAACCCAAGGGGACTCCTCAGCATTCTAAAGACTGAGAACCACTGGTTTGGAGGGACAGGATGTAGCCAGAATACTTAAAAAAAAAACACTCTTATTTTATGAAAAATTATGTACAGACTTTTTTCCCCTAAGGAAAGCAAGTGACCCAGTCTACATATATTGTCATCTTTCTTCGTGTTCCCTCTCTAAAGTATCCTACCTCACTGGTGTACTCTTCTGTAAACAAGTGAAGAACCCTTGCCACTACTCTCTTACTTAACCAAATATGGGTCATTTTTTCTAGAATCATCTCTCTCTCTCTCTCTCTCTCACACACACACACACACAGAGACACACACACACACACACACACACACACACACGAGAATATGAGCTGATTAAGAAAATTTTGGAAACGTGTATGTCAGCTTTCCATTTGCTGTGATTAAATGTCTGATTAAAACAATTTAATAGAAAGGTTTATTTTTGTTGAGAGCCACAGCCGAAGGGGCCCCAGCAAACTTTCAGACTGCCAGCTGATGATTGGCTCACAGCGCCCCAGCAACTTCTAGCTGATTGGCTCCTCTGTGGTGATGCTCATTGGGCTGTGTCCCCGCCCTTTCAGACTAGGGAGCTGCTCATTGGGGGACTTTTTTTGGCTCCGCCCACGCGACCCAGCCAATCGGCCTCAAGAGCAGGAGGAGTGGGGGAGGTTGAGAGGCTTGTGGGAAGCCGGTTGTGGCAGTTGCGCTCTGAGGGTTTTTCCTGAGGAGCTGTTTTGTTTGGCGTGTGTGGTTCTAAAAATAAAGTTCGTTTCTTTTGACAAGTGGCTCCTGAATTGTGCCCAGCCAGACTGCGGCATTTTTGACTCACAACTTCAGGGGTCTCAGTCCATGGTCATTTGTTTGACTCCATTGTTTCTGAGCCTGTGGTAAAGCAGAATGTCATGGTGGGGACCATGTGGTGGAGCAGGGCTGCTCACCTCATGGTGCCAAGAGAGGAAGAGATGGGGGAGTGGAGGGGAATGGGGAAAGAGAGAAGGGGAGCAGAATCCCAATATCCCCTACAAGGGCACACTCCCAGCCCCCTACATCCTCCAACAGGCCTTACCTTCAATACCACCACAAGCTGACAACCAGGCCTTTTCACTCACTGCCTCTGAGGGACAGTTCAGATGCAAACCACAACTTATAAAAAAGTATGAAGACTTTAAATTATAAATAATTCTCATATCATAATCCCATAGTCACTATTAATGTTTTCATGATCCTTTCTCTATGCATATATATCCTTGAAAACTTGATTGCTGTTCTATACCCATAATGGCTTGCTTTTTTCTTAGCATTATTTTGCAAATATTTCCCCATGCTATTAATAATTCACAATTATGTCATCTTGCCACTGCCTAATATTCTATGAAATCAACAAATAATAAATTAGTTGTCTCTCACTGTCAAACAACTAATTCATTTATATTTTTCACTGCTTCAAATAATACTTTGATGAGCATCCAGGTTAAAAAAAAAGGCTTTATATATGACTTTTTTAAAGTCATACAATTCCTATTGAAGGTTCAATTTTTCTGTAACTGTTTTAACATAGGATTCATCTAAAAACTCCAAATTTTAGGAAATATTATCCTTCTCTACTTTCCCCATCATTTCCTATCTTATTTTAGTTATTCTGCATATCTAATTCCTGATGTGGGACTGTTTTGGTGTTATTTGTGAACAGTTTTATTTTGTTTTGTTTTGTAGCTATGCCTAAGAAAAGATCAATGATAGTCCTAACAGGTGGATTGGGTTACTAGCTATTGGAAGTATGCATAGTCTAGAAAGTGATTTTTAATGGGAAAAGATAGTTTTGCCTCCAAGGGATGTTTGGCTATATCTAGAGACATTTTTTTAATTTGTTATCTTTAGATACATGACAGTAGAGTGTATTTTGACATATTATACATACATGGAGTACGACCCATTCCAATTAGGATCCCATTCTTGTGGTGGTACACAATGTGGAGCTGCACTGGTTGTACGTTCATATATGAGCAAAGGAAAGTTATGTTCTATTCATTCTACTGTCTTTCATATTCCCATCCACCCGCCCTTCCCTTCATTTCCCTTTATCTAATCCAATGAACTTCTATTCTTCCCTCTAGAGACATTTTTGATTGTCGTAAATGCAGGGAGGTGGTGGGACGGGAGTTACTATTGCTTTGTTACTGGGTAGAAGCTCTATACCTCCTACAATAAAATCAGACAGCCCCCAGCCTCCACAATGAATTACCAACCACAAATGTCAATAGTACAGAGTGAAGAATCCCCATTCTAATCCCTATACTTAAAAAACTGTAGGGGAACTCTTCCGGATATCAGAATTGCATTGTCTCATGATGTCCTGTGCATAATGCAGAGAAATATGTAGTATGCCAGGTGACATATCCTTAGAAGGATTGTTAGGTGTATGAGAAATTGTACCCAAATATTGCCAATGAGTATTCCATCAATATAAGCTTGTAAAAATAAAATTTGTCTTGAAAATTTATGTATAACCCCTGCCTGCTAAGCACTGACATTAGGGGTGGTGACCTGTTGATCGCATTGTGAATGCCAAGACACTGCAGGGGTTGAAAATATGTATGATGACAGAGCATCTGGAACAATGGAACAAATCAAACATAAAAAAGTTAATAGGAATAAATGTAAAGTCTTGGGTTTCCGTCCAAAAATGAACTAGACAAACAGGATGTGGAAGGTTTGACTTAATACCAAATATATGAAAAATTTGCCTGATGGTTTTAGTTGAGAGTAAGTTTAGCATGAGTCAACATGACAATATGCCTGCCAAATCGTAATCCAGTTCTAGGCTATGTGTACTGGAAGTTCATGTACAAAATAATTCCTATCTTACACTGCACAGATGACACCTGGAATATCCTATGCTCTCCCTCACACAAAGAATGGAACTCTAAATCCGTGTCTGATGAGAAACATTGAAGGACCTGGGGACAAAGAGCTCACAGAGTCAAAATGGTTGATTTCACATGCTTGAAGAACAGTCACATAGAAGAGCAATTAGATTTGTCTTCTGGCACCCTTTTACCCCATTTTACTTTATCTATTCATCTACTTGCTTATTTGCCCATTTGTTTATTTACTTGAAGACACTAGTGGAATGTTAATTTCAGAGAGACACCCTTCAGATAAATAGAAGGGAAAACATCCCCCAAAATAGAATGCATTCTGAAGCAGTAAGTTTGTTGACACTGGATACATTTAGAAAGGATTAGTTCATCAGGTAAATATTGGAAATTCATAAACCTCAATCACTGATATATTTCTTTCCTTCTTAATTATATGTATACATATTCAAATAAATAAAATATTAGTTTATGCAATTAAATGCATTAAGTCGTATATCATCTAAAATATCCATGTGCATCATTAGTGCTGCATTTGTCCTTAGCTGATCTCTAGGGTCCTTCCCAGATGTTATAGTCTGAGCGAGATCTAAATGCTGAGTATAGGAGCATTTAATTTGGGTTTTCTAGAGCAACCTTTCTTGAATGTGACATAGAATTGGCTCATGGTAGTGTGTATGCTATTCTTCTTCTTATCTCAGGTATACAACCAAGCTTCTTGCTCAAGACTGTGGGGTAGGATTTTCTTAGTCTTGCATTTGATTTTTTGAGTTGATGATATGTCCCCTCCTGACACAAGTCAATCGGTCCAAGGCAACAAAGCCCTGAATTAAACAAACTCATCCTTTTTGTTCATGCTTCAGTGAGATTTGCCATAAGAAAACATTAGTTTCAAAGGCCTTTATCCATTGCTAGAAAGATTAACTCAATATTATATTCAAAGATTATATCTCCTGGAATATTTTGTCAAGCTAAATTAAATTAGCATTTTCTACACATTGAGATTATATAAATAAGCTGACAGCAAGAGATTTTTTTTTTTTTTGACATGTTGGGAAATGCATTTTGTCGTTGTTTAATTCTAAGACCTGACTTTGCAACCTTCTGCAAAATACGAAATCAGTATGATTCTTGGACCTATAGAGTACTTGTATTCTTAATACCCTCAAAAGTCAGGTGGAGATTGGCTAAAGAAAATTATGCCTTCTCCCACACTGCTCCCTCTTTATTTAGGACTATTGTACTGGAGAAAGTTTTTCATGGACACTGAAGTCTGTCTTCCGTTGAAGTCCCACATTACTGACCCCGCAATAAAAATTTATAAATGCAACCTCTTACTGAGCTTGGGAAAAAAAAAGAAAGAAGAACTTTCATAACATGAGTTCGATACTCCAAGAGCACCTATTCCTCTTACACCATGTCAGTGTTTGTTTATCAGGGAAATATTTGTTGTAGTCATTAAACATCACTTTTGTAGATCTTATTAGAACCTGAGCAAGACAAATGAGGAGGTGGGGGCAGGGCAGGCAAGGACTTCAGCCTCAGCATTGAGAAGTATGAAAACATATGGCTCGTGTTGTGGACAACTGTCCTGAACGGAATGCCTAAGTGAGAGTGAAACTAAGATTTAAGAAAGTTAATCGGTTTCAGTGTCTGAATTCAAGGTTCTTAGTTTTCTTTCCTTTTCGGGAAGCCTTCCAAGAGCTGCAGAGGCTTCTCCCTTGCCTTATCAGCTGAGCTGCTTGTGGCCTGTTCCCTTAGTTTAAATCAATACATGTGTTTTTGATATTTGGCAAACCAAGATTTAATTATGCAGCTGCAAGTTCCCCACATAAACGAAATGCATCTTCGAGATATAAAAACATTCAGAAACCATTTATAGTTTGAGAATTCAAGTGGGTGAAAATCTATTCCCAACCTCTCAGCATTTTATTTAATTATGGAGGACTTTTATGTTACTGGAAATTGAAATGAAAACCAGAATAAGGCTAGAGTTTACCCAACATTTGTTCAGATTGAAAAAGGAAGATGCTTATTGTAGTCTAAGAAGGAAAAGTATTGCAAGCTGTGTTAACATTTTTAGTTGTAACCTGCATATGCATTATACTCCTAAGTACCCAGAGCAACAAACGAATTGATAGGAGTTTGTCATTATATTCTTAAAAGAGTGCATATTTTATTAAAGTAACCAGAAGGTTGATTTCTTTAATTTGCCAAGTGACTCTTGATAATTAATTATTTACTGAACTTAAACTCTGGCACTATTTAAACTGTTGAAAACACCCATGTTTTGGCATGATTACCTACAAATGATTAATTCAGCATGGTTTTACTCGTCAGTGTATATCCCTGTCTTTTGCAGTAGAATTTGCTAGGTCCTGTGGTTTGGGCAAAATAAAATGTTGGAATGATTCCCAGTTTTAATAGTCCCAATTTATTATTACCACTGAACCCTGATCAGATCATGGACTGGATTAGATCCCAGTTTTTCAAAATGCCCCAATTTATGGCTCCCTCAGAATCCTGATAAAAATGTGTATTTGAATAGGGCTTTGGTTGGCTAAAAAAGACCCAGTTAATTACTTTTAGATTCTTATTAGATCATCACCACATGGAAGTTATGAAAAATATTACTCGATGGTGTTTCTCAGGACAAGGTCATGTTCTCATTTTATGCTGACAGAAAGAAGCTATCAGATTTCTGTTTTTCATAGCACTAACTATCTCAGTGAACAGAAGGAGATTTGCTATTTCCCAGTGATGACTGTCATGCTTGTGTTAAGGTAGGAAGAGCTTCCTTTCTTAAATGAGGGTTAAAAACAAAGGGAGACAACGAGGAAGGTAAAGAGACAGAGAGAGAACAATGGTATAATGGTCACATATCTCAATCACTTTTTATTCAATGGTCTCTTTCAGCATTTTGTTCTAATTTAGAGGGGTAAGGAGTGAAACCCAGGGAGGATGTGGGTGTCCTTAATATCTGCACATTTATTTGATCATTGTAATACCTATCTTCTCAGAAATGCTTATGGTCACCAACAGAACTTGGCACATTATTCAATTCCTATAGACAAGAGATGGAACACCTCCATCCTAATGCCATGCCAGCATTTTTTATGAGCCAAAAGCCTTTTATGGAATTTGAATCAATGTTAGAAGTGCTGTATTAGCAACTACTTGTCAGGCAGCGTGGATTAATACATAAAATGAATCACTAGACTGGCATGCTTTCCAACAGTCATTTAGACAAACTTCTATAAAGTAGACCTGCTCTTTAAAACTGTTGTAAAATAATGCTCTTATATTCATATACCCTGGAGTAACATATTACATCACTGTATGTGATCTTAGTGCTGTCGAAACACATTCTGAAGAGGAATGATACTAAACTATCTGCAGTGATTCTGCAAAAATGTTTAGCTGATCTGGTAAAAATTTGGGAATAAATTCTAAAATGTTCTGTTGATACAGGATATCTGTTTTTAATACATATATAGTAAATAAATCAATATATATATATTCCATATAACCAACAAACTTTGGTAATCCACTGGATTTTGTGCTCATCTGAAATACAGAAAGACTAGATTTGATGGGGATTATGTACATCAATGGTTAAATTTGAGAAAAGCATGTCCTGTGAAAGCTTAGTGGGACCATGATCTGGTAGAAAGCCATTTGGTGACTAGAATTTAGAGTTCCCATTTTATCTCTAATTTTAATGATTTTGGATAAACCAAATGTTGATATATCAATTTTAAAAAAGTCAAATAATAGCTGGGTACAGTGGTGCATGATTGTAATCTCAGATTTGGGAGGCTAAGGCAGAAGGATCACAAGTTCAAAGCCTTGGCAATTAAGTGAGACCCAGTCTCCAAAATAAAACAAAACAAAACAAAACAAAACAAACAAACAAACAAACAAAAATATATATACACACACACACACAATGTGTGTATGTGTGTGTTGTGTTTTGTAGAATTTTATGTCATCTTCTTATTTGGACATATAACATATTGTATCCTTCTTTGGAAAGCTTTTATGACAACACATTTACTCAGAAAGATTAGCTATTATTCACATGGCCTGGCATGTGAAAGTTAAAAGAATGTTCTACCTATTATCTTTTTTTTCTTTTTTTTTAATTAGTTGCTCAAGACAATACAATGATCTTGACATATCATACATTTGATTCAAATGGGATATGAATTCTCATTTTTCCACGTGTACAGATTGCAGGATCACATTGGTTATATATCCATGTGTATACATACAGCAATCCTAGTGTCAGTTGTATTCTGCTGCCCTCCCTATCCCTCCTCCCCTCCCCTCCCTTCCCATCACCTCTCTCTACCCAATCTACTGTGACACATTTCTCTCTCTCTTTTTTCTTCCCCCTCACACCATCATATATGTATTTTGTATAATGATGAAGGTCTCCTTCCATCTTCTGTGCAATTCCCCTTCTCCCTCCCATTCCCTCCCACCTGTCTTCCCTGTTTAGTGGTAATCTTCTTTACATGCTCTTCCTCCCTACTCTGTTTTGAGACACTCCCTTTATATCAGAGAAGACATTCAGCATTTGTTTTTTATGGATAGGCTAACTTCACTTAGCATAATCTGCTCTAATGCCATCCATTACCTGCAAATGCCATGATCTTGTTATTTTTTAGTGCTGAGTAATATTCCATTGTGTATAAATGCCACATTTTTTTATCCATTCATCTATTGAAGGGCATCTAGGTTGGTTCCACAGTCCAGCTATTGTGAATTGTGCTGCTATGATGTAGCTGTGTCCCTGTAGTATGCTCTTTTTAGGTCTTTTGGGTATAGTCCAAGAAGGGGAATAGCTGGGTCAAATGGTGGTTCCATTCCCAGCTTTCCAAGGAATCTCCATTCTGCTTTCCAAATTGGCTGCTATTATCTTCTGGAATATGCCTTTTCCCCTCTCACACCCTTTATATAAAAACCCTAACCTAGGCCTGGGATTTATAAGTGCAAAGCTTTGGATATCCCTTTTCCACATTTTCTGAGCTGCTTTTTACATGTGTGAGTCTGGTCTTGGGGTGATTTTTGCCTCCTCAGGGCATTTGACAATGTATGAGAACACTTTTGGTTGTTGCACTATAGAGAAGTGCTTTTGTAACCTAGTGGATAAAATACAAGGATGTTTCTCATCATCCCACAATATATAGGACAGCCCCCTAAAACAAAGAGTTATCTGGCCCAAGATATCAGTAGTGCTATGGTTGGGAAACCCTGCTTTAGATTAATAGTATAGATAACAGATGTATTGATATAGATAGATGTGTACTACAGATATTTAATAGTACTGTGATGAACCCTGAGGATGTATACTTCAAAATCTCTTCTCAAGTAGATTGTCATTTATAGCCATGTTTGGGACTGTAATAGATAGACCCAGGGGAGGCATGTGGCCAAATGGAAAGACCACAAGGTCCAGGAGTGGGTCAGACTTGGGTAAGGCCTTACTTGGCATGAGTGCACTGTTAAGCTATTTAACGAGTAGCTTCAAGTCTCAGTCTTCTCATCTGTGAAATGAGAACACTTTCAGATTGTTGTGAAAATTGAGGCAGTGTTTATGAAGCAAGCATCTGGTTTACTCTAGGTGTTCCATGTTATTTTCTGACCTGCTTTGGGGATTGAAGCCCCCTGATCACCCACTCAGTAGCCTCTGTGAGCCTGGAATGCTCTAAGACACACCATCTGTGAAAGTTGTTGAATTGGATCCTGATACAATGAAGAAGGCCAACTGGAATGCAGACTTTGCCCAGCTGGGAGTGGTGCCAGATACTTCCATTCAAGAAGCTTCTCCTCATTTCTTATTGATCACTGGTTGGAAGTTGCTCCTTAAGCACAGTGAGCTTGGCATGAGATGGCAGCACAGTGGCAAGGGAAGGCTGGCTGCAGCCAGTGCTTGGCAGCCATGGAAACAGATTCAGGGAGAAGGGACACAAATGGTGTGGGTTACTGCCAGCTTCTCCAAGTCCACAGGGTGTGTGGCTGCAGAAAACACTTGTAACCATACTCATTAAATGCACAAAATCCTCACATTCACATTTTCTGTTGTATGTGTCACATTAAGGGAGAAGTAGGATGACCCTGGACTGCTAATATTTTTAATTAAGACTTTGGTAGAAATGGAATCAAAGTGTCTTTTTCTCTCCCTTCCCCTCTCTCCCACCCACCTGTCTTTGCCCTGGAGTTTAATTACTCAATAACTTTACAGTGAATTTGAAATGACTTCAGATTAATGTTCCAAATAACCTGAGCCTTTTTCCAGGCACCTTTTTTTTTTACTTTGTGTTTTTGTTTGATTTCAGTATCCAGAAGTAAGAAGTTAAGGTGATTTGGGCAATCACAGTAAACTCTGCTTCTCTAGAAGGTCACTTAAGCACCCCTTCCCTATTTTAAAAAATGGTAGTAACAATGAGATATTTAGATAAAAGTTATAAGGATTCATGTTCTTGGAGACACTTAACAAGTATATGTTAACTTGTGAAATCATCCTATCTTGAAGCAGAGACTTTAAATATGGAGGTGAGAAGATCAGTAATACAGGTTGAGCATCCCTTATCTGAAATGCTTGGGTCCACAAGTATTTTGGATTTTGGAGTTTTTCAGGTTTTGGAATATCTGTGCAGACTTTATGGATTGAGCATCCCTAATCCAAACATCTCTGAAATTCAAAATTTTTTGAGCATCAAGTTGACATTCAAAAGGTTTTGAATTTCAGGGTATTCTAGATTTTCATATGAAAAGTACTCACCCTATAATGGGTTGATCAAAGTATTTCCTCTCTCTAAAATTTACAGTGGCTCTCTGTTGCCTAGTGCAATAGTCCAAAACCCTCTACCTGATATATTTGGTGATATCCTTACTAATCATAATTTCCACTTCTGGACATTATGACCCTTGCTCAGCTAATCTAGAATGTTCACACTTTTGAGATTTCCATAGTACTTTCCAATCTCTGTGCCATTCCTAATACCATTTCCCTGTCTGGAATGCCCTCCTTCTGCCTGGGATGTCCACATTCATGGAAATTCAGTGAAATCTCACTTCTTACCATCATACCTTCCCAAACAACCCAAATTGGAAGAAAATTATTTCATTAAATACCATGGGTCAAATTACTTAATGGTGCTCATCTTCAGTTTCTTTAGCTGAAAAATGGGCATACAGCAATCATGGTAACAAGAGGTGATTAAATGAGATGCTGAAGTGACACATCCAAATAATGCCAGGCATGGGGGGTGTTCTATAAATGGTGAAGGTCTCATACTTTTCCTAGAGATGGTCTCTATTTGAAAGACAATGAACATTAACATCAAACAGTGTTGGGTTTGAAGCCTGGCTCTGGCCTGCACTAGTTGTGTGAGCAGGCATATTGTGCTAAAACTGTCTGACCTCAGCTTGATCATTCAGAAAAAAAGGGACAGGGAGAGAGGGAGAAAGAGAGAGGAAGAAAAAGAATGTCTAACCTTCAGTGTTCCTATGAAATTTATCTAAAGTGAAATAGTTAATGTACCTAGAACTGTGCTTCATGCCTAATAGACACACATGGTTGTTACTGTTGTTCTTTTTCTGCATGGCGTTGTGGTTGTTTGTAATTGCAAGCATGCCTTCTCTCCCTCACTAGCTTGCAATTGCCTCGGGGTGAGGACCACGTCCTAATCATTTTTCTATTTCTCTCAGCATCTAATGCATTACGTTTCACAGAATAAGCACTCTATAAGTAGTTGTTGAATAATGGATGAATGAATGAATAAGTGAACAAATATAAAACCACATTGATTGTAATTTTATTTTTTCGAGTGAATAATTACTAGAATGGAACTAAGGGGAAGAATAGGCTAAATCAACGGTCGACAGAGCCATATAGTTTAGAGAAGTAAGACTTTTCCCAGGCTCTGAAATGTTGTCAAGAAACGCAAGGTCATTTGTAACCAGCCACAGGACAGTGGAAATGGATCAGTGAAGCATAGTAGCTGGTCCATCAGGACCATCTATACCTGTTTCCCTTTCACTGAACCAGATCCTGAGACAAGACCTTAAAGTGAATGGAATTTATCCACTCCACAAATGAATGGAAGTGCTATGGGACCCAGAGAGGTGTTTTTTTGTTTTGTTTAATTTGGGGTCTTGCCCCATCCTCTTCCATTGGCTTAAATGTAACCAGTTGAAATTAATTTTAAAGCTTTCATTTCAAACTTTTAAAATGAATGATTTGCCTTTTTTCGGGAAAATGAAATTTGGTTGAACCGAGACACACTTTGGCTATTATCTGTCAAAGAAGGATCCTTTAGAGTTGTGTATTGAACTGATTTAGTCAGAATTCATGATGCAGATTATATTTTAGGGGGCATGTATTAAAAGCTGCAACATAAATGAAGGATCATGGAAAATGGCAGCAGCCATTTGTAATATACCAGATCCAGAGACCTGCTGTCTCCGGAAGGCAATGTTACTAAACTCTGAGTCCCTAATTAGGAGTGCACATTACCATTGAATTAGAGCCTTAGAAAATATTACTTAGTATGTACTTTCCTACAATTTGATGTCTTTTGTTCATGTCTAGATTCTAATTCTCTTGAGGCATAGATTATAACTAATAGTTGTTTTATTTCCTTATATTTCATTAGAGAAAAGATGTTTATTAATGTCCTGAATGACTTCAAGTATAAACCAATAATAGATTTTGAATATGTAACTTATATAATTTTAACAATTGACAAAGTTTTAATAACCAGTGGGAAAACAGTAGCCATGTACTAAAATAGTTTGCTGAAAAATCTTGCCTATTTTTGAAAGCATAGTGCTCTGCTTAAAAACTACCTTGAGCTGGGCATGGTGGCACATGCCTGTAATCCCAGCAACTCAGGAGGCTGAGGCAGAAGGATTGCAAGTTCAAGGCCAGCCTCAGCTTAGGGCTCTAAGCAATTTAGCAAGACCCTGTCTCAAAAATAAAAAATAAAAAGGACTGGGGGATGTGGCATAGTGGTAAAGCACCCTGTGTTAAATCCCTGCTATCCAAAAAGAAAAAAAAATTACCTTGATTATAAAAATAAGCACCAGTTTTAAAAAGTGAAAAGGAAAACCAAGTGAGTAAATATAGCACTACTTAGACAAATCATTTTTAAAAACAATACTAGACTCTATTATTGACGTATCAACAGCTAATTAAAAATTCTATTAGTGAAGATGTAAAAGATGGCACATTTCCAATTTGGATTGACACTGAAGCCATAGACGTAATTGATATTTGTTCAATAATCCTAAAATGTTTCAGAGTCTCTAATAGAAGCTGTGATAGCCAGAGAAAGTTTCAAGTGCTAAAATATGTATATGTATGTATGTGTATATATATATATACATATATAATATATATATTATATATATACATATATATCATATATATATTTTCTTCTAGGCACTGAAGGATATTTTCAGATCAAATAATGCATTTTTGAAAAAAAAAGTATAAGGCTTTAGCTGAATGAGCAGCAAAGGATATTTTAGTGGGTTGACTTTGTTCAAGAAAAGCAATCACTGAGTCATTATAATATAGGGTATAATTCATGTTTTTAATCTGGTTATGGTGGTTGTAATAAAGTCAAAAGAGAATAATTTACTAGTTGGATTTTCAAATTTCAAAGCTGCATTTTGTAACAGACACATAAATAAATGCATATTGAAATAAATCTGTAATGACCATTAAATATTCCACCTTGAAAAAAAAGCTCATAGCTTTAACAAAATGCTTCCGTATTATAGTTTTCTGCTTTTGACATTATTAAACCAAAACCTAATATTTTCCAGCACAGAATTTTTACACAACAGATTAAAAGTTGTAAGATAATTTTTCTAGTCTTAACAATCTATTCTATTTCCAATAAATATGACTTACCTCATGAATTTCGAAGGATAGATAAAGTAGTTTTTCTTTTTTTCTTTTTTTTAACTTTTTTTTTTAAGAGAGAGAGAATTTTAATATTTATTTTTTAGTTTTCGGTGGACACAACAGCTTTGTTTGTATGTGGTGCTGAGGATCGAACCTGGGCTGCACACATGCCAGGCAAGCACGCTACCACTTGAGCCACATCCCCAGCCCCAAAGTAGTTTTTCTGACAGAAAAAAAAATATTAAATGAAAACTGATCATTTTACCAAATAAATTGCCCAGAAATAGGCAGTTAAGTCTTGAAGCATAATTCTTCATTTCACCAGCAAGCAAAAATTCAATGCCAAGGAAACAGATGTCATGCTAAAATATTTCCATGCTAAAATATTTTTCCTTAAGTCATATATATATATGACTTAAGGTAAAAATATACACCTAATATTGTGAGTGAACAATTCCTACTACCAAATGAAAAGTAATCAGAAGAAATAAGATAGTTCTTTTTTTAAGATAGTTAGGCAACCCTCGTTGATTAATCTGAAATAACCCCTTGCAGATATTAATTGCCTTGCCACAGATTCCACATAAGCTTGACTCTGCCTGAATTCAAAGAAATTCTTTTTAAAAAGTTATGACATCACAAACTAATATTATATGTGAACAAACATGGAAATTTTAAGTTCTCAAAGATATATTTAGAGATTTTGCTTATAAGCAGGAGAAACATATTTTTCTAAAAGCATGCCAATTAAGATGGGAAATTTAAACAAACTCTCCAAACATTACAAATGAAAAATAAAATGTGTAGTGTGTGTTTACAACTTTTCTGAAGCTTTGAAAACATACAAATCTATGTAGTCATGTTTAAGATTCTATTTACACATTCATTTTTACCTTGTCTTCTAATCAGAAGACATACAAAAAGAATTTTTTTTCCAACAGAAAGAACATGAGAAACAGTTTCAGACACAGACTCACTGAAAAGGGCTTAGCTCTGTTTTATTATTTTGTGGTATCTGAGGGCATCCTTCTGGTAGGAAGAGAGCTTAGCTGGCTCAAAGTATCCCTGTTTGTGGGAACATCTTCTAAGCTATGACCATGACAGTGGCTGTGTTTGTCTCTGTGTGTGACATAGATAGTTACATAGATAGTAAGTATGTCACCTGAACAGTTCTTGGTACTACTTAAGAACTTAGTGTTACTAAGTTCTCTAGGGAGCATTTAATACCCATTCCTTGATGGATTGAAAAAGTAGCATTTTTCAAATTTAAATGAGCGATTATACATTACCGAATTTCATACTGTATAAAAGGATACTGATAAAGATAATTAGCTACTTTCAGAAGGAGGTATTAAAATAAAGCAAGATGTTGGGGTGAAGGTATTAGAACACACATGGGGAAAGAACTCCTTCTCATGTATCTCAGTCCCCAAAAGCTGGTGGAGCCCTGGGGCCACAGGTGAGCAACAGACAGGAAACAGATTTGTTAATTTTCTGAAATGAGCTCAACTGACTGGCTCAGAAAGACAACCTACTAATAAAGTCAATATTATAGAAAGTATGTCCCTTTATGGACCACTGTTGCATTAAAATAAAAATAAATGAAATGCCCACTGCAGTACAAGGACTGTAATAGGTGCTGAGAACTTGAGAAGAGAAATGTGAAGAATTGCAAAAGAATTCTTTTGAAGAATTCTTGTGAAGAATTAAAGAAAAAAGAAAAATAAGAGACTACACAATGGTAAGAATTAGCTCATCGAAGGAGAACTGCTACATAGACACATACTTGTTGGATTTTTAAATGCACAAAGAGACTAGAATTCAATGAAGGCCTCCACGGGGGTGGGAGCCTGGGGGGGGGGTGGAGAAGGCCAGCTTCTAAGGTCCCCTCTGAATGGAGTGCAGGACTATTTCACACACAGCTGATGCATGAACATGACTGTTCTTCAGTGAAAAGGTAGGGGGGCTGGATGATCTTCCAAGAAAAGCTCCAGCATGTGGGGATCAGGCTGGAGGCTCAGGAAGACAGGCAAAGAGATGCATTCAATAAACTATGGGATAGAATTTGCCTTTTATGTAGAAAGATGATGCGCTTCCTCTATTCTCCTCTCAGGTCCTCTCAGGTGGACCCTGAAAATGAGAGTCCCATTGTTCCTTAGGTTGAAGGCCTTTGTCCAAGAGGATATTTGATATATTTTTAGATGCTCACTTGGGGGTTGGTGGTATGTTTTAAGGATACTTAGAAGAATTGCAAATTGTTTAGAAAGAAACCCTCTTTTAAAGAACCACCTTTACTTTGTCCCTTTGATAGAAAAGCTCTCAATTTCAATCCTAAAAGCTATAAGAAAGATTTGTATTTTGATGAATTTAGTACATTGGAACACCTGGAGAACTTATGTAATCTATTTTAGGTCCCTGGATCTTTTTCCTTGAGACACACTGTCACACCTTTGAATCTGAGGTCAAACTAAAGTTATAGGAAATTTTTTTCACTTACAGGATTTGGGGAGATATTTTCTGCTATGATTCACTTGCAACTTTTTAATTATTTTTGGCCAGAACTCTTCAATAATTCAGCAAACATTAATTGAACAGCTAGCCATTTGGGAGAAAAGACAAGATGAATAAAACACAACCTAGTCCTTGCCCTCAACAAGTTCATGATTAAGAGAGAGAAGAGAGACCAATACACAACTAATTATAATGAAACTTAGCTGCAGTCATGCTGTAATATGGTATAAAAATGCTATATGATCACAGAGAAGGCAGCTATGAAAAATAGTTTTATGGCTGGGACAATAGAACAGACCCTTTTTATCATCCAATATTTCTAGACACTTTCAATGAAATCATTAAATTCAATTATAAAGTACAACTTAACTGTGCAGCAAATTAAAAGAGACTTTTAAAAAATTTAAATTCTTAATTCCATCAATAATATATGATATTTTTGCTGCTGACTAGAGAGCAATATAAGGCTCAGGGAAATTTTTTATTTGAAATGTAAGGGATTTTCCAAGCAATCAAGGTGTCTTCTATTATAGTTTCTATAACACTGTCAGGATACAGTTGGAAGTTTAAGGCAAAACTTTCTTGGGGAAAAAACAGTTAGCTGAGTCAAACAGATAACTTTGGAACATAAATTTACATTTCTGAAGATCTATTCTACAAATACAGAATTTATTTAAATAATTCAACTATAAATTATAATTTTAGTAGCCTGGAAAGTTGTACCAAAATATTTCTGTAGATAAGTGAGTTATATACTATCCATTTGTATATAATACTGTGATATGTGTGTGTGTATGTGTGTGTGTGTGTGTGTGTGTGTGTGTAATAGAGAGTATATAATACACAAACACACACACATACACACACACACAGAAAGAGAATGTGTGTGTGTAATATAGCACCAAAATCCAAACAAACAGAGCAACCTGAACCTCAGGTATAGTTTTGAAAAACTGAAGAAGCCAACTAAAGTGACCAAAGGTATTTTTTTTCTCATTCCATACATTATCATGGACGTGAGAGACCCAGACTGCCTAGAAAAACAACTTCCACATTTCATGCCATTTACTTACATTTTGATTTTTTTCAAATTAGTAATTATACCCAACATAATTAATTTGGATTCAACTAATCAGATTACAGAAGGTCTCTGATTTACACTGGTTTAATATATAATTTGGGGCATTAGGATGGTGGGAAAGTGATAGGTGTTCAGTAGAAACCATGCTTTGAACTCTGATCTTTTTCTGACCTTACCATATGTGGTAAAATCTTCCCCTGAGATGATGGGCAACAGCTAATTCACTGCAGTGCCTTGGATTACTAAGCTATAATGTTCAGTAGGGTCAGTGTATTCAAAGCGTTTTTGATCTATGATGGATTCATCAGGACATAACCCCATCGTAAGTTGAGGAACATCTGCATTTTGTCATTCTCTTTTGACCATTTCACCAGGAAGGGAGAAAAGAGAAGGGAGAACGAAGAGAGAGTAAGATACACTCCCCAGCGCCAGCACCTGGTGTGCACTTGGAAGATGTAGATTAAATGGATCAAGTCAGCTCATAGCTAATCTTTAGTTACTTGTGACTCCTCAGAATCACTAGTATTACAGAATGAAAACTGGAACTGAGAAGGGTGGTCTTCAAGTGAAATCTGTTCCTCACTCTTTAAAAAAAAAATCTATTCACTGAGTTCTGTTCCGATAAGTTAAAGGATTAGTATATTTTAGAATGATTTGCAGCCAACAGATTTGAACCAAAAGCATTTACTGCTCTGCTCTCCATCAAGCAGAAAATTCAATTAACCACTACACACCTGGTCCCCTAAGCATTCTGAAAAATCCAGGTTTCACAGCATTTATTAAAAGTATCTATACTCTGCCTAAGGTTCCAAGTAGAATTACAAGGAGCTGAAAAGGCACTGTGTATACTTTTCGAAAGCTGCTAGTTGTATGTGCATATGAAGAGTGAATATGTGTCTCTCCTCTATGCTACCTTAACTCACCTATGTCACGCCTGCATGATTGCTGTTATTATGCAAGCATTCATATTTACATGTCATCTCACTATACCATTAGTTTTCATTGTATGAAGATATTTTGCTTTTTTCCTTTGAGGTAGGTTATGGTCTATTTCTCATTTACAGTTGATAGCTGTTGAATAATTTGTCTAGAGTCACAAATTTAGAAAGTGGCAGAGCTCAGTTTCCATAGCAGGCAGTCTGGCTCCTCACCCCATCCTGCCTCTGTTTCTGAAATGGCAGCATATTTGCGTTTCCATTGGCAGCTGCAGGTCTACCCTGAGAAAGGTTCTGCTTTGGTGGTGCTGCATGGGTGAGGATGCTGCCTCCCATGAAGATCTTAAGGCAGAAATATAAATGTAAATTTTGCTCATTAAAACCATAATTAATTTATTGAAATTGAATTGTTATTATTTCAGGGACGAATGCATGTTGGAATATGCTGATTATTTTAATGAACCAAGAGCCTCTTCTGGGATATTTCCACTATATTATTTGCAAGCAGGTCACTGTAGATTTTCTAAGAGGGAGAATAAAAGGATTGCTGCTCATTTTCAAGTTTTGCTTTATTAAAAATGCAAAAGGAACTGTGTGCTGTATAATGTATTTTGGGAGATGATAGGAAGATATCTTTGTTTAGGAAAGGCCTAACATCTTCAGTCTCAAACCCACAATTCTCCTCCTAGGTAGTCATTTCTGTGCTACAGATGTCAGTGCCAAGACTAGTTTGTGTAGGTGTTGTGCTCACAGTAATGTCTCCAACATAATTGTTATGTTTGATGTTTGGAACCGTTCACCTAGACCCCTCCTCTTATGCTCTATTTTTTTTTATAGGTTTTATTTCTAGATTTCCAATTGTCCGATTCATTCCACGAGGGTTTTTTTAAAAAATATTTTTGTAATTGTAGATGGACACGATATCTTTATTTATTTATTTATTTTTATGTGGTGGGCTTAACATCTACAAGGCAAACAGTGGAGCTACAGCCCCAGCCCCTGAAAAAAAAAAAAAAATATATATATATATATAGTATAGTATAGTAGTTGGATACAATACATTTATTTTTATGTGGTGCTGAGGATTGAACCCAGGGCCTCACACATGCTAGGCAAATGCTCTACTGCTGAACCACAACCCCAGCTCCCTGAACACAATTTTAACCTCCTCAAGACACACAGTAGAAAAGTTTCTTTTTCTTCCTCTGACATAAGATGTGACATTTCATTGTTCATGTTTCTGCAATTCAGGAAAGATTAACAATGAAGCATCAACTTAGGCTCTGAAAAACAATAGTTCATACATAAATACTTGTACTTGGGTCCCATTATCACTTCCATTCATTCATGATCAGTGTGAGTTTCCTGGTGCTGCTGTAACAAATCACTACAAGCTAGGTGGCTGCCTTAAAACAATACAAGCTTATTTTCTTAACGTTTTGGAGACTTTGATTCCAAAATCAGTTTTATTGGGCTAAATCTTTAGCCTGATTCCTTCTTCAGGGTCAATTTCACCCTCTTACTTAACTGCCTATATTCCTAGCTTATAGCTCCTTTCTCCATCTTCAAAGGACATCTTCAATCTCTGCTTTTATAGACACTTGGCCTTCTCTCTGATGCTTGGTCTCCCTCATCACATTATTAAGTGCCTAAATATGCACCAGGCACTCTGCTAAATTTGTGGGTTATATCAATAGACAAGGCAAATAAGGCCTCTGCTTGTATGAAGTTTATGTTCTTGTAAACAGATAAATGAGAAAGATAAACTTGAGTAATGAAAGACTTTGAAAATAAAATAGAATTATGTGCTAGAAAGGTGGGGTTGGGAAGGGTGTCTGGGAGGAGGATTCTCAAACTCAAGTCTCAGTGATCAGCCACCCACAAGAAGATGGTTGGGGGCAGAAAGAACAGTAAGTGCTAATCAAGCCTGAGGCAAAGGAGGTCACATGATTGGAGTTTAATAATGAAGGGAAAGAGCAGTGTAAGCCAAAGTCACAGAGAAGGCAGTGACCAATTATATAGCTTTACAGGTCATGGCAGGGAACTTGGATTTTATCCAAGTGGAAGGAAGACATGGAAGTATTTTAAGCAGCCAATCAGTTAACAAGGCTGATTCATCCAGGCTGCTATTTAATTAATAGATTCTTCTTGAAGGGAGATATCTAATCATACCTTCCCTCCCTTTTAAGTGTTTTGACTGCTATTAGGTAGTGCCTAAATAGGATTTAAATCTCAGGTAAAAATGAAGGGGGTTGAAGGATATTTCTTTAAACATCTTTAAACTCAGATGACTGCAGTGTCCTAATGACCACAATCAAAAAGGCCAATACTTCTCTTCTTTCCAGCACTTTACAGATCCATGGGCAATTTGTGGTTCTAATAAGAGGTAAACCAAGCCTCTTTTTCAATATTAAGAGTGTTTCTCTATTAGTTATAGACAAAACCTTGTAGCAAAGGATTAGGGAGCCAGTTGAGTGATAGAATCCTGTGGTCAGAACTGGGAATAAGCACCCAAAGGGATATACCTAACATAGCCTCTGTTGTTCTTTGTGAATGGAAAAATGGTAATAGATCAGATATAAGATTCCCGGGTGCAAATGCCCATTGCTGATCGTATCAGGTACCTCATTGCCATTGTCAAGATCACAGGCATGTAGCAAAGTCATGAAAAACTACTTCTCCTTGACATCAGTGCATCTGGAAAGGAGTCCTTCCTGGTAGTTGTCCAACAACTCTTTGACAAAGTCACCAGAAGCACAGGAGGTATCATCTGGGTTAGTTTGTTGAATCTTTCTTGATAGCTGCATAGCAGTGATCATCTAATATGGCTGTTGTCTTTTTCCATGATCTGTCCTCAGCATATACATGTGGTGGTAGGAAAAGGACCAGATGACAAGGGTGCTTCCCTTAGGCTGGACCCCATTAAGAAAGGACCCCATCACTGTCCTTTTGGAAATTGGAGGGGACCTTAGTTACATATCTGAAGGACAAACCTCTGGTTCTTCTACCTGGCATTCAGGAGTCCCCTGTCCTTTTCATCTAGCCTACCTCAATTCTAGTACAAAGTAAACACCCAATAAACTTTGGCACCAAAGAAACCCAGACAGACTCCATTTTTTGTCATGTGCCTTATCTTGTGCCTTTTTAATTTCTCTTGGACAAAGTCACACTTTGAAAAATCAAAAATGACAATTCCTAATGAAGCACAGAAAATACTATGGTTAGGAAAAAAAAAAATCTGCTGGCTTATTTAAAGTCCCTGTATAATTAGGATGGAAGGGGAAAAAGTCTATACCTTCTGCTTCTTCAGAAACCTTCCATGATGTAGGGCAGTGACTTCAGAATCTATTTAAATGCCCTTCACATGTGGGCTGGATGGAAACATTGGCTATAAAGGGTCCATGTGCCCTGTCTCAGGTACGGCTTTGGCTCCACACCCATAACAGGGTTGCCACCTGTGGAGGTGGACGGTACTTCCAGGACTCTTCATATGTTCAGAGTTCTTTTAAAGAAGGTTCTGTGTAACCTGGGGTGGCTGCTGGGGATTTGGCAAGTCCGGCACATGCAGCTAAGAAAACAAAGGAAACAGAGCCACTTGTGCCGGGTGGCTGTCCACATTCCCCATGCGTCAGCACATTTTTATGTGAGTCAGTGTTTAGAGACTAAGATCAAAACATGTCCAGGAGAGCAACTGGCCAGGTGTGAAATTCCAGGTGACAAAATAGAAGGAAAAAGAAGAGTCTGAAGGGAAAGGAAAGGAAATGCAGCTAGTTTCCTTTTATTCTCTGTATTTTTCCTGTTTCCTCCCCAGGAAGTTGATGTAGACCTACAATACCCCAAACAGTCCCCATAAGGGGCTTATCCTCATTCTTTTCCATATGATGACCACACAATTATGTCAAAGATCTGTCATTTAGAAATCTATTTCCTGGCAGTCCCTAGGATTCAAAAGTGCTGTATTCCAGAAAATTTTAACACAAAAAAAATTTTTTCTTTCCTTTCTGCTTCTCACGGTGCTGTGAAGAGTGGCCCCATACAAATGTGGTATAAAAAAAATAAAGGCTGTTTCTGGCCACACACAGATGTAAATAGTAATATGAATAAAGCAACAAGTTATGAACTGGATCTAAGCAGCAAAACTTGCTTAAGGGCAGATTCTTAAAACTCTTTCTCTAGTGTTAGCTTGGGCAGCCGCCTGGGGAGCTTCTTTAGATGCCATCAGTGCTTGGTGATGCCTTTTGTAGGGGTACTATCTTTAGGGTTATGATCAGGGAATCATGCATTATCAGAAAATATTGTAAGCACTCTGTAGGTTGTTCCCCACCACCACCCCTCTTTAGGGCTAATTTTCCAAGGAAAGCTAAGATGTTTACTAAGCATTTCTGAGAAATTTGTCCACATTATGAGAATACAAATTACAGGAACTCAGTGCATTAGCAATGGAGTAAGTTTAATGGGTCTGGGAAAGGTATAAATTTAGGGAAAATGTAAATTGCAATAATAGGAGAGCCTTTGCTGAATGGCAATTTTGAAATGATAGTTTTAGTAGCAGTGGGAATGTACTAAAGAATCCTGCCATTTGACCTTGTTAAAAAAAAAAAAAGAAACTAACAGGAATTGTGAACAACAGTCATGATTTTAAAATATGAAATAGATTCAGTGTCAAATAAACAGAAACCATTTGATGTGAGAAATTTGAGTGGCTCTGGACCATGAGAATATGGAAATCAGTTCTGGGGTCATCGCACCTAGGCAAAGAACTGGTTAATCTCACGGGACTCTCTTGAACTAGAATGTTCTGAAATCATACAGACTGCCAAAGCCTTCTCAGATTTTAGTGCCTTAACAAGCTTTAATGAGCATTTAGAATTTGGGGGGG
>NW_026000005.1:24562926-24666407 GCF_001458135.2 Marmota marmota marmota
GAATTTGGGGGGGTGGGGGGGAGTATCAACATGTTCTCTGCCTTATGGCTCTTAGGAAAAACAAGATATTCAAGAATAAAATCCACATATTAGACTCTGCAAACCATGAAGGACTCATGGTTGAGTCCTTCCTCATGGTGTTGTTTATATGTGCAAAGAGAAAAACATGAAGATAAAGACTACTCAAAAACTCAGTTAACAACATTAAAGAATCTGCTTATCAGTATTGTAGAAATATTAAATTGCTAATTGCTATATAGAAAATTTTCATTAATTACAAAAAAAGTAATAGATTATCCTAGCAATCTAGCTTCTTTACCACATTAGATCTAGTTTAGGATGACAAGATAAATAACTAGTACAAAAAGAGATCATTTAGAAAATACACCATACACCCCAGCAAGAATGGAAGATAGTGAAAAATATTAATGCAGTTAAAATAGTTTTATTGGAAATATGAAACATTGATCACAAAGATCGACTGACCAGTATAATAACAGTTTTAATAATAATAAACAAAAGCTGCAATTTTTCTCCACCAGGTGTAGCTTGCAGCTTTGAAATCATATTGGTAAGGAAAAGCTAAAGAAACTGGGTCTGTTCTCTGGAACAAAGGATAATTGTAGTGACCTAATTGCTGCTTCTATTATAAAAGCAGAAATGATAGCCAGACAAATTATCTCCACTGTCAAAAAAGAAAGCTGTGCAGCAGGTAGTTTATAATTTCTTTTAATGATGCTACATCTTTTACCCCATTACTCTCCCCTGAAAAACCTTCCCTGACCTGGACTACTGTCACCCCTGTAGGTAGCAAACCTCTTTTTTTTACTCTCTATTCATCCCTGCTCTGCTGTTTCACTCCCCATACAAGGCAACAAAGAGAATTTCAGTGCCTACATCTTCCTAGCATTGGTCAGGACAGATGGAACAATATGCCATTGGCACATTCTGCATGCAACAAAATTTACCAAGACACTGTTTGCAAAAGTAATAGAATTGGTAAAACTTTAAAAGGGAAAGTATAAAGTGTGAAATGTTATCCCATAATATTTTACTGAAATCATAAAAGGCAAATGAGAAACTCAGGGAAAAAAATGCAATTTTTATCATTAAGTGCTAATATCACTATTATACAAAAGTCTGAACAATCAAAGGGGGAAATGACCAACAATCTGATAGAAAAATCAGCAGAAGATATAGGCAGCTCCCAGAAGAGGAAATGAAAATGGCCTCTAACCATATGAAAAGATATTCAGTATCACATAAGAGACAGGCTAATTAAAACTTCACTGAAACATGACTTCTCACCGGTGTCTATCAAATTTCCCAAAGTTGAACAATGCCCTGAAGATGAGACTAGAGAAATGGTCATCCTTCTATATTGCAGGTGGCAATATAAAGTAAAACAAATATGGAAGGAAATTTGTCTTCATCTGGGGAAAAAAACATGCAAAAATATGCTTGTACTTTCCTTTGATCCACAATCCTACTTCTATGAATTTATCCCAAATACAGTGGTAAAACTATGGACTGACTTTTGCACAAGATTTTTCATTATAGTATTATTTGTACAGGTGTACTAATTTCATAGCATTCTACTTATTGTGCTTTGCAAATGTTGCATTGTTTACAAATTGAAGGTTTGTGGCAACCCTGTATCAAGCAAGTCTGTTGGTGCCATTTTTCAAACATCTCAGATAACTATTACTACTTTTTAGCAATAAAGTTCTTTTAAAGTATGTACATTACTTTGTAGCATAATGATGTTATACACTTAATAGATACCAGTATATATAAACATGACATTTATATGCACTGGAAAACCAAAAAAATGCATGTGACTCGCTTTATTGTGGTATTCATGTTATTGCAGTGGTCTGGAACCAAACCTACAACATACATCTCCAGGGTATATCATAATAGCAAAAGATTGGAAATATCCAAATGTCCAAGAATACATGTCTCATTTAATTAAAATAAGCATGTCCATACAGTAGAATGCTATGACAATAAAAAAAAGAAAGAAAGAAAAAGAAAGATCTCCTTCACTAATGTAAAAAGAATCTGCTGAAGATGGCTTTCTGAAAAAGCAGAATATGTACAGTATGCTATCTTTTGTATAAGAAAGAAGGGGTATTAATATATGCACAAGTCTGCTTTTAAAAACAAATATATAGTTTAGGATGGGCAAGACAAATGAAAGCTATACAACTAGACTTCATTATATGTGAATTTGGAAAAATATGCATTTTTACCTGTTGAACAAATAAAATTAAATAAAATGAAAAAGCAACCTCTAAAATTTGAAGGCAAATCAAAACATATGGCCTAACCAAGAAACAACTTGGCTGCATAGTCGCTCAGGAAAAAGAATAACTTCGAGTGCTGTTAAGACACAGCATGTTGTCTCTACTTATTTAGTATAAATGATATGGTTTGGATGTGAGGTATCCCTCAAAAAGCTCATGTGTGAGACAATGCAAGAAGGTTCAGAGGAGAAACGATTGGTTGTGTTAACTAATCCAATCTGTGAGTTAATTCCTTGGTAGGGATTAACTGAGTGATAACTGAAGTGGTAGGGTGTGGCTGGAGGAGGTGGGAATTGGGCCGTAGCTTTGGGATATATATTTGTATCTGGCAGTGAAGTCTCTCTCTGCTTCCTGGTTACTGTGGTATGAGCTGCTTCCTTCTTCCATAGTCTTCTGCCATGTTCAGCCTCACCTCCGGCTCGGAGAAATGGAGCTGGTCTTTTATGGACTTAGACCTCCGAAACCATGAGCCCTCAAATAACTATTCCTCCTCTATAAGTGTGCTAGTTGGGTCCTTTAGTCTTAGCAGCATAAAAGATGACTAAAACAGTATGATATAGTCTATCAAAAATAGGGCTGTAAAGATGATCTTAAACTTCAGGAGTCTAATTGTAAATGTTAGGGTCTGAGTCCCCCCTCCCCAGTTCATATATTGGAACCTAATTACCAATATGATGGTATTTGGACGTGGAGCTTTGGGGAACTGATTAGGTCATGGGGCAGGACCTTCACAAATGGGATTAGTGCCCTCACAGAAGAGATGCCCAAGCTGCCTTGCCTCTTCTGCCCTGAGGACAGAGCAAGAAGTCAGCAGTTTGGATCCCAGAAGAGGGTCTCATCAGCACCCAGCCATGCTGGCACCCTGAACTCATATTTCAGTCTCCAGAACTGTGTGAATTAAGTTTCTGTTGTGGATAAGCAATCTAGTCCATGGGTTTTGTTACAGCAGCTCAAATAGACTAAGATAATAATGTTAGTGTTATTATTTTAAAACTATACATATTTAAAATTATATATAAATATAAATAATAATGTTAGTGTGAAGAATCAAGAGTTTTCATTTAAAAAAGAAATGTAAAAAATTTTTGAAGTGATAATTCTATAATCTCAAATTTGAATCAGAAATATTAGTACAAACACGATTTTCTTTTCCAAAATATGTTATTTCCTATCTCTATCCACAGAAAAGCCTTCAGAGCAATGAAATCTAAGCACTCCTAGAGTTCAGATTGTGGTCTCTAGATTATAATTTCCTACTTTAAAAAAAAAAGTGTTCTTAGGGGAACATCTGCTTCCAAATTAGGGATAAGAGATATTTAAACATGAACTTGGTACTGATGATGATGATGACAATTCCTCTAACAGACAAGTTAGAAACTGTCTCTAGTAACTCATTTGCCCCCATTGGAAGTTTGTAAGGCATGAACTCCTTAGTCTGAAAATCAGCTTAAAAAAGAAAGAACTAAGCAGTTTTTTTCTGACTTCCCTGCACTAAGTGTATTTCAGTATATTCAAAACACCAAAATTGTTGAAGGAAATTTTTTCTTTATAGAAGAATTCCAGGTAACATTTAAAAAGGAATAATAGTCTTCAAAAATGACTAGTTTGAGACCCCTTAGTGAAATAATTAATTCAGAAAACAGTCATTAATGGAAGAAAGGATTAAATGAAAGATTGATAGTTGAGCTTTACATCAAAGACATCAGTTTGTCCCCTTAGCATCACTGAAGTAAGACAACCAGATACTACAAGCCTTTTGATGTGATACAATTTGAAGTGCACATACTTCAAGGTATGTGTATGAGTTTCCTAGGGCTGTTTTAACACATTATCACAAACTTAGCTGGCAACTGAAATTTAATTTCTCACCATTCCAGAGGCCAGAAGGTCTGAGATTAAGGTGCCAGTGAAGTTTCTTCCTTCTCACATCCCTGAGAGAGAGTCTATACCATGCCTCTCTCCTACCTGCTGGTGACTGCCAGCAGTCCCTGGTGAGCTTGAACTACAGAAACGTGACTCCACTCTCTGCTCTGTCTCCACATTGCCTTCCCCTCTGGTTCTTCTCTTCTATGTATTCTTCTTCCTAAGGATATTTGTCATTGGATGTGGGGCCCATCTGAATAATCCAAGATGATTTTATCACAAGATCTTTAAGTTAATTACATCTAGAGCTTCTTTATCTACAGAAGGTCACATCAACAGGTTTCAGGTGGGTACATATGTTGGGGAGCCACCACTCAACTTTTCTCCAAAAGGTTGAAGCTGAATGTAATTAATCCTCCATCTCCACTCTCCAGTATGGCAGCCACTAGTCACCCATAGCTACTCAAATGAATGGACATTCAAAATTCATACATTAGTCACAGGATCCAAATTCAAGTACTCAGTAGCACATGTGACTAGTAGCTACTGTACTAGACAGTCCAGATAGAGAACGTTTATATCACAGAAAGTTTTATAGCCAAGTGCTTCTCTAAAGCTACCGAGGGGATTGAGGAACAAGTTTGATCACTTTAACATGAAAGTAAACAGATACAGCCAGCATGTGGGAGCACCTATAGGACAATTGACCCAGTTACTGCAATGATTAAGTTACATGGAAAAAATGAAAAGCAAGAAAGAAAAATACAGTTCTATATTTAAGGTTACAGAGAGACTCAAGAGATAACCAAATTGTGTGTGTATACAATTTTTAGAGCCTGGTTCACATTTATCCACCAGGAAAGAAATATTTTTTAGGCATTTGGGGGAAATGGATGAGGTATTTGATGATATTAAGGAATCACTGTTAGTTTGATTATGGCTTTGTTGTTATATATTTAGGTGTTCATGATTTTTAGTATGTCTTCCAAAGGACGTAGGGCATGAATGATTATGATTTGCTCTCAAAATACATGAAATTAATATAAAAATCTATTAAATATGGCAAATCTCATAATTTTTTAATAAAATCCTGGGTGATAAATACTATTAGCTCTACTTTTATGTATCTGAAAGTTTTATTATACAAAATTTTAAAGTGTGCTCATGTTTAGGTTATTTCTAGTCTGGCATAAAGAAAAGAAACATTAATATTGAAGTCAAATACCTGGGCAGAATTCAAGAATCCAATTTCTACAATTCAGGAAACATAAGCTTGCAAAAATCTTTAGCTCTTCTGAACCTCGGGTTCCTTTTGTATAAAATCAAGACTTTTGTACATTGTGAGAATTAGGTTCTATAATCATGAGAAATTCTAGTAGAGTCTGATCTTCTTGTGCATAGTTGAAATACTAGATAGGATGGGCTCTTGGGTGCAGTAAAACATCCCTAGTTTGAGATATTTGAATGATATTCTTGATTATAGAATTATGTTGGGGGTTTTTTGTTACTGTTTGATACTGGGGATTGAACTTGGGGGCATTTGACCACTGAGCCACATCCCTATTTTATGTTTTTTTTTTAGAGTCAGGGTCTCACTGAGTTGCTTACTGCCTCTCCAAGTTGCTGAGGCTGGCTTTGTACTCGGGATCCTCCTGCCTCAGCCTCCTGAGCCACTGGGATTACAGGCGTGCACCACCATGCCTGGCTAGAATTATGTTTTTTAATCCAGTTATATTATTTTTTTTGTGTGGATACCTTGGTTTTTTTTTTTTTTTGCCCAGCTCTGTGCCATTTTTGGTCTATTCTCAACACAACAAAGAAATTCCTTTAATAAGTAAATTGGATCCTATTGTTTCATTGCTTCAAAGCTCCCCTTGGCTATGTATCTTATGGAGTGAAAAAACAAGAGTCTGTACATGGACCTCAAGGCCCAGGATGACCTAGGTCTTGCACTGGTCTCTTTGCTGTTTTTAGCATTTGCCTTTGTGCCTGCTGTCCCCTGCTGGGAATACTCTTCCCCCCATTCACAGTTCAGCTTTTTCTTTCTCTGGGCCCATCATCTAATATTCCCATGGTGCCTTGCCTTACCACATATCTGAAAGTGTAGTTCTGACTCCTGTTCCATTTTCCTCTATACTACTTAATCAAAGTCTACTTTTGAGATTAGTTATTTTGAGTTAGTTATTTTTCCATTTTCCCCTCCATGACTAAAATAGAAATCCTATAGGGTCAGGGGTATACCTACACAATACTCAGTCCCCAGCATCAAGAACAAACCCCAAAAAAAAAAAAAAAGAAAGGAAAACACCTAAGACATGTAGGTATTCAATAAACATTTGTTGAATGCTGAATATAAAAACTTGAAAGAGACATAAAACAAGTTGTTTAGTCTTCAGAGGATGTTTTTATGGATCAATAAGAATGATTTGTATTTATCAACATCAGTAGCTGAGCTACAAATTGCTACTTTGGAAATGTTGAAATTGCTTGAGAAAGAGTGTGTTTTCTTAAGGCAATTTAAATATTTCCCTGGTAATTGCACATGTTCTATTAATTTATTGTTACTATTTTTAGATATTTAAAAGAAAAAGAATCATATGTAAGTAAATTTAGAATTAATGACTAGGTTTTGTTAGATTTTTATCATAGATTTTAAAAGAAGTATAAATAACATAAGCAGCATTTTTGCCTTTATTTTATTTTCTGGGTTTCACGTTTTTAAAATTAAAATATAATTTACATGCTGAGAAGTATTCAGGTCTTAACTAAGCAGTTGAATATTCTCTACTCTGTTTTGATGACTGGATATCAACATACAGAACATTTCTGTGACTTGAGAATATTCCCTCATGCGCTTTCTTATTCAGTGTACTCCCCACTTGATAAGTTAGTAAATCTCATTTCTGTCACCACCAGACTGTGTGGCCTGATGTCAAATTCCTCAAAAATGGCAATTGTGCAGTAAGTTCTTTCTGTGTCCAGCTTCTTTCGTTGGGTTTGTCAATTTTGAGATTCATTACCCATGGGTTTTTCAACAGCTGATTTCTGGTAATTGCTGATTTATGTTCAGTTTGATGAAAATACCATAGATAGATTACTCATGCTCCTGTTGATGGACATCTGAGATATTTCCATTTTTTGCTGTGTCGAATAAAGTTACTGCCAAACATTCCTCAAGGATTTTTTGTAGATACACCTGTTTCTCTTATCAGTACCTGAGAGATGAATTTCTAGGTTGTAGCATCGGTGTATGTCCAGTTTGGAAAGAACTTCCAGCCCTTTCCCCCATGGGATTAGGCCATTTTATACTTCCGCCAGCAGTGTTTGTAAGTTCTAGATGCTCCACATCCTTTCCAACATTTGGTATTGTCGTTCTTTTTCATGTTAGTAAGGGCATCTCATTGTGGTTTAAATTTGCATGTCCCTAATGTTTGATGATGTGGAATAGCTTTTCACTTGACTTTTAAGCATTTCAAGAGCTCCTTTTATGAAGTATCTATTTTAAGTTTTTTGCCCTGCTTTCATTGGAAACATGTCCAGATCACTTTACTTTGCAAATATCTTTTAATATATATTTTTCAAATCCTTTGATATGTATTGTAAATATTTTCTCAAGATGCTTTTTGATGAGGTTTTAAGTTTGGTGAAATCCAGCTTAACAGATATTTGTAGTTCATTCTTCCTATATCCTATCTAAGAAATATTTGCCTGCCCCAAGGTTGTGAAGATAGTTTTTTGTTTTGTTTTGTTTTAGTAACTTAATTGTTTTAGCCTTTATGTTCAAAAAATTTTCCATCTTGAATTGAACTTTGTTATAGTATAATGGAGGGGCTAAGGTTCTTGTTTCCCTTACAGATATCCAGTTTTTCCAGATATCCAAATCTACCATTTTTCCTGAAGTGATTTTCCTTAACTCATTGAATTGTTTTAGTATCATTGTTGTAAATCTTTTCATAAATAAGTGAGAGTCTTCTACTGGACTCTGTCTTCCATTCACTGATGTGTTTGTCTAAACTCTGACTCAAATACTGAAGTTTTATTTTAAGTCTTCAAATCATTAGTATTAAAACTTCCAATTTTATCCTTATTTTTAAAAATTATTTTGGTTATTCTTGGTCCTTTAACTTTCCACATAAATATAAAAGTCATATTATTAATTTTTATAAAATAATCCTGGTAGGAATTTCATTGCAACGGCATTTAATCTATAGAACAATTTGGCTAAATTCACATCATAAATATCTTGAATTATTTTAAGTAGGGTTGTTTTCTTATTTAATTGACTCATTTTTCATTATTAACATGTAGAAATACAATTGGTGTTTCATATTTAATGTATCCTACAACAGTGACAGTAAAATATAATTTAATAAATTATAGATTCCTACAAGACTAATAGTAAAAACTATAATTCAAGAAAAATTCTCTGACGTGAAGAATGTACTTAAAAGTATATATGCAGATATATTATAGTAAGATTATTGAACTTGAGAGGAAAGCAAAAAATACTTTGATTAGACAAGCAAAGATAATAGGTTGTTTGTAAGTAATTGTTATGGTTTGGATATAAGATGTTCCCCAAAAGCTCCTGTGTTAATGCAAGAATGTTAGAAGGTGAAATGATTGGATTGTGAGAACTGTGATCTAATCAGTGGATTAATCCATTTGATGGATTAATAATTTGAGTGGACTAACTGGGTGGTAACTATAGGTAGGCATGGCATGACTGGAGGAAGTGGACTCATCTGTAACTCTCTTTCTCTTTGCTTTCTGGCTGCCATGACCTGAGAAGTTTCCCTCTGCCATGCCTTTTCCACCCTGAAGGTCTGCCTTTCCTCAGGTCCAGAGCAACAGAGTCGGCAAACCATGGACTGAACCTCTGAAACTATGGGCCCCAAATAAACATTTCCTCCTCTAAATTGTTTTTGTCAGGCATTTTGGTTACAGTGATGAAAAGCTGATTAACACAGTAACTTATAAGAGAAATAGGTTATCATTTCACTTTTCAACAGCAACACTGACATAAGAAAATAAAGTCACATATTTAAAGTTCCCAGGGAAGAGAGCCAGTAATTTTATATTCAGAAAAACCAGCTTTTGAATGTAAAGAGCATTTTTAAAAAATTATTTATTTTTTAGTTGTAGTTGACACCATACCTTTATTTTATTTATTTATTTATTTATATGTGGTGCTGAGGATTGAACCCAGGGCCACTCACGTGCTAGGCGAGCGCTCTACTGCTGAGCCACAACCCCAGCCCCTAAAGGGCATATTTTTATCAACTCAAGAAGTACTGTCCACAAGAGTTCTTCCTTAGAAGTCCAGTAGATGACTGCATTTTCAATAAAATAAGGACCACTGGTCTTCATCAAGTATATGTTTATCTCATATATTAAATGTATAATTACTGTAGAGCTAGGACTAAATGAGAGTTGAACAGAATAGAAGAATGGGCTATAGCAGCTGTGTGCCTTCACAATGCAGGTGTAGTATAGGAATGAAGGGAGAGTGGCAAGAACGTGGGGAAAGCTTAACTCCTTTTAGCAATCATACTGTTGATGTTGGTACTGGCATTGTTATTCCAGAGTGTGTGGGGGGTGGGGTGGGGGGTATAAATTGTAATCATGGGATATTTAATTCTAGCATTCTCTGTTTCTTGAGAAGAAGAATTTTTAATACGGAAGAAAAAAGATACAGATGTAATTTAGATGCACTTGTGGTGAGGGAACCCATGGAGACTGCCATGGCTTGGATTTGGTTTAAGTGTGCCCCCCAGAGTTTTCTTTGTCACAATTTTGGGAGTTCTTTGTAGGTAGAGCCTGGTGGGAGGTCCTTGGGTAAAATCAGAAATATGCCCTCTGTATTTGTTGTTTTTTCATCACTGTGGCCAAAATACTCAACCAAACCAACTTAGAGGAAAAGTTTATTCTGGGCTCATGGTTTCAGAGGTCCAGCCCATGCCCAGCTAACTCTATTTCTTTGGGCAGAAGGTGAGACTGAGCATCATGGAAGAAGGGCAGCTGTAGAGGAAAGCAGCAGAGGACATGAAAGCTGGGAAAGAGAGAGAGAGAGAGAGAGAGAGAGAGAGAGAGAGAGAGAGAGAGGAGGGAGGAGCCAAGGGGACAAGATACAATCCCCCCCAAGGGCATGCCCCTAGATGGGGGGTGATGACACACTTTATTTTCAAACCATAACATCTTTTCAGAATGAATTGTGAAACTCCAGATGCTCTGCCCTTCTGCTCTGAGATGTGAGCTCTCCCTCTCTCACACATTTCCACCCTTGCTGTTCAGTAAGATGATCCATCCAATGGGGGTTCTGCAGTTTGAGTTTTTCTTTAAGCTGATTCCATTTTATTTTTTTTTCTGTTTTGTTTTGTTTTTTTTTTACATTGATGGGTTTTCCCCTACTTTTTGATGTATTATAGTTGTACATACTGATAGAATTTGTTGTTACATATTTGTTCATGCAATTGATATACAATATAACAATATAATCTGGGCACTTTGACTCCCCAACACTTTCCCCTTCCCTACCTACCTCACACTCCTTGGTCTCTTTCCTCTACCAATCTCCCTTTGATTTTCATGAGATTCACCCTCGTCTTTCTTTTACTTTTTCCTCTCTAGCTTCCATGTATGACAGAAAACATACAACCCTTGACCTTCTGAGTTTGACTTATCTTACTTAACACAAGGATCTCGAGTTCCATCCATTTTCATGCAAGTGACATAAAACCTCAATTTTTATGGCTGAATAAAACTCTGATTGTGTACATATACCACATTTTCTTTAGCTGGTTCCATAGTTTGGCTATTGCAAATTGTGCTATTATAAACATGGCTATGCATGTACCACTGTAATATGATGGCTTTCATACTTCAAGATGAATACCCGGGAGTGGTATAGCTGGGTCATATGGTGGTTCCATGCCTAGTCTTTCGAGGAAGCTCCATACTGATTTCCAGAGAGGATATACTAAATTTACAGACTTACCCACAGTGGACAAGTGTTCCTTTTTCTCCACCTCTTCTCCAGCATTTATTTGTATTCTTGATGACTGCCATTCTGACTGGTGTGAGTTGAAATCCAAGGGTAGTTTTGATTCACATTTCCCTAGTTGCTAATGATTTTGAAAACTTTTTTCATATATTTGTTGGTCATTTGTATTTCTTCCTTTTTGAAGTGTCTGTTTAATCCATTTGCCTGGTTCTTAATTGGGGGTTATTTGACCCCTTGGTGTAAAGTTTGTTAATTTGTTTGTTTTAGATCTTTATATTTTCTAGATACTAATCTTCTGTCAGAAGAATCGCTCACAAAGATTTTCTCAAATTCTGTGGGTTCTCTGTTCACATTCCTAATTGTTTTTTTGTTTGTTTATTTTGTTTTGTTTGCTGTGCAGAAGCTTTTAATTTGTTAGAATCCCATTTATTAACTCTGGACATTAGTTCCTGAGCTTTAGAAGCCCTATTGAGAAAATTATTGCCTGTGCTTATATGCTGGAGTATGGACCCTATGTTTTCTTTTAGGAGTTGCATAGTTTCTGACTTATTTCCTAGGTCTTTGATCCATTTTGAATTGATTGTTGTGCAGGGTGAGATATAAGAATCTAGTTTCATTCTTCTACCTATGGATAACCTGTTTCCCCAGCACCATATGTTGAAAAGGCTGTCTGTTCTCCAGACTTTCTATGTTTTTGCCACCTTTTTCGGGAATCAACTGATTGAACCTGTTTGGGTTTGTTTCTGTATCTTTAATTCTGTATCATTGGTCTATGTGTCTGTTTTTATGCCAGTATCATGCAGTTTGGGTTATGATAGCTCTGTAGTATAATTTGAAGTCAGGTATCATATGCCTTCAGCATTGCTTTCTTTTTTGCTTAGAATTGATTTGACTCTCCTGGGTTTTTTATTCTTCTTAATGAATTTTAGAACTTTTTTCTAGTTCTGTGAAGAATGTTGTTAGTATTTTGATGGGAATTGGATTAAATCTGTATCTTGCATTTCATAGCATAGCCACTTTAACAATATTTATTCTGCCTATACATGAACATAGGAGATCTTTCCATCTTCGGAGGTCTTCTTCAATTTCTTTTCAATATGCTATAGTTTTCATTGTAGAGGTTTTTCACCTCTTTGATTATATATAGATATATAATATTTTATACACACACACACACACACACATACACACACACATTATCCCCCCTCCCCAGGCTACTGTGAATAGAATTGTTTTCCTGATTTCTTTCTCAGCAGATTCATTGTTGATATATAGGAAAGCTATTGGTTTTTGTTTGCTGATTTTGTAACTTGCTACTTTGACAAATTTGTTTATTAGCACTAGCAGTCTTTTGGTGGAGTTCTTTGGATCTTCTAGGTATAGGAGCATATCATCTGCAAACTTTGATAATCCAACTTGTTCCTATTCTATCTTTATCCTTCTATTTTCTTCTCTTGCCTAATTGCCCTCGCTAGAATTTCTAGCACTATACTAACAGGAGTGTTGAGAGTGGACATCCTTCTCTTGTCCTAGATTTTTAAGGAAATGTCTTCTTCATTTACTATGAGGTTGACTTTCCATTTCTTCTTGAGCTATGTACTGAGAGCAAGAGCAAGGGCTGGGGGGTGTTAACTTCTTCCTCTTTTTGTATTGCTTTCTGAGTTACCAGTTGGAGTAGCCTAAATCTGAAGCTGGTTGAAATAATTCTTAGCGTCTCTTCTCCCCAGTATGAGGTAGGATGGGATGCGAAGTACTGTCAGGTGGAGTTTTGTCTGCACACACCAGTGGTTCATTCCCAGGGTGAAGCTGCTGCAGAGTTCTATGACTGGAGTTCCAGTGAGTGGGGCTTAGGCCCAATCAGGCCTCAGAGGCTTTATTGAGTGATGTCTGCTGTGGAAGGATTACATCAACACTCCCCTAGTGCCTGAAAGTCACTGATCTATGTATGTTGGGGGGTAGGAGTAGTGGTATCTGAATCCCAGGAGCCTCCCAAAAATTCTAGGTGGAGTAGGGGAGCCAGCCCTCCACACACTCTGCTGCCCAGAAACACTGCCTTCCCGGGCTTGGTCCCCACTGTATTTACACACACCTGTCCAGATTCCCCACCCAGTTCAGCTGGTCTCCTGAGTCACCAGACCCAAAGGAGAAATGACTTGGGCTCCTCTTCACTTTTCCAACTTTAATCTCCCTGGGTGCAATCGTCTCTGTGCCCATTTCTCTCCCTTCTGCTAGGGGCACCCTAGGTCATGTGGCAGGCACTTGGTGGAATAGCATGGCAGTGTTTTCTTGATCTTCCAGCTGCATAGCAGCAGCTGTAGCCTGGCTGCTCCAAGATGATTCCACTCAGGCTTCTGAAGCCAGTTGAGCACTTTTCAAACACCAGTGCACCATGCAGCCTCTGGACCCGCTAAGTTCAGGCCTCTTTTCTGGTGTCAGGTTTTCCGTTACCAAATCTGTGTTTCTCTCTCCGTTCTCCCTCCCTCTGTGCTGCCACGGCTGCCACTGCCATAACAGGCTCTGCTCCAGTGCCCTCTCTCTTCTTTGTTTGATAGACCCAAACAGTCTAACATTCTGAAGGTCCAATATTGAATTTCAGTGAAATCCCTCTTTTACCCACATCACTGAGGAGCAGTACTCCTACTGCTTGAATCCCAAGCCACAGAGCAACGAGGATTGCTGCCTTCTTCTAACTGCCATCTTGAATCTCTCTGTTTGAACTTTTAGCATCCAAAAATGTGAGCAAATAACCCTCTTTTCTCTATAAAGTTAACCTACCTAATATATTTCATTGTAGTAACAGAAAATGACTACTACAGAGATCTTCTGGGATATAGGAAAAGGTCTATTTTTTTTCAACCTCAGTAATACAAACATTTCTACTTTATAACGGTTCTTAGTCCATGGCTTTGTTTTGCCAAATTTGTATATTTTTGTATTGTTTCATAATAAAAGTTAAACTTACAAAAATGTATAATATTATTTACCTTACCAAAAATCTGAATGCTAGGTATGCTTATTTTATATAAAGCTTATTTGCTGATAACTTTTACTGATGTATTCCTTTTGTAGAGGAGCTCTAGGTGGATAACTGAAACCAGTCTACTATATCACATTTATACCCCAGCATTAAGCAAACACTGCATTTTTATACCCATTTACTTGTGCCCTACCCTCTGGCTAGAGAGCCTCCACCATTTCCACAAGTTGGAACAACATTGACAAGTCCCTTTAAAGCCCATTCATGTGCCAGCACCTTCAAATTGTTTCTCTAAGTCCCCAAAGTGAGTTGACCTTTACCCTCTGTACATGTGGTACCTTTGTTCTTCTTGTTCTTCACTGAATTATAGTCACCTATTTATGTCTCTCTTGAGTGAGTCAGAGACTGATACAGTGTAATATCAGCAAATATTGAGTGAATTAATGCCAACCAAAAATTAGCAGAAAGAAATTCATGTGACATACTCAAGGAGCTTGTAGTCTAGTTATAGAATCAGAATGTCTAGAATAAATAAATAAAATGTCTTTTTTTTTTTCCACCACCTTGTTCCAACATGTAGAAATGGTATGAGGTTCTCCGGTCAGAGCGAGGGACATGAGCCAAAGGCCATGAGCATACAAGGTTACTTAATGCTAGGGCATAATGTGACATGATAGAAACAGACAGGTTTGAGTTATTCGCCTACAGCTTCTCTACAAAAGGAACACATTCAGTAAAAGTCATTGACCAATTTCTATAAAGTAAATATAACACAAGTGTGCCTAGTATTTAAAATTTTTGGTGATGTAAATCCTATTGTATCTTCCTTTGTTAGTGTGTATTTTATTATAAAATGAAACAAAGGTACAGAAATTCATACAAAATCAACCCAAGGATTCGAGAACTGTATAACTACATAATATTTCAGAATAATAGGGAATTTACTGGATACATGGGTTGAAAAGAAGACAAACTGTTAAGGTCAATGTGGTGCTATCTGTAAGTTTAGTCCTTAGGTTTAGTCCTCTAGAAAACTAGCTTTGGACATTTGACCAAGGGAGAATGTGTGCTCTTGGTAAAAGCAGTTGATCTTGAAGGGACCAGACACAGGTTCAGTGAATAGTAATTTGAAAAAAATTGTCCAAACTGAATTGACAATAAAGTCATGAAAAATGGGATGACTACTGGTGCGGTGTATTTAATTTTTTAAGTCTTGAATCATTACAACTTGTAATTGTTAGAGAAACTTTTATGTTTCAAAAGTTTTATTAAAAATAAATTATACAAAAATTCAAAGAGCATGTAAGGTAGAAATGCTACTTTGAGTTCCACTCTCTGGAGGTAACCACTGTTAAAAATTTTTTGTATATATGCAAGGATATTTTCTGTATATATGCAGGTATTTTCTGTATATATGCAAGGATATCAACATATAATTATCAGATATCATATACTCATTTATGTATACACCTGAATGTATATTGTATTTTCTTTTAGAATAGGAATAGTGTGACCCTATTTTTTTTTTAACACCTGAAATATCTTTCTTTCATAGACCCTTATTACAACACAATTTTTCACTATTCTAATAGTACTCAGTATGGTTTTCTTTTACATTTATCTGAAATCCTTCAGTCATAATTTTAAAAAATCCCATTTGCATTTATTGCTATGACATAAATTTGGTCAACTTATTTTGTTACTTTCTTTTTTACTGATTTTTCTGTTTTCTATTTTCTACTGTGTGGTCAGGTTTTATTTTGTCTATTTCTCCCCTGCTGATAATTTGTTCTTTTTAGTAGTCTTCCTTCTAATTATATTTACTATGCTCAGATCTCTTTTCTTGACTTACCAATTTAAACGCTAACTCCTTGATGCCTGCTTCATAAGGCAAGGAAATCCTCCTGTGATAACGCTGTCTCCTAACCATCCTCCTTATTGGCTTTTGATTTTCATTAGTGATATTACTTTTATAGTGTCAGAGTATAAAATATTTAAATTTTTTCTATAATTATTGTTTGCACAGATGTTTAGCCTTAGCATTTACATGTAAATGAATGTATTGCTCACCTCTAGACCTGTCAATCTACAGCCTCATCAGAGTCCTAGTCTGCTTTGCTATACTTAAAACTGAGTAATTTATGAAGAATAGAAGTTTACTTTCTTACAGTTCTGGAAACTGAGAAGTCCGACTTTCCAAAAGGACCCTCTCCCCTTTTTTGTTTTCAGTGCTGGGAACCAAGCCCAAATCCTCACCCTCTCTAGGCAAGTGCTCTGCCACTGAGATACATCCCCAGTCCCCCACCTCTTAACCACCACCAAATGAATTAAGCTTCAACACACAAATTTTGAGGGATATTCAGACCAGAGGAATTCACGTGAATTCATTTTGATTCAATTCCTAGTTGCCTACTTTTCATTATTAATTAGTTTTCCAAGATGGGTCAAAAGGTATCATACCCACTCTCTATTTTTAAGTGTTCAAGAGTATTTTTCTTTTGTCTTTATTCACATTTGAAGCCAGCATTAATTTGCCTGAATTTAATCTTTCTCCTTGAAAGAATGCTCATGCTTACTACATGAGCACAACAACACTCAATTAACTTACAATTAATTTCATTTTCTACCATGTTCAAAATTTAAAGGAAAAAAAATGCTGCTTAAATGTAGTATTAGATGGTGTGGATATAATGATGTAAGTTCACCAGTAGCTTCAGTTCTTTAAGTTCTCTCCAGAAATCTTCTTCCAAATTTGCTGCATACACTGCCCTGGGAGTTTGTTTTCTATGGTCTTTGATTTGAGGGAGGAGGTAATCCTGACAAAAGATCCGTTTGCTGCTTAGTGAAGCCTCAAGTTTTATTTTTATGGGTTTGGGGTTATCCTTGCTCCTCTGTCTTTCAAAGCAGATTGATTCTTCTCTCTCCCCCATCTCACCTCCCTAAAGTTTGCTCACCTCCAGTGGGTGCTGTGTGGGTATATGTCTCCCCCAGCCCTGCCCCCAAAGATTTTCCCATAATTCCAGTACTGTACCCACCCCTGCCCTCAGACACTTCTTTTCTGAGTGAAGCAACAGTGGACTGTGGACAAAGAAATGCAAATAGGAGAGTGAAACTCAGAAGTACTATAGAAAAAAGAAACAACAAGTGTTTCCATAGCAGGGGGAGGGGGAAAGATTTAAATAATTCAAAGGTGATGTGCTCTGGAGAATGGGGAAACTAGGAGTCCCATGAAATGAAAAAGGTTATATTATCATGGCTGTTTTGAAAAATAGATATTTTAACAGGTTGAGTTCCCAGTGGTGAAGAGACCTCCAAGTGGAAATGACTAGAAACAATTAGAATTCTCACACTGAATTGGGGTGGGGGAGGTCAGAGCTACAGAAACAAAATCGTTTTCCTTGACATTTCTCTCTTGAGAGAGTCTCTTCTGCCTCCATATACCCCCTTTCAGAGATTGCCTTGTCCTCCCCCACATGGAGAGACCCTGATATATGGCATAATAATGATGGTTCAGAGAAATTACTATTTCACCTACTGAGTGATTAATATGAAATTAGTTACTGCAACACTCAATGGTGCAGAGAAGATCGAGGAGGAATTTGGTTTTGTTTTAGAAAGAAAAAATACAAGATAAAATACTGCTTTGCATACACAGAGTACTCTTCATCTGAGAATCTTGACGCACTCAGCAAGCTTAATTAATGAGAAAACCTCTAAGAAAGAAGGGGGATGAAGTAAGAAACAGATTCCAGGGTTCTGTTTCTATAATTTTAGAAAATCAAGCTCAGTATTTTCTTCTTCTGTTAATACACAAGTGTAGCCCCATGCAGCAGCCAGGAGATATTCATCTTGCTGCTGAATGATTTTTCTCGAAGGCATCCCACTTATGAGGGTGTCCCACAGAACCCCACCCCCTAACTTTATTGATGTCCTCCGCTCTATTTGCAATGGAAATCCATCCCTATCATCATAGTGCAGCAAGCTTTCTCTGATAATCGAGTCCGCACTGTCCCTGGAAAGATTATTTTGTTGCAGAATAGAGCAGGTTATCTTCTTTATCAAAAATTATTCAAAACAAACATCCATGAATCTAGGACTAACATGCATCGAAAGGGGACAGGCAAGGCCTCTTAACGGGTACCCTACTGTGTAATCTTCCTTTCATCTTAATTCAAAATCCCTTGGAGATTCAAGTTGCCGTATGCAAAAATATAAATTCTTCTAATTACTTGTAGGTAGGGTACATAGTTGGGCCTACTCGAAAGAGACGTACAAACGTGCATGCTGGTATTTATTTTCATCTGTTGTGGCTTGAGGAAAGATGCTGTGTTTTTGTTTTTGTTTTTACTTTGCCTCCTCTATCTTTTTTTGCTTCCTTTTTCTTTCTCCTGCCCAATTTCTTTTCTTCTCCCTTCTACTCAAAACAAAACTAAAAATAAAAACAAAATGCTTCCTGTCCAAAAAATACACACACACACACATACACACACACACACACACACACACACACACACACCTTGAAAGATCATGGCTTCTGAAGATTTTGACAACAGATTTGATGTTTGTCAAATGAAACTCACCGCCATCTACAAAAATAACTGTTTTTGTTTGAAGGGGAGAAAATGCTAAGGAGTTTCAGATTTTATCCTGTCACTCATCCAGGCCTTTTCTGTATATCCCCAGATATACGTAGATCTTTCAGGTCTAGCCCACAGTCTTCTCACGTTCTCTGCGCCTAGGACTTCAGGTTTGTCCCCACCCTTTCTTGAGCATCTTTCTTTAGCCACTTGAACCTGCATCATCTCTCTCCCTCATCCCAAACACGCTGCTCCTTGTTTGTCCCGTGACAGAAGGTCAACTCTTTCCTAATTAGAGACAAACCCTTCTAGCATCATCAGGATCACCACTGTCTATTAGGATGCCACAGTGGCCTTTCCATTTTGTCACATAACTGGGAATTTAGGAGAGCCAATTTAACACTTTCCAGATTAAATGTCAAATCCTCAAAATTCAGATGGATTTGGAATCCACCTCAGTCTATTTTTCCATTCCATTCCCAGCAGTACACAGTGGCACTGACTAGCAGCAACATTTTGTAATTTCACTGAAGGCTGTGGCGCTGTGGAATTCTGCCAGTAATGGTGTTTAATTCACTTATATGTGCCAATTCATCTCTGTCAGGAGCCTATTAATTTCTTCATTATTTTACTCTGTCCGTAGCCCCTATATAATGAGACACAATGATCCCTATTTGTGTAACCAAAAAACTTGGAGTCTCTTATAAATCACCCTGATCTCACTGCTTTTAGTGACCAGACTCTGTATTTCTTTTTTATATTTAAATCAATTTTTTTTTTGTAAATTCTTTTTCCTAGAAGAATACATTTTGGAACTCTAGAGCACTAAATAGTGAAGCCATAGAAAAAGGGTTACATTCTGATAGGCTATTATCATCCATCCCTGTCCCAGTGAACTCTTCCAGAATATCCACCAGAGATGCACTGTTTCCACGAACACTTCCCAAGTGCAAGGAAGGAATGCTATCGGCAAGATGTTGAAATACCTACATCATAGCTATCAGAGTAAAGACCCCGTAACAAATAAAGGTCAGAGATATAAAATTAATCTTCTTAGGCTGTCAGCATTTCTACATGGTGTGATCCTGAGCAAACGAGGAAATGACAGCTGAGTGACTAGCAAGAGTTAATATAGACTTAGGAGAGTATTTGTTGTATTAGTATATGAAACTCATATATGTCTCTGCTACCTCTTCTACATTTTTCAGGATTGGAGCAAAACATCAGGAGCTGAGGGAAAAGCAGGCCAGAGATCTTGTTGATTATGCTACTAGTGCAGCTGGGTCTGCGCACGATATGGAAGATGATGAAATGGACCCGAATTACGCCAGAGTGAACCACTTTCGGGAACCATGTGCATCGGCAAATGTCTTCAGGTCTCCATCTCCCCCTCGGGCTGGACCCCTAGGTTACCCTCGGGATGGCCGACCACTGTCTCCAGAGAGAGACCACTTAGAGGGTCTCTATGCCAAGGTCAACAAGCCATATCATCCACCAGCTCCAGTTGACAGGTAATGTAACCCAGTGAAAGATGAATGTAGTTTTAATTCAGTAAGTTTCAAATCATCTCTATGGCTAAAGCAGATAAAAATATATCCTTCAGTCTATTAAGACTGAAATGACACGGTACCACAGACAAGTGCTTCACCTCGACCTACCCGTAAGGTATCAGCCATCAAAAATAAAACAATAACTGGCTATAAGGTGGCATGAATGAATGGTGGTAGAGGAGTTCATGGTGCAACAGGGAGTCATTTTGGCAGGAATATTGTGACAGAGAACTAATGATGAAAACTTTGAAGGAATATTGTCCTTTCTCCTAGAGCCTTATTATAAAATACTTATTCAAGAAGATGGCATGAGACTTGGAGGTGAGGAGTCAGAGAAGAGAAAATGATGACTCTCAAGTAGGCATGATTGAAGTGGAGTTATAGATAGATGTGGAGTGGGGGAACAGGAAACTTCGGAATTCCACATTCAAGGAAGATGTGACTCTGTATAGGTATTCACGGATGATCAGAGGTAGACAAGGAGATGATCTTAATGGTAGATGTTGTTGAAGTAGAAAAGGATAGGAGGTGACAAGGACAAGATCTTTAGGTTTAGCAGCTAAGGAAAGAGATCATAGGATCATTTGTTAGTACAATCCAAATAGGTAGGGAATAAGAGGATTTCAGCTATACCTCCTGCCAAAAGTGAAACGCCTTGTGTCCCCGAAAGGCTGATCTAAGGGATTTTTGCTCAATGCCTTGTTAGGTGATCCTTGGAATTACATGTGCAAGGAATGGGTTGGTGACCTTCCTCTAGTCTGTCCGTAGCCTTGCAATCTGGAGGCAGGAGGTGATAAGGAAGTGTGGCAGGCATGAGAGCTTTCGGTCTAGATGAAAAAAGACTTGTTTTCTAGATTTCTCAGAGTCCTGACAACCACCCAGTCCCTATTAGTAGCCAGCTTTTGTGTGATGGCATGATGTATCGGGTAGGTTTACCGTTTACATTTCCCCAGCTGGGCGATATTATGCACTTTCAATTAGGTTGGGGAGAGGAAGGGAAATCATGGCATTTTTATGCAGACTGTAAAGTGTAGCTTCACAAGACTGATTACCTTTCAGAGCCTTTCCAATAACCAAGTAGGAAGGAAGGAGTAATTTTTAATCCTTACTGTCAAGTTTCCAGGTTGATAATATTAAAGAAAGATGGTCAAGTTTTTCTTTGGGACAAAATGAAAATATAAATTCCTGTGACTGTGTGATATAGCCATAATAACTAAGCTGCTAATTCAGAGGATTGATTAAGAGTTAGCCTTTTTTTTTCTTCCCAGCCTTCAAATAAGGTTGAATTTTATCTTGTAAATAATAATACTGTGTTTCAGTCTATTCTGGCCTAAAGCATAGTCAATCTTCTTCCCTCTAAATCAGATAAGTCGTCATAGCAATCTTCTTTGCATATATCCCCTGCTAGAATCCCCGTGCAGAGGGACTGTTTCTTGGACCTTCTCAGGCTAGTATTTCCCATTACCAATTCCATAGAAATAAATACGAGGCATTATGTAAGAAGAGGTTCTGAAGCCAAATACACATGGGGCTTTCTCGTTAGGTCACAGGAACAGGTTTCCTCCTGTGGTCTTCTTAGACTTGATATGCTAACATGCATTTTAACGTTAAGTGGACCAAGCAACAACCAGCATTCATCACACCCCAGATTTTTGTCAGCTAAACTTATTTTTCCTCCTAGATCTGATAGTGATTTTTTAAAGACACTACATGGGACACACTGCCCTAAATTTCATCCATAAGCTAAATTTCATCCATATAGATTTGACCAGGAAAAAAATTTCCTAGGATAATCTCAACTGTAGCCACTAAAGAATAGCATCAAGAAAAAAATAAGTTATTTACTGCCCTGCCCAGAAATCTCCATGACTAATAGGGTCTTACATTTGGCTCTGACCCCTTTGTATTAATAAATGATCTGAAACTGCTTTCAGTAGAGTTTTAGACTGTTGTCATATGTTTGGAAAGCAGATCAAAGGGTGGCTCTTCTTATTCAGAATTAGCTTTATTTGGCTCTTTTCTTTAATTATACTTAAAGGCTGTTCTGCTTCTTGTTCTTGAAGTCTTACAGCAAGCAATTTTTGTCTTGGTGCAAAGTCAGCTTTCCATAATGTTATCTGTGATAATGGTTACCATGATTACTATCATTATTGTCCTTTAAGAATGAAATTCTGGCCCAGGTAAGCCTAAGAAGAATTCCTTTGGTGTCCCCAGTGGTGTCCATAGATAGCCACAGGAGTTCTAAACCTCATTTGCAATTAAAGGGAAGCATCTTTTACCTACCCATTTGTTCCACCTTTTAGTAAGTATTTATTTGACACCTACTGTGTTCTAGGTGCCATAGAAAGCTCTAGGGAAGATGCAAGGATGATCAGGACATGGTCCCAATCCAGAGAAGGCCATGTTCTAGTCAGTTGGGGACCAGCACATGTGGAAATGGATAATTGCAATATCAATAGAAAAGAAAGTATTTTTGTCCTAACTCTTGCCTGGGCTAGTCAGGAAAGGCCTCCAAAAGGAAGTGATATTTGAACTGGCTCTGGAAGGGCTTGTAAGTATTGACCAGATTCCATAGGAAAATTGTTCTCCTTTCAGAATAATCAAGCATGTATAATGGTACAGTGGCTGAAGGAAACATGCATGCTAGGGAAGCTCAGAAGCCCAGACCACAGGCGGGAAGGAAAGTGGTTGGAAATGAGATGGACAGCAGGTCGGGGCCAGCGTGTGAGTGAATGGGCTGCATCTTATGCTGATACTTATTGACTGGTAGCAGGTGTTGGGGAGTCTGTGTTAAGAAGGGTCCTGAGGTTATGCCAGAATAGTTGTACCTGCCCCGAGCTCCAGAAAAATGAGTGATGGCACGTGTGCTGTGTATATTAATGTATTTCCCAATACAGTGGACGATGGGAGCTATGAAAGAAAGTGTCATAAAAATTGGGGACTGACCAGTTAGATTTGTATTTAGGGAAAATGGCTATTTCAGCCTGATTGCGTCTAAGAGAAGATGGTCAGACTGTAAAACAAATTGGGATACAACTTCAGTATTAAGAGATGACAAGGACCTGGAGAAATAGAGTGGCACCAGAGGCAGGGGAAATAAAAGCAGCCAAAAACCTTAGTTTGAAATTAAGAGAACGATGCTTAGCAGGTACCACCAAAGGAGGCTTTCAAATGCTCCAGAGGGATCAACAGAATGAAGAATAAAAAGGGAATTTTGGATTTGGCCACTAAGAAGTTATCAATTTACTTAGAGTAATTCCAGTAGCTTAGTGGGAGCAGAGGAAGATTGTCATGAGAAGAGAATTGGCTAGAAGATGAGAACTTGGTGAGTTTGTGGTAAAGAGAGAACAGAGTTGTTATAGGATGAATGAGAGTACACCTTTGAAATTCCTTCTGTGACAGTAGTTCAAAGCTAATATGAGAATACAGAAACCCTCTAGAATAAACTTTTCATGTCATCATTATAGATACTGCTACCCAGAGAAGCTGAGTGACTTGCTCAAAGTCATACAGCATGGAGTCAGGACTTTATTCTAACTTTTTCTATATTGTACAGTCTTCTTCTCCCTACCCTATACTGCTATATAGACCCACGCTCTCATTTCTTAGTTAAAGAAACTGGCACAATACCCAGAAAGGTAGAGTGGCATCCATGTGGGTTCTCAACATGTAAATGGCAGGTTAAACCATGGCTTTAGGAATTAGGGTAATCTAGGCCCAGTCCTCTTCCAGACAACAACTGCGTGACTCCCAGTAAAATAAATTTTCCAACGTATCAGGTCTCATCTTTGTGAAAATAACAAATACCTGTGAGTGTCTGGTAAGGGCCAGGACCAGCACTTGGTGCTCATTTCACTAGGGAGTCAGGGTAGACAGGAGCATTACCCCAATGGGGCTCACACAGCATGGTGGATACGAAGACCTAAACATGCAGGAGGACACTGGGAAAGGGGCCGCAGCAGGGTCAGCTCAGGTAACTGCATCTGGGGCTGTTGGTGGGGAGCCAGGGGGCGGGGCAGTGCGGTGAACACAGAGGTGTGTTAGAGGAACTCAAGGAAGCTCAACCAGACAGACACCTGGTGAGAGGGGCAGATGGAAACAGAGAAGATGGGAGGGTTGGAGAGCTGCACCCAAGGCAGGCAGAGCCTCCCAGCCTTGGGAGGGGCTTACAGCCACCCCAAGAGAAGCAGGGTGGAGCTGGGTAGCTCCCTCATGGTGTTAGCATGAGAGTAACCCTGGGATTCCAAGGCTGTCACCTCCTCTCTGGAAACCAAGTTTTCTCATGAGGCCTCCTGTGCTTCACGTTTTCTTGTCCCTCTATGTAACATACCATGTTTACCCATGTGGCTCTCTCAGGATTGCCTCATGTGTGTGATCCACAGTAGCTTCCTTTAGGGGCAGCTTCTATCCCCTAGAGCTGACCCTGAACCATCAGCCTTTCTCAGAAGAAAACCATGGCTCATAAAGGCTTCAGCTGTAAATGATTGTGGTTAGAACAAACCTGTGGCCACCGTGACGGAGACCTGTGGCTGCTCTGCCGGGATCTGCACCAGCAGGACAGCACCTGGGGTAATATTGTGCTGGTGTCCCCTGTGAGACCAGCAGGTCAAAGGCTCCCACAGCATCTGGACATTAAAACTCCATGTGGAAAGAGGACAGAATAGTCCCAAATAGGAGAACCAGAAGTTGTATGTGACACTCACTGGGTACCACTGTGGTATGGAGTGTGTTCGTTTTTGTGATTGTTTAACGCACCTTACTAGAGATTGCCAAATATGTTTGATCACACACCCTGTATTTAAAAATGATTTGGTGTCTTCACTTCTCAAAAGATGTGTGTTTATTTGTTCCTCAATGATAGAACTTACTTATCCCAATAACATATGATAGAAATTATAAAACATATCCCAAATATAGAATTTAATAAAAGAATTAGATTTTTTAAAATCCCAGCAACAAGTAGCAGTGCTAATATTTCCCCTCACACACACACACACCCCAATGGAGTATGTTCCGTTTTTAGAGGCTGCTGCTCTGGACAACAGGCTCCACCAGGGTGGGCATCTGGCCTGCTTTTGCTCACCATTATCTCTCAGTTCCTAGGGCACTTGGTACTCCCTCAGTATTTTAGAATGAATGAATGAATGAATGGTTGAACATACACTGAGAGTGCCTGGGATCATCAGAGGTCAAGCTACTCATCAGAAGGATATTCTCCGTAAAATCCCTCACAAGAGGACATTCGCCTTGTGTTGACAATCTTCCAGTGACAAGAACTCAACAGGCATTCTTTTTCACCTTTACACCACTTTAATTGTTCCTGAAATGCCTATTTTTTTAATCCACTCAAACACTATCTCTATCTAACATTCACCATGGACCCAGTTGCCATGCTGGACAGGGAACATGAGCTTCACTTATAGCCCTTTAGATACTAAAGTGACCACCTCTAGGGGCAGACATCTCCTGAACTCCAGATGCACACCAAGCTCTGTGCTCAGAGGCGGCCTTGAAAGGACACAGAAAGCAGGGCATATGACCTTGAGAAGTTCACTGTGTGGTCATTTCTTCAGTGCAAACCCCCTTGCTGTTTCAGTCCCTTCTTATCTTATACTCTATACTTGTAGTCCTCCTGGTGGCTATTTTCTGAATACATTTAAGTCTTTCAAGTTTTTGTTTCTATGTTTCAGGGCATGCAGGATCGGAAGCCACATTTCAGATATCGTTAGAAGTCAAGGGGATTTTTGTATCCTTTGTCTTAATCTTTTAAACTTTTTAAGATGGTCTAAACTTTTACATCAGTTGTCATTATAGCTTTTATTGTACTTTTAAATTTAAACTTCTGTGTTGTTTTTTTTTTACTTGAGTTATCAAGTCAGATTCCCCCATATATCATACAGAATCCTATGTTTTTGTGTGATTATTTTTTAAAAGGTAGGATATTGTCTGTATCTAGGTTTAAAAATTTACTCGTTAGGTTTAGCCCATTATTGTACCCAATAAAGATATTTTAAAGTATTGATTTTTGTCCTCCAATGTATTAGCTATCCTCACTCAGTTATATCCTTCTCATACTTAATCATTGTAGACTCATCTATGTCATTGATAAGATCGTCTATCAATGTCAAGTACCATCCCTGCAACTCATTACTTGCGACCTCCATTAATCAGCGCTCTTTGGGATCTTCACTCTGCTATTAATCTAGTCTACTATTATCTCGTCTGCATTCTCCAGTTCATCTGTGCATACTGCCAAAGACTGAAATATCTTACTGATGTTGAGGTGCACCATGTTTGTGAGAGTCCCTTGATTTACCATCTGGGAACTCTGACAGACAAAGGAATTACATGCTCTTAGAGAATCTTAGAAATAACTCTTGCCTCTTCCAGATATTCACAAATATTGTGTCTATTTAGACTTATGCAAAATAAGACTTTCTGTGATCCTATGTAATACTGGGCTCCGAGTATTTGATTACCAAATACTTATGGACTTACATATGGTGGATGTGAAGTTGCATCCTCAGCCTCCTGGGTTACTTGGATTCCAGGTGTGCACCACTATGCCTAGCTTCTCGTAGAAAACATTTATTGAACATCTGTTGTTCTCTATAGATCATACAAAAGAGTTTAGAAACAATCCTGACCCTCAAGGAACTCAGTCTAATAGCTGAAACTGTCTCATGAACAAAATAATCACAGTATAATATATTCCATTAGAATAGAATTACATGCAGGATATATCATAAAAATTGTGAAATTGCAAATGCATTCAACTTGGAAAATACCTGAGGCTATGGATTGGTTTCTCTAGGACCTTGATTCAAATGTATTAATTTTTCAAAACCCTCAGTTTCTGAGAACATGAGGATACCCTATCACCTATGGATTGTTTATGGCTTAAGTGAAATTAGCCCACTGCCTAGCTGAATTTGTGTCAGCCACTATTCTTTAGAAAGGCTATTGGACTATATATTATTGGACTACATAATATATTATCTGGGTCTATATTGAGAAGGTTATTGAACTGAATATAACTATTCAAGAAGGTTATTGATTATATCTAGCTGTTGACCCTAAGGTCATGTGTTTGGAACTTGTTAGATTCCATCTAATACATGGTCAAGTGGTGAGTGGTTAATTCCTACCTCCAGTACCAACTCCTTCCAGTGGATTACAATGATCAGAAACAAAAAATAGAACAGAAAAGCAAATCAGGGGATAAAAGAAGAAACAACTAAAACACAGCTTAGAGTCAGTCATGCATCATCTGTGTTAAGTGAAGGATGCAGTGATTAAACTCTGAGTCCCTCTGGCAATTGTTTATTAAAAACCGTAACTCATTAGATATCCCGGAGCTGGTCATCAAGACTCAAGTTGTCTTGCTGTCACATCACTTGAATGTCCATTTGATTTGGAGTTAGGCTCCATGACTGTCCACAAAGAGGGCTAGCCAGTTTCTATAGGTCCCAGAAGAGCTATAAATAACAAAACACTGTGTCAAGTCAGATCTTGTTTGTCTATAAACAATTGAAAAACCAACTGACATATTTCTCTTACCTGTTAAGGAGCTCAAGGGGCCCTAGACTCAAAAAGTGGCCACTTTTCTTCTCTTTGCCTTCTTCAGGGGTTAAGCCTCATTATCATATTACATCAAATTCTGTGATGGTTGTGGCAGCTCAAGGCTTCCTGTCCACTTTCTGGGGAGAATGACATAGAAGGGGACAAATGGCCAATGGAATATTCTAGTCAAGTTGATCCTTAGGAAAAGATTTCCCAGAAGACCCCACCAAGTTCCTATTGGCAAAAACACACTTTATTGAAGGACACTTCTAGATGCAAGAAGATTTGAGGAACAGCGTTTCCTCTTTCCCAAAGACAGAGGCATTGCAAGTGGCTTTTAAGGAGTCCCTCCATGGAATCCACCACAAGCAGATTATATCTAGATGACTTCTCTCCTCCCCCGCCCTTCACTTCCTTTTAATAATGGAAGATTTATAGATTAATGGTATCCAGCACTTTGGTCAAATGTATTCTTATTAACTCCCTGTGGGATGCCATCCTTGTTAAGTAGGCCCTCCTTTAAAAGCTCAGACAGAAATTTTTCAGTCTGAATCTCTTCTAATATCCCTTAACTAAGGCAACTGGGAGGATACACATTTCTGGTTTTCTTGATCCTTGAAAAAGTTTGTTTTGGAAATTTTAAGATAAGATCCATGAAGGATATAAAAAAAAAAGCATTAACAGGAAAGCTCTCTAGCCAGGTGTGAACAGCTGGGTATGAACATATCTTGTGCTATCTGGGCAACGTGGGATAATTGATATCTCTTCATCACAACAGTGTATTAATTTCAGAGATTCAGCCTTTCTCTAATCCACAGCTTTGTCACGTATAGCTCATGTCTCTATTGCTGTTTGTCCCCAGTTTCCACCTGGTGATTTCTCCAGTTTATTTTATTTTAATTTAAAAGCATTTTAGCTCTTAACTTCTCACTGACAACTTTTTGGAAATTGTGTGTAGGAATTTGAGCAGTGAATACAGTAGATTTCTTAGAGATGTGTTTTTTAGATTTTATAAACAGTCCAAGTGATCACATCTCAGTTTGGGAATCCCAATAATTAATGCTATTTCCATAGAGATTTGAATCATCAGTTAAATGAAGCAATCAATTTTTTTTCTTAGAACATATTACCAGCCATTTTTAAGTGACTTTTCAACAATAATGAGAAATCTCTTAATGAAAGAATCTCTATGACCAGATAAGTGCTAATAGTAACGGATATACCATTAACTCTACTTTCCTGCATCCCCTATTTAAAACTCAATGTTCTCATTAATTATTTTCTCATGTCCTGAGAGCCCTACTCTTGAGACTCTGCTAGTTATGTTGCACCAAGTTGTCAGCTTTCAGGGGTGACAAATGTAGACAAGCTTCTCCTTTCATATGCACAAGCTAGGAAAGAAGGTTTGATAATCAGTGACCACCCGTTTCCAGGACTACTGCATCCTAATGCCAGACAGCAGGTAGGCATGTTTCAGGACAGCTTTGCCAAAGGGTTACTCTGATTTCTTAAAGTTGTCATCTAAGCATTGACTTGGACATTTTCAAATAAATGTCTTAAATCTTAAGAGTCATCTAAATAATTCTGTTCATTAAAAAGAAGTTAAAAGGAGCTGGGGTTGTGGCTCAGCAGTAGAGCGCTTGCCTTGCACATGTGAGGCACTGGTTGCGATTCTCATAACCATATAAAAATAAATTAACAAAATAAAGGTATTGTGTTCATCTACAACTAAAAAAAATTTTTTAAAGGAAGTTATAAGGGATGTACCAAGTATCCTCATTTAGACATAAAATAACACAAAGAAGATAGAAAAGAATAATAACTTGCTGCCCCAGAGAGAGATGCAGTTGAGAACTTGGCAAAATGGTGGTGATATGTTATGAAAAGGGTGAACCACAGATGCTATGGGAGTATACAAAAGGGGTGCAGAATGTATATCTGGGTTCTCAAAAGAAGTCTTCTCTAAGGAATGCATATTTTTACCTAAGAACAAGTACGTATTAATTGTTTGGGCAGAAGAGCGTGCACAAAGGCCCAAAGAGAAAGCCTGGTGCATTCAGGGAGCTGCATGTCTCAAAAGAGCTGCAGTGCAGCATGTGAGCAGGGTCAGCTGGAGGCAAGAAGGACGGCACAGGCTCCTTGTTAAAAACCACCTAACCTAAGATCATGCATCTGGACTAGCTCAAGCGCAACAGGGAACCACGACCGCATGTTCAGGTTCATGCCTTAGAAAGATGACCAATCCTGTGGGATAGGACTCCATTTCACAGATAAGAAGTTAGACACTTGGAGAAATTAAGAAAATTCACCTATGGTGACACAGGCAATAAGTTGTAAAAGCCAGAATTAAAACCAGATTTGAATTTAAAATCTATGCACAAGCTTTCATCAGTACTAGAGTTCTTCAAACTGTATGTTGTAATCCATTAGTACATCTTGAAATCAATGTAGTGGGATCATTGAACATTTTTTAACCAAATACAATGGAAAAAAATAGAAAATATCCTTACATCGATTGTAATGAATGTAAGGATTATTTCATGTTTTGTTTGGGTTTTAAATAGAAATACGATATGTATGTGTATAGGGTGTATGTACCAGAGTACTAGAACACTATCCAAAATGTATTTCTTACTATCGATTGCCGTAAGAAAAGCTGGAAGCCACTAAATGTGTATAAAGAACTTAGATAGGGCAAAGGGGAGGGAGGGGAAGGGAGTGGGCAAGGGGGTAGAAATGACGGTGGAATGAGTTAGACACATTACCCTAAGGACACGTATAAGACACGAATGGTGTGAAAATATTCTGTGTATACAATCAGTGTCTTAAAAAATTGTGCTCCATATGTATAATATGAAATGAATTTCATTCTGCCATTGTGTATAATAAATCAGAATAAATGAAAAAAAGAAAGAAAGAAAGAAAGAAAGAACATGCATGTTCCCCCTCACCTGGCAGACACCCTGCCTTCCTTCCCTCATTCATTCATTCATTCATTCATTCATAAATCATTGGATGTGAACTATATACTAGGCACCCTATTCAAGGCTGTGGGGATATAAAAGCCCTGAGCATGGACCTTTTTCTCCACAGCAGTGCTAGATTTGTGTCACTCTACAGTAGTTACTCTTGTGACCTGTGGTTTGCATTAGTCTATTAGACTAAACCACATACCTTTTCATTACACAATCTTTGCCAATGCTAAGGACAGATTCCAAAGTGCCCTCTCTCCAATTTCTGTATTTATTGCAATGTGTAATCAAGAATAGGCCATCGTTAGGTCAATTGCTTTCCCGTATTTATCTTTTCAAACAATAAATAATCAGTGGGATGAGAAAGGGCGGTAAAAGATAATTTTAATGTTAGTACTCATAAACATCCAACATGTTAAAGAGCCGTTTTAATATTTATATGTGGTGGAATACCCTCCCTTCTGGAGAACTGACTGAGAATTGGTATGAACCCATCCAGAAATAGAATTCAAGAGTCATTGCTTTGTATGGAATTTCAGTTAATCCTGAGCAAACATTCTGGATTCCCTCACATGTGGCCATTCTGCAGCCTCTCACCGTCTAGATTTCCAAGACCTCTGTGTACAGGCCTAGGAGGGATATTCCATTCAAAGCAGATGCAGTGGATTTCCTATATCAAAATCATCAGGAGGCCTGGGCCGGGGCCATGACCATCCTGAGAGCAAAGCCTGACCAGATATCCTTTTGCCACTGATTTTATCAGGAAAAATTAAGCTCAGAAGATACTGGTCAGGTTACATTATCTCAACACTGGAACAGAAAGCATAGCTGTGTCTTCAGGGCAGGTTGGTCTCTCAAGTCAGACATAAGGCACGTATAGCCCACAGTCAAAATTACTCTTGAAATCCCTTAAGCCATATTTAAGTGCAGTGTGCATAATATTGTGTACAGTACTTACATTAATTATTATTTACATTATGGTTTAAGAGCCAGGAAATAGATCCAAAAAGGGCAAGAAAGGAAAATCTTCACAGGAGATATAACTTGATGGTTGGAACATAGATTCTGAAACCAAACCTTGTTTGAGGCTTAGCTCTGCTATCTGGGGTAGTCGCATGACTGAGTCAATTACTTACCTTCTCTCTGGCTTGGCTTCCACTTCCATAAAATGGATATAATCATTAATATGCACATCAGAGTATTGTTATAAGAAGTTAACTGAGTTTACATATGTAAACAGAAAGCAGCATCTGGCAGTTGATGAGCACCATCTAAGTTTAAGTAAACATATATTCTGGTTTCTGTGCATATACACCATTCTGCCATCAGGCCTGCTACTAATTCCCCAGGAGGGAATTGAAGTTGAATGGAGTCCCTTGTTCCCTTCACCCAGTTTTCCCCATAATTACAGCATAAAATCAAAACCAGGAACTTGACATTGGTACAATGCATGTGTATGTTTCTGTGTGATTTCATCACATTCATCTATCTCTATGATCACTTCTGCAATCAAGAGTCAGAACTGTTTTCATCACCATAAAGATATCCCTCATGATACCACTTTATACTTGCATGCCCTTCCCACCATCCGTAACTCACCTATTTCTCATCTCTATAATTCTGTAATTTCTAGAATGCTACACAAGTAATATCACATAAATGGGGAAGTGTATGACCTGAGATGAGCTTTTTTCCCCCAAAGCATAATGCCCCGGATATCCACGTAGCTTGTTGTAGGTATCAATATCTTTTCCTTTTAATTGCTATGTAGTATTCTTTCGTATAGATGTACCTCAATTTTTTTTTAATCATTCCTCTATTTAGGGACCTTTCAGTTGTTTCCAGTTGATGACATTACACATAGAGCTTCTATAAACAATCACCTACAATTTTTTGTGTGAACATACTTTCATTTCTTCTATTCCTCTCTGTATGCCTTTTATTTCATTTTTCTTGCCTTATTGTACAGGCTTGCACTTCCAGGACTCTGTTGAACAGCAACAGTAAGATTAAAAATTCTTGCCTTTTTCTGGAACTTAAGAAGAAAACATTTGGTCTTTCATGAGTTAGTTTTAAATTAATAATAGATATTTTTATTAAGTTGAGGAAGTTCTCTTTAATTCTTAGTTTTCTATGAGTTATGATAGATCAATGTTGAGTTTTATAAAGTTTTCTATTTCAATTTCTATGAATTAAAATAGAATTTATCATAATTTTTTATAAAATTTATACAAATTTATCATGGCAATATGTTGGATTATACTTATTGCTTCTCAAACATTGAAATCAGCCTCTTATCTATAATAAAGCCCATATGGTAGTGGTTTATAATTGCTTTATATCATTGTTAAGTATATTTGCTAATATTTTGATAAGATATTTTGCATCTATATTCATGAGGGATATTGATCTATAGTGTCATTTTTTATACTGCCTTTAATTTTGGTATCAGGGTGATACTGGCTTCATTCAATATATAGAGAATATTACATCATTTTCTTTTAGAAGAGATTTGGTATAGTTGGTATTAATTCTTTTTAAAAATTTGGTAGAATTCCCCAGTGAAACTAGCTGAGCCTTGAGATTTCTTTTTTAGGGGTTTTAAAATTATAAATCCAAAGTCCTTAATAATTATAAGTCTATTCAAGTTATAATGTGTGAGTTTTGCTAGTTTTAACTTTTTTAGAAGTTGGTCCATTTCATCTAAGTTGTCAAAGTTGTAAAGTAGTATTGTTTGTAGTATTTCCTTGTTATCCTATTCATAGGATATTTTCTTATTATCTCTTTGATCTGCAGGGTCTTTGGTGGAACCCTGTTTTGTTCTTTTTTGCGGGGGGATACTGGGGATTGAACTCTGGGGCACTCCACCACTGAGCCATATCCCCAGTGCTAATTTGTATTTTATTTAGAGACAGGATCTCACTGAGTTGCTTAGTACCTTGCTGTTGCAGAGGCTGACTTTGAACTCAAGATCCTTTAAAATTTGTGTCTTTTTTTCAGTCCTATTGGAGGTTTGTCAATTTTACTGACCTTTTCAAAGAGGCCAGCAATTTTTAAATTGAGTTTCTCTATTGCTTTTCCCGTTCCGATTTTATTATTTCTCTCTCTCTTTTTTTTTATTTCCTTCCTGCTGTTTATTTTGTTTGGTCTTTCCTTTTGCTAGTTTCTTTCAGTGGAAACTCAGATTATTTATTTGAGACTTTTTTCTTTTCTAATGTTAGGATGTGATGCTATAAATTTCCCTCTCAGTGCTGCTTTAGCTGTATCCTGTAAATTTTGAGATGTTGTGTGTGTGTTTTCATAAAGTTCAGACTATTTTTTAATTCCCCTTGAGACTTCCTCTGTGATCCATGGATTATATAGAAATATGCTATTTAGTTTTTAAGAGTTTGGATACTTTCCTATCATCTTTTTGTTGTTGATATTTCACTGTGTCAGAGAACATAGCAAATGGATTTTTTTTCCTTTGTTTTTTACTGTTAAAAAAAGCCTCATATAATTGTAAATTTATTTCGCCTTTTAATCTTATCATTTTTTTCCTTTCAGCATTTTGAGGCTTGTTTAGAATTGTTATGTCTTCCTGGGGCATATATCATCATATCATTGTGACTCATCTCACTTCATTTCTAATAATTATTTTTGTTTTACAGTTTACATTGAACGATATTGATGTGGATATACCATCTTTCTATTAACTAATGTTCACTTAGTATATCTTTATGATAAATATTTCTAGACCTTTAAACTTAAAAATGTCTCTTTTGTAAGGGGCATGTAGATTAGATTTACTTTTCCATGTCTAGTCAGAAAATATCTATATTTTAGTTATAGTATTTAGTCTGTTTTCATTTAAAGTAATTGCAGATATAACTTGGTCTAAATTTCCTCTCATACTCTTAATTTTTCACTTTTTCCATCTATCTTAATATATATATTGTCTTTCTTGTCTTTTAAAAATTATTAATCAAGCACTTTATATTATTCAATATTTTATTTCTGTGAGTTTTTATATATTTCTTTATTCTTCTTTTAGTACTTAAGAGATGAAACATTGTGTTATAGTCACGATTTATTCTTTTTTAACCATTTTTTGAACAATTTATGGAACTCAGTTTAACCCCTTCAAACTTTCAGGTTATACTTTCACGTATTTGAAATCTTAATATATTTATAACTAATAACACACTACAGTTACTGTTTTAAGCGGTAAATTTTCACTTATTTTAACCTTTGCTATTTCTTTCTGAGTATCTTTGTTTTCATCTGGAACATTTTTCCTTTTTTCTTAATAACTGCCTATGGCATTTCTTATAATATGAGAGATTTAGTTATTCTTTTATTTGAAATGTCTTTTATTTATCTTTATTCTTTTAATTTAATTATTTATTTGGTACTAGGGATGGAACTCAGGGGTACTTAACCACTGAGCCATTCCCAGCCCATTTTATATTTTTATTTTGAGACAGGGTCTCGCTATGTTGTTTAGGGTCTCATTAGGTTGCTGAGACTGGCTTTGAACTCAAAACCCTTCTGCCTCACCCTCCTGAGCTGCTGGGATTACAGGGGAGTGCCACTGTACCTGGCCCATCTTTGTTTTAAAAGGGTATTTTCTCTGGATATGTAATTATCAGAGTATCTCCCCCACCATTCTTTTAACATTTTAAAGATATCATTCCATTGTCTTTTAGCTTTCAACATTTTTATCACACTCTATTATACTATTACTTTATTGACAAAGACTACTATTCCTTTGGAAAAAAAAATGTATCTTGTTTTCTTCAACTACTTTAAATATTTTTCTTTGATTTTTCAGCAGTTTCACTATGATTGTGTGTGTGTATGGGGGGGGGGGGTTTGAGCCTGGTTATAATTTATAGAGCTTCTTATATTTGTGGTTTAATGTCCTTATTCACTTTGGAAAATTGTAATATCTTCAAATATCTACCTCCTTTCTCTCCAATAAAACTAAAATACTAGACCTTGCTCTCTGTTATGTTCCTTTGTCTTTCAGTTTGGTTATTGTAATGCTCTGTCTTCTAGTTTACTAATCTTGCCTTCTCCTATGTTCAATATTCTATTAAACCCACATCTTGAACTCTTAATTTTAGTTGTTTGTAATTTTCAGTCTTTGTTTTACCCTGAGATTCTAATTCTCCAATGAAATTCTGAATCTTTTCTTTTTTATTGACTATACTAATTACAGTTATTTTAAGTACCACATGGTAATAATAAAAATCTGAATTAGCCATGGATCAATTGATATTGTTCTATCTTGTACTCAGTTGTCAGTTATTTTCCTATAGACTGGTAGGCATGATAGTTTTGATGAAATGCTTGACATAGTCCTTGAAAACCTACAGAAATAATCTCAAGTTGATATTATCTTTCTCCAGAGAGGACTTATTATTGCATTTTTTTTCAGGCAGTTAGAATAGAGGCATATCATCTTAATCCATTCTTGGATCAAGGTGGCTAGATGCTGCGTTTTAATTATTGTGAGGGATGTTCTACCACTTCTAGGGTATAGCCTTTCTAGGATCCTATCTGGAAATAAAGGTTGTTCACCAGGGTCCTTCTTCCCTGGCAGGTTTTTGAACTCCAATTCCTACCTTCCCAACTCCACAAGAATGTCAGAAGCTCTGCTCAGCCTCCACATCTCTTAGCCACACTGCACTCTGCTCCTGTTCTTAGCATTTGATTTTGTGCCATTTATGAATTAGTAAATGACTTGGAGAGAAAAGTGCCACAGAACACTGGGCTCAGTTCAATGTGCTAACCTGCCTACTCTTCAAAATCAATTTTGGCTTCTCAAGTCCTGGCTGCCTGGAGAGTTTTCCAAAGCCTTTAAATGGTTTGGGAATTTTGTGCATTTTTTTTTCAAAATTTTTCAGATTTTTCTGACTATTCTCATAAGAATAAGAATAAAATAAGCTCTTTTACCATTTCCGGTAATAGAAATCCCTCATTTTTTTTAAACATCAAGGTTGATAATATCAATATATGGTTAACTTTGTTTTTGAAAGGATTGAAAGAATATATGAATATGAATATGAATGTACATAAAATCTAAGGTTGGATTTATGTAGATTTTAATTGAAATATACACTGATTTTGAAAAATATTGTAGAAGAGATAGGTCACTGGCCTTCATTTTATTCTCTTTTGGTCATTTTTGTTGAGTCCCTATACAGCAACTGCTGCCAAACTTTTTAAAAATTTTTTTTCCATACTGAGAATTGAACCCAGGGGCACTTAACCACCAAGCTACATCCCCAGCCCTTTTTACTTTTTATTTTGAGACAGGTCTTGCTGCGAGGGTGTTGCTTAGGGCCTTGCCTAGCTACTGAGGCTGGGCTCGAACTTGTGATCCTCCTGCCTCAGTCTCCAAGTTGCTGGGATTACAGAAGTGTACCACCATGGCCAGCAGCTGTCCCCCTTAATTATTGGTCTCGTGGACTTACTGAGGAAGGGTCACATGCCTGAAGCCTACCTCTCCCCACCGTCCCTCCACTCAAAGACCCTGCTGGCCATACTTACCATTTCAGCAACCACACTTAGCAAGAGGAAGATGGGTTCCTTGCCTTCTCTCCCGTCTGTGTGTCAGTGTTCTCCCACAGAGGAGTGCTCATCTGGTAGTCCTCAGCCTCCGTCATTTCTCATTGTCTGTTCCCTGAGTTCTCCACTGGCTGCAGCTTTGTTGTGGCCTTTTCCCTGGCAGTAAACCTCGTGCTGGTGAAAGGTGACCAGGATCTTACAAATTGATTTAACCAGGCACTTTTGTGAATGAAAACTGAGGGATGCCGAGAAAGAGAATCAGAACTAGATGTAAATGTTTCAAAGTGCAGGGGCATTACAGTACCCAAATTCTTGGATGTGCTTGATTCCAGTCTAGAGTCTGGAAAACAACTTTTTATGAGTCTATGTGATTTCCAAGTCTCAAAACTAATTCACTGGAAAACATAAAAAATGTAAAGCAGTAGATTTCAGTAGTAATTTTCAGATCATTTGAGTCTAAATGCAGCTTTGAGAATATTCAGTTCATAAATTTCCTTTTGGGTCATTTTTTTTTTTCTGAAAGACTATTTCTCTAAACTTAGCTGTATCAGATAAAGGGTGACCAGAATCTGCTCGGTTGTGGGTTTTAGGATCTAGAAATAAAATATTTATAAGAAATTTCAAAAATAGGGATATTAAAAATGAGAATGATGATAATTAATAATAGTATTCATTGGATCTTAGACATGCACATAGAATCCAGACATTTTGTGTACATTGCATTGTCTTGAGCACTGTTTAAGTACTACTTATATTGAGATTACCATCTTTCTCATAATGTTGAAGCTAGGCATAAATCCTACACATAAATACTAACACTCTCCCACTTCTGTGTTCCTTGGCCATATGATGTAACATCACGGAGGTTCACTTTCTTTACCTCCAGGGTAAAGATGGAGCTGAGTCTCCTAGGATTCTTGGAGGCTTGAATGGGTTAATACATGTTAAACCTGTAGCATATTTGTTGGCCACATGGGAGTGTGACCAATTTTAGCTATCACCTCTCCCCCCCATACCACCTTTCTACCACTGCTGGTTGAGATGCCCCTTACTCACCAATCATGTGGAGAATGGAGAGAACAGATCTAAAAACACAGGAAGAAGAGATAGAGGGACCACTGATGGTGAACTCTCTGCCAGTCAAGTTCCCAGGACACAGTTCAGAAAACATGATTTTTTAACCCTTGGGTTTTCTAAAATTTACTAAATTAATGAATCTTATTCATGCAACAAGTATTTATTGGGTGAGATTTGGAAACTGTCCATATTTTCATGGAACTTGAAGTCTTCAAGAGGAAACAAATATTAAATGCTTAACTATAACTAACCCTTGAGTACTGCCCAGGAGAAATCCAGGAGTTCACGGACATTTCTGATCTCCTGAAGGATTAAGGATTAAGGATTGAGTGTGTAGTTAGCAGAATGGTGCTAAAAGGGGCGTGAAAGGCATTTCAGACAAGAGAGCAGCATGAGGGAAGGCCTTGCTGTGGGAAAGAGCTTGCATGTGAGAAGAGACCAGAGAAGGTCCTCCTACCAACGCCTGGCAGGAAATAAAGTGATGGAATGAGTTAGACTGTCCTGTACCTTCCTTCTCTTCAGTGGACCAAGAGGTGTGCACTTGTACAGATGGCAGTACAGAAACAGCTCCCCACTCCTTCAGCTCTGCACCTCAGGGTACCCATCATTCTCAAGTTCTCCAGGCCCGTGTGCCTCCCTGCTCCCAGAGAACCTGTTTCCCTCCACACGACTTATTCTCAGGGCTATGAGGTTATTAATCTGATCAATATTTGCTCAACATTTCAGTAGTCTAAGGTAATTGTTCTCAAACTTGAGTGTGCATTGGAATCACTTGGAGAGTTTGTTAAATCCCCAATCCTTGCTTCAGCCCCAGAGTTTCTGATGGTTGAGGTCTGAGATGGGGCCCAAAAATTTGAACTTCTAACCATACACACAGTGTTGGCCTGGCTTCCATACCTGGCAAATCACCGGTTGAACACATCTTTCAGCAGTTTAACAGTCACAGTTAGTCCCTTAGCTCAAAGGAAAATGCTCAGACTTGAGGATCCAAAGGAGTAAATACTGAAGTCCAAACTAGATTTCATAGATAACTGCTACATGGGCCTAAAGGAAGAAAACTTACCTTAAGCATGACTTATCTTAAGCATAACTTACCTTAAACATCTCCCCAGTGCTTACCACATAGTAGGTACCAAGTGCATGTTTGTTAATTGAACTGACAGTGAAGGAGTCAGAATGGATCTAGCTTAGTGCCTTAAGAAGTAGGTTTTATATATTATTCTTTGGAAAGCTCTCATGATTCCTTTCAGGCTGAAAGGCCTTCTAGGAGAATAAATTATTGTCATTCTCTTGGAATACAGCCCCAGAATTTGCAGAGTCAAGATAATGCTTGTATTTTAAGTACTTACGTGGATTAAAAGCTGAAATGCTAACAGGATTACAAAATGCCAAGTTTGCTGAGTCTCAAATTGTTTATGCTCATGTTCAGTTCAAAGTTCTTTCATCAATCAGTACGTTTCTGTTTCTAATTACAGTCTTAATTTTTTTTGACACCTGCACAGGCATTCTCAGTCTAAACCAGCTTCAGTAATTTGCACAGGTATAATATAACTAAAATGAGGCTCATAACCACCGTTGTGTCACCTACACCAAGAGTCTAATGAATTCAAAGGTGCTGTGCCTCAGTTCACATTATGATTCAGAAAACAGTCTGCCATTTTACCCATTTTCACTCCCACAATGTTGTAAAACATTTTTAATAAACAACTTTTCTCATTCCAGGCACATGAAGTTGGGGTAAACGATGCAATATAATTTTCATTTGTGATTCTTTATTTATGTTTGTCCTTGGAATCTCTGTATTTGGATAAAGGAAAAAGAAACATGCACAAGATTACCATAATTCTACAAAATATAATATGTGCAATCTGGAAGTATATTACTTCCACCAATCAAATCAAGTACAGTCTTAAAGCCCTTGGAATTGGGAGCTGATTTTGATGTGAGCCATCCATCAAATCCCAGATGTGACCTATGCAATGGCTCCTGGGACAAAGTTTCCCATGTATTGTGATGAACTAACTTGAACAAGTCTATGCCCAGTTTTTACCTTGGACCTCAACCCTCACTGACAGCTGCAAAATTACAAGTGACTTACCTATAAGCTTTAATAATCAGATTCCTACTTAGAGGAAAAAATAATTCTAATTAGAGAATCATCAACACCAGCTGACAATAGATTTTTCCTGAATATTCTTCTCTCTGCTCCTTCTTTGGTCCCAACTGATTCACCTAATTGAAGTTAACCACTGAAAAATGACCTTATTATTTCCGAATGCCCAGTACTAAAGAATATTTTGGCAATGACATTGCTTATCCTCCTTTAAACATAAAATTTGGAGAGTTTGAACAGTGCGTCCAAAATACCATTGCAAGAGCCCATTCAACTAGGAGACTCAGCTGAGAGGAGGACCATTTCCTCACTTGTGTTACCACTTGGCGTCCACAATGGCCAGGGCCTGGGCTGGCACCATCTTGGGGCCCTTCAGAAGGCAGCAGAATGATATTAGTGTGAACATTTCACTGCATATTAATTATTTAAGAAAAAACTGTCATTTAATTTTAAATGCTAATATGCATATGGTTAATTAAGAAGCCAAAATTGGCTATAAGCTTGGTGAGCTCTGAGAACAGGGAGAGCGAGATCATTACGCTTCTGCTCATGGTTAGCTATTTGTGAACCAGCTGATAATGTGCAAAATTAAGATTTCGTAAGTGGCATTTTAAATGAATGGTTAATGGCTGAAGATTAATTAAACAGTCAGAGTTGCTGAAGAAAAGCTGTTAAAAATTAGGTTTATAGGCCAGTCACTTGCACGCTGAAAGTGAATCCTGATAGATGGTGGCCTTTCTGTTTACTGAGGGCATTCTAACTATGCAGCCTTCTTGGACAGGGAAACCCACCTGGCACCACACATCATGCAGCTACAGCAGTAGCCTCAGGGATGTTCCTTTGGAGTAAAATCTGCCAAGTAGGAAAATGGACTAGAAAAGTGTTTTATTGAAGGGATCTTCACTAAAACCTTCATCCCAGGTAACCAGGCATATTTTATTTTCTACCTGCGTGCTGCGTAGTTTTTAAGATAGAGAAGGCAGAACCCATGGGGTTTATAAGAAGCTGCTCTGGAATGCAGTAGAAGAGACAAAAAGTTTCAGTATATATATTTTTTCAAACTATAGCGATACTTCTTACGTCTCAAACTCTTGGTGGTAGAAACATAGATTTTGTGCTTCTGACTCTAGCCCAGTTTGGCTTCTCGGGAAAAGGTTTGCCTTTATATTCAGCAACATGCCTTGTGCTCAGGAGACTCTGTGAAAACTATTTTTTAAATTTACTTGTTAAAACTTACATCAATAGATAGTGAGTAAATAAATGAACAAATGAGTTATTTAAAAGTTGGTTATTAGATTATCAAAGGCTCCTTTAAATGCCTCTCCATCCATACAGCAAATGACCCCCTCTTGTTCCTCTCCAGACCAGGTATGAGCTCATATGTGGAGAGGAATTAAGAATCTCAGGGTGAGAATGGTGAGAACTTTATTTTCTTATAAATTTCAAGGAAGGTAATTCTACCCAATGAAAAATCACTCACATTAAAATGTATTTATTTTTCTGAGTTCATTTGGTTCAATCCCCTGCTTCCAAACAGAAGACTCAAATTATTCAAACCAGACAATTGCGTGTCTCTTGTTTAAAAGTTCCCTGGAGATGGAGATTCTGTACCCTCCCTTGATAGCCTGTTCCAGTATTTAATCACCCTCCTAATCAAGAAGTTAATCCTATTTCCTCTTTTCCAACCTTCTCTGGCTTCATGGAACCTGTAAAACGCCCATGAGACCCTTTGAAAGCCTCAAGAAGTTAATTAGTCCACTGAGCTACTGTAGGTTCAGCAATGAGACTTGTAATAGTGACGCTGTATACTTGCAAGGTAGTAATGATATGGTTTTGTTATATCTCAAACAAATCAAGTTTTTTTCCTGGTCTAAAAGGAATGAGACCAACTTATACTAGCATGTTTTAGAAAGGGTTTTTTCATGTTTTACTCTGTATATTTAGATAAATACAAACTGAAGTTTGACCTAAGGTCATGCAACTCAGAAACCAAAATTGCAGTAGTTTGATAAGCAATAATTGAAAGATTAATAATAACACATTCTAAATATTACTGATAATTTGCAATTGCTAGGCATTTGTTGATTGCTTTGCAAATATCATTTCATCCCTCTGACAACCAATCAGGAAGTGCTGTTAGTATTTCTAAGTACAAATGAGAAAAGTGAGTTGTAGAGAGGGTGAAGGACTGGTCCAGTGGCCTCAGGTGGTCCAGAATTTGCTAGTTTGCCTGAATCCAGAGCCTCAACACTTAACCACTGTGCTATGTTGACTATTGTGTTCTTTTTTAAAAATTACTTTTCTTTCGATAAAATTCTATTTCATTATCTGAATTCTTTTCTTCTCTGTGTGTATAGAGTCCAAATCTAAAAACTTTCCTTGTGGAAAATAATAGCACTCTGCTGAATAATAGTCCCAGGTCAGCTCTTACTGCAATTACGGGCCGCTGACTGGCAAATACATTCTGCTTTCAGAGAGGCAGTAGCAGTTCACTTTAGAAAAACTGATAATTCAAAGCTTTTCCATTCTCATAAAAATAGAATGATGCAAAAGGAAAGAAAATAGGTACTTCTGGGAGAAAACCTGCCCCCTTGAAGGAATGGGATAAAAACCTGCTTGCAGATGCCAGAAGCATCTGGGGAGCAGAGATGTCCAATAATTGCAACTAAAAGCTATACTAATTGACCAGTGATGGGTTGAAAGCTGCCTCCAACCAGGATCCCTAATACTCTGGCACTCTTTTCATAAGCAGAGTGGGGGGCAGAAGGAGGTCAGCTTCCATGGGGTTCTCCATACAGAAAGTGAGCAGCTGTGACAGGGATGTCAATTTCTGCAAAGGAAAAGTTGAGCTTTTCCAACTGATGCATTCAGATCACCTGGGGCTCCTGTTGAAAAGCAGATTTTGATTCTGGATCCAGGATGGCCCCTGAGGTTCTGCATTTCTAATAAGCTCCAGGTGACACTCACACTGCTGGCCCCAATACCACACTGTGACTAGCAAGGATTTAGAGTAGAGTAAGGCAGTGCTAAATTGTTATTGATTTTTAAAATCATTTAAAATAAACAATGCAGCACATCTTTTTCTAACCTTTCCAAGTTTCAGCTGTCATGTCCTCATATTAGTGAGATTAGAGCAACCTCATTCCTGTACAAACCAGAACATTCTTGGGACAGTCGGTTTTTCCTCCTGGAAGAGAGGGTATGGCTTTCTTTTTGTCCTCTATGTATTGTAAATACTGCTGTCTGCATTGGTGTCCACACTTTGACTTCTTGCTGCCCTTGAAGGAGTCTCTTGCACCTTAGCAACGAGCTCTGTCTCCACAGTTGAATAGGCATAAATTTGAATTTCTTTTCTCAAGCTCTGCTACTAATCTGATGAGAAAAGTTTTATCCAGTGTAAATAAGTGATCCATTTTCCCCACCACACCTCATTCAACCAGGAGTCTCAATTTATTCCCTCATTTGATTTAATGTCAATTACATTAAAATGATGTAATTTACCCTAATAATTATAACTTGGTATTATTTAAACTAAATACTACCTTAACTTCTCAATGAATGGTATCCTCCTCATTGATCTGTATCCTAAACAAGCACAGAGGTTCCTAGAGTGTAAATTGTTGATAGTCTTGTTTGAATGCCATTATTTTACATTAAATTACTTGTTCCTTTATTTTTTTTAAACAACAACAAAACAGTTGAAACCACTAGAATCATTTGTAACTCAGTAAAAAGACAGAAAACAATTTTTTTTTCTCTGTGTGGCTTGAATTGCAAATAAGTGTATTTATTACCACTGAATTATAATAAATAGGAAGATGTTCTCAATTCACAAGACTTTTTTCTCTATGTAGAAAATATTCAAAATCTAGAATCTACATCAAAATCTACATCCAATTTGGTGGCACAACATGGGGACTGTTTGACTTCAGAATGTTACAGAGCTGGAGGCTTCTGAGAAACTGAGTCAACAAGAAGACCCCCCGCCTTTAAATCCTGATTCTTGTGATCAAGTCAGAAAGATTTCAGACACATTGCTTAGAGTAACAGGCATGAGTTTATTGAAGAAATAGGAAAAGGGAAAGGGAGCCCTCTCAAGGGAGAGTAGATTGTCTCAGAGAGGAAAGGGACAGTGTGTCTCTCCTGAAGTCCAATTTTATTAGGGATCACAGAGAAGTTTCCAGAGAGTCCCACCTAGGTCTACCTCTTGACTTTTGACTGACAGCAGGATGACATCAGACTTTCAAGTCTCCACTGCCATGACAACTCTGGGTCACTTTGGCCCATGCGGACCAGTTCTAATTGGATTCTTACATATTTTATGGTTAGGAGGAATTATCCTTATCTCCCTGAGTTGCAGGATCTGGTCTGTGAAAAGGGCCACAGAAGTCTCCCCCTTCAGGGTAACTTGGGTTTCTGTTATTATCATTTCGGGCCTGCATTTCTCCTGCAGATAACAGGCAGTTTGCTAAGGAATGTGACATATCCTGTCCAGTTAAGCCAGGAAGGACTGCAGGTAAATAGCTTCTGGGAAAAGACTCATGCGGATGTCAGCACAGTGGGCCCATTTGATACAATTATTCCCTTAACCTTGTGTTCCTACCACTCAGATATGTCTGTGAGCAGCTCTCTCCAATTGAAATATAATGTGAACCACATCTGTAATTTAACATTCTTAATAGTTTCATTCTGAGACACACAATTATTTTTATAATATATTTATTTAACCCAATATATGCAAAATATTTTTCCAAGATATATTCAAAACAATTCCAGAGCTATTTTGCATCCTCTTTTCTTTCCCCCCTATATGAGGTCTTCAAATCTGGTGTATATTAATACCTACAGCACATCGTAGTTTGGACTAGTAACATCTCAAATGTTCAATAGTCACACGTGACTTTTAGCCACCACACTGGAAATGTTCCAAAGAGTAGGTGACACCTCAGTCAGAAGTTTTCCATGTACTGGAGTTCAGAGTAATAGGAGGGTCATCTCATTTTAGGTTAGCTCCTGTTGCAGAAAACTGTTCTGTAAATTAAGCCTGCTAGATAATCACCGCTGTCTCTTCCTTCTCAAGGACTACAGAACAGGGCAAGAGGAAGACATGTAAAAACTCATTCCCACTCCAGAAAACTGACAAACACATCAGCCCTCCTTTTTCCATATCTAGAGAAATGTGCTATACCTTAGAAGATGGCCAGCTCCAGATGGGCTGAGTTAGACCAGTCCAGGTCTGATTTCACCCCAGATCTATCCTTGTTTTGCCTGGAAGGAGAATGAAGCCAGTGATCCACAGACATAGGAGAACAGAATCTCATCTTCTCTGTGTGGTGTATGCAGTCCTTCCATAGAAAGGTTTAACAGCTAACTCAGGTACGTGTGTGACTAATTAACAATATGACACTGCTGTGATTCTCATTTAACAACACACCTCTCCTTTCTTACCAAATGATATTTCATGATTCCAACTAATAGTGAAGGTCAGGCCTTATGCAGGGCCTTCTCTTTCCTTGGGTCCACTCCTATTCTCAGTCAGCTGATCATTTTCTTAAGATGTCATGTCTCTGGAGGAGGATCTAGTGACAGACTTGGTCTTTACTAATTTCCATTCACTTTCAGGCCTTTCTTGCCTATTATTGCTACTGTTTTATGCCTGGAACATCTCAGAATAGAGCTACTTTGTCTACCTAGTTGCTTGAGCCAGAATCCTGGAGTCCTTGAAGTTCTCACCTCCTGTGGCCACACACCTAACACTTCCCCGCTCCCCTCTTTTTCTCTCTCTGGAAGATCCAGGGGAATGAGTAGGATTGGCTCTCTTGTGTGTGCACTGTTCCCCATGAGCATCAGATGTTTCTCACTGTGAGGTCCAACATTCCTCCCCCACTTCTGATCCGTCTTCTGATCCATGTGCTTTCCCTCTGCCAGCTGCACTAACCTGGACTAAGTTTGAGTGCTCCAAATGACTGTATGAAGGACTGTCACCTGCTTGCTATTTGCATTTCCTTTTACAAAATCCCCTCAAAATACATTTTAGTTGACCCTCTTATTATTAAAGCTCTTGCCATCCTCCAAGTTTTCTAAGGACCTCAACCTTGACTGGATGACTCAAGACTATTTTTCTCATGGACTGTATGACATTTTTTCTATGTCTTTTTTTTTTTTTCTAGGTTAAGTCCTATGTGTGGCTCAGGATTCGGCTCCAACATCCATGAATAATCTGTATAGCAATCGTGGCGCATTAGAATTGACTGTTACTTGTTCATTCCCTCTGTCAGATTTTGCAACAGGCTCTATAGGTTATTTCCAATCCAGCATAGTTCCTAAAATGCTGGATACTCAGTAATTTGCATTGAATGAATTAATGAATCCACTCTACCCTTAATCACATGACTTCAAGATGGTGCCATTTTCTGGCCTAGCACTCAATGGCCAGCCTCCCATACTCTGATTTGCCTAGCCTCCTGGTCAGCACAGCCTCTGATCTGACCTAAGTGCCAATGTCCCCAATCCTGCTGGTACTCATCACTGGGCCAACATATCCCATTTCTGTTCTGCCAGGAAGCACCTCCTATTCAAGTACCCATAGATGAAGGACATCTCTACAGCACAGTAGGTCACTGTTTTCTCCATCTAGTTTCTGCTTCAAAAGCTTCCTAAGGGACACAGGTAGTATTTACTGTTCAAAAGCTGTAATCAATCCAATCTGGCTTCTCCATCGGGAGAAAAAGCTCATCTTGGCAATTACATTTTTCTAAACCTTTTTCTCACACCTTGTATTTATCACTGACTCCTGGAAATAATCTCTAACCATCTCTAGTATTACCTTCCAGAGAATTTTGCTTGAAATGAGCATAAAACTTATTATTCTTTTGGTTTCCTGGAATTTGTTTCTCTTATTTTAAAAAATGTGACCATTGCTTGTTGTCTTCCAGTATCTGGGCACATCTCCCATTATCCCTTATTTCTCAGTGGTACTGCCTGTTCTTTCAGGGGCACACTTTAAGCTCTTTCTATATCTTGGATGTAACCTGTGAGTACCAGCCTTTCAAACCTCCTGAATTGTGTATTTTCTCTCTCTCTCTCTCCCCTACTATTCTTATCTTTTCTGTGGATCTTCTGTCTCTCCTTGACAGAGATGTCAGATGAGTCACTTAATGTGTCTGTGCATCTTTCCTCATCTGTAAAGACAGGAGGGTGGGACTAAGTGATTTCAGCATTTCTTCCAGCTCCAAAATTACATGGTTCTGCAATTCTTTAATGGAAGCAAAATACAAGTTCAGGTTGCTCTGCCTTTTCTCTGGTGCTGTTACCATGTCAAAGCATCCCCTCCCAGGGGTGGCCTATCCTTATTTGTTCCTCTTCAAAGTAGCTATGACAATTAAATAGAAAATAAATCTTTAATGTCAATATCATTTGTTCCACAACCCCTGAGCTTCTACCGAGCCGTGTCTTTCTGGCTATCTTCATACCTCTTTGCCAAGGTAACCACAGTGTCCATGAATCCACTCCCAAACTCCTTCTGCTCACCCCTGCAGGAAGGTTTAAATGGGACCCCAGACACCATGATTTAGAACCATGGTTGGTTCCAAGTCTCCCTAAACTCTTACACCAGAAATTTCTTTTGCCTGTTCAGGTGGCCTTGTCCTTAAACAATCAAAACTCAGGTTGTAGGATTTATAAAATGGACTCTCCCTCCAGAGACAGCCCACATTCTCTGTTGAATGTGTATTCCTTGCTTATCCCCAAAGGCCTCTCTTGAGACTGATGTTGTTCTCCCTTGAATATGTATCTGCTTTCCTAAATAAATCTCTATCTATGCCTCTGGGAAAAAAATTGTAAATATGTGTATGTATATGTGTATATAAATGTGTATGCATGTGTGTGTGTGTATATGTGTGTGTGTGTGTGCGTGTGTGTATGAATCCTTTGGCTGTAAATTTTTTCTTACTCCAACTTAATATCAAAATTTGTAATTATGCTATTTTAAACTTAATTTGCTTTTGTAGAAATTTTCCTTTAAAATATATTAAAGAGAATCTCTTTTATGTGACAATATTAAAACCTTAAAAGGAGAGATAAGAACTATGGAATAAAGCAAAACAGTCATGTCACTATCAGTGTTTCTGGGGCAACCCCATCTCCCACTTAGGCCGTCTGGCCAAGATCCTGCTGAAGATATATAAGACATAATGCATTTTTGAACAGATGTGGCCCCTGACCTCTAGGAATATATAGGAAACTTTGTGGGATGAAGTAGAGAAGGTAATGTCTCAATCTATGTTAAATATTGTGAAAAAATCATGGGATTTCTAAGAGAACCATAGAGAAACTCTTAAATAAAACCTGGCCTATGACAGACAGGTGGGCATAGAAGTATTCTTCAAAACAAAGTCTGTTGTGGTTTTTCACACCCAGAAGTGATGTGTATCAGACATCAGAAGGGAGAATTGATCCCCGTAGTCTGACATTTGACAAGCTGCAAGTTGTGTCTTTGCTCACATCCTTTAATTCAGAGCCTACAAGTGCTGTTCAGTTTTGTCTTTGTAGGTAGATCCATGTTGAAGTTTGTTGTCAAAGTGAATTACAAATGCTAGGAGTCACCAGAAAGTCTGAGAGTAAAGTTTCCCAGATTCAACGTGGTTCCACAGACAGACTCATGCTTTATCATTTTCCATTCAGTTTTCTGTAACCAGAGCTATTTTTTTATATTGCTATCTCTCTCTCTTTTTTTATATATACTTTACACTTTTTTTAAGGTAAAAGCATTGGCTTAAAAAAAAGACATTATCAGTGAAAGCCCATTTTTATCTTCTATATTTAAAAATAGTAACATGAGAGACTCACCAGAAAATACTTCACCTATTCACTGGACAAAATGATAACGTTCAAAGTGGTATATTGTATTGTCCATTTATGTGCCACGTGACATGAAACTCTATTTTGATTGGGACTGTCACAGATAATTTCTGCACATAAAATACCTCTAGGGACAGCTTTCAAATGGAGTTGTCACTTTTTGTTTAGCCTGCAGGAGACTCACTATTGTCAAACCTTCTTTACAAAAGCATCACTAACTCAGTGTTACACTGTCCTAGAGGAGAGGAGATAGTCACTCTGCCTACTTGGAACAGAAAGGAGCACCATTGGTCTCCGCCACAGCTCCATGTGGTTGAGGGCTCTTTTGCTAAGCATCCTCCACCCCAGCCAATACTTTTACAGTCTTGGAATTCAATTTCTTTTTCCAGTGCTGTTTTTCAAAAGGTGTAAATAGATGAACGTATATTGTTACTCTCTGAAGGTAACACAGGTTATGTAAACCATTAGATTTGAGTTGTCTTCTCAATTCTTGAAGTTACAGAAAGTTAAGGAAACAACCCTAAACCTTCTCTGAAGTCACATGCACACATACACACTTTCTCTCTAATGCTTCTCCAAGTCGTTTTAGATCTTAGAATTAGAGGCAACGCATTCACATGTTCAAAAACTAATAAATTAATATAGTTGAATTTTTTCTATTATTAAAATAAGGGAGTTTTCTTTTTTAGAGTACATAGGGGTCCTCATACTGAGTTTTATAATAAATAATATTTTTATAATATAGAATGAAATGATACTTCTATAAATGAAATACTAATATGTATTTTTAAAGAGGTGTGAAAAAGTTGTTAATTTCTATGTGATTTTCACCCTCAAGACTTTTCTTGCTCTTGAAAAATAATTTTATATTCTTCAAACTTATTTGATGCTTCATTTCCAGAACCAGAAGCAGATTAGGACAAAGCAGGATGCCCAGAAATGGTCCTCGGGTTGTATAGAACAGCCATTAGCCATGGGAGTGTGCAGCAGAGGGCAAGGTGAGCGCCAGACATCACTCCCATCTAGGAGTCATGATTCTCAGGAGAAGGCAGACAAGTGAGAGTAGGGGAAACCGTACACAGGGAAAAAGGGTGCAGAAATGATGGGATGGAGAGATGATTAGCCACTTGGATTACGGAAAAAATGGCAACCATTAAAAAAAAAAAAAACGTTAAAAAAGAAAAAAGAAGAGAGAATGACCAAAATGCACATTGAAGTGGCCCATTTGAGCCAGGAACTTGGCGATTCTACCTATGCCAGCAACTCCTTTGAAACTCAGCAGCTCAGAAGAGCGACCCTGGGAGTGCACCTGGGATAGGAAGCCTCCCCTGAGTATCTTCCCACGTAGTTTTCCACTCAACTCATCTGCAGGATAATTTTCAACTGCTAGACCTCTGAACCCTCTCCTTTTCCCATTAATATAAGGGGAGCTGCTTTCATAAATTTAGCATATTACCCATTGCAGTCCCCTGCCCTTCCAATCCCAGGTTAATTCTTTGTGGATCAGTTTTGAAAAAATACAGGCAAACTTAAAATTCTATTTATGAGTCAGATAACCAACCAAGTAATGAGATTCTGTGTTATGGTAGCTGTCACATCTTGTCTCAGCCCTGTTGTGTCTAAATGTTAGCTCTCTTATTAAGCTCCATTAGAGAATTTTACAATACCAAATTGTTTATATGCTACTGGTTTTCTGCCACCTGACAGTAAGGCAGTTTCACTCATTAATATGGGTGATATCTTTACATTGGTGGAAAGAGCTGAAATAGAAATCAGCAGGAAGGTGGCATGCACGGACGGGACTACTGCTTTCCTGTATTTCTCAATATAAGGTCTTATGTTTTGTGTTTTTTTTTTTTTAATTTGTGATTCAACCTATCATCTCATGAGTGAAAAATATCCTTCTTTGTTTGTCAAATTTAAAAAACCCCACCTCACTCTACTAAATTGTATGTTTATAAACTTAATCTTCAGCCTCACTTAATGTTCCCCATGAGATAGTTTCCATGCTATGTTAAATTTAAAGTAATTAATGAGGTAGCTTTCCTTATGGGTTACAAAATACTTTCACATGCATGTTCCCATTTCATTTGTACCCCAACCTGGTAAGAAGGGCAAACAAGAAAGCTGAACCTGATAGAAGAAAAATCTTTTACAAAACTACTCAGTTAACAAATATCAAGTTTCTATCTCATTTTGATTAGTTCTAGCTTTAATGCTATGTGCTTTTCTTATTTTTTTGTTGTTAAAGATAGATATATTTTCTTTGAGTTATTTAAAATTAAGTGTAATAACACCAGGCAAGGTGGTGCACACCTGTAATCCCAGCAGCTCAGGAGGCTGAAGCAGGAGGATCGTAAGTTCAAAGCCACAGCAACTCACAAGGCCCTAAGCAACTCAGCGAGAGTTGTGCCTCAGTAGTTACATGCACGTGGGTTCAATCCCTGGTACCAAAAAAGAAAAAAAAAGTAATAACCCAAAGGAGAAAAAAATTTCAAATCATCAATTATTTCACAATTCAGAGTTGGCCACTATTAACATTTAGAATATCTTATCTTCACCTATCTTTTTTTCTGTGTGTCTTTCTTTTCTTTTTCTTTTCTTTTTTATTTAATACTAGGGATTGAACTCAGGGGTGCTCAACCACTGAACCACATCCCCAGTCCTTTTCATTGCTTAATTTTGAGACGGGGTCTCACTGAGTGGCTTACAGAAGTTGCTGAGGCTGGCTTTGAACTTGCAATTCTCCTGCCTCAGCCTCTGGAGCCGCTGGGAGTACAGGCTTGTGCCACTGTGCCCAGCTCTTTTTTCTATGTATATCACTATATATAAAATATATCATTTGTTTGCCTGTATACTGCTAACACACATAATATTTACATGTATATATTACATTTTTGGTAGCTTTCATTTTTCCCATTATACTGTAATTTTTTTTCCTGTGCCATTAAATATCTTCACTTATAATGGTAGCATAAAGCGTTTTTGTTTAACTATACAATAATCAACATAACCTTTCCCTGAATACTGGATACTTAGGGTGTTTCAGAATTTTCAGTGCTATAAATTTCCCTTTGATTGACACCTCCCCAGAAATTTTGCCACACAGTTTGGATTATTCCTTAAGATCCCTAGAATGGAAATGATGAATCAAGGACTTGAAACATAATAACAACAATGTTTTAGAAAAAATTTTAAAGAAATAGTGCTTCTTGCAGTAGTGTAGAAGAGAGTTCCTTTCACCTCCTTCCTGATAACATGGTATTATCACTTCCTCCCTCTTAAGCCTTTATTAATTTGATTAGTGAGAAATAATATCATATCATTTTACTTTGAACTTCTCAACTTACCAGTGAGGTTAAGCATTTTTATAGAAACTCGTGCCTATTCCCAGTTGCCACTGGAAGTTTTCATTTTGTCTCAGCCCTGGCTCATTGTTAGGGAAAATAGTTTTGGAAATCAACTTTTGTTTTCTCTCTCCACAGATCAGTGTGTATTTATCAACACATCAACATATACTTGGATGAAAGTTTTCATAACTATCTTGACAAAAAAAAAAAGATGAATGATCACACACCTGGGTCTTTTATGCACTGAACCAAGCCACATCTATTTGTATCCTGTTTTAATTGACTAGTCCTTCCCCCTAATAGAATAGCATCCCTTGAATAGTCAGTATTAAGAAAATAAGATCTTCAGCATAGATAGTGAAAGAAGTGTCACTTCAGGGTCTGGACATTGCTATGACAACCTAGGCTCCATTTATCACCATTCCCATCAGCACGTGTTGCAAAGGAAACCCCTTTGCAGTGTTTAATCTGGGAATTTTAATATTAAATGTATATTTGACATTGAAAGCTCACACCTTATTTGCTATTGTCAGGCTTAGTTGATAGACAGCTAAGTCAGTCTCTTTTTATAGTCCATTTCTGAAATGAAACTATAAATTTTGAAGCTAGGCTTCATCATTGCAGAGAGAAAAGCTTTTCCAGCCCATTGTTGAAATATAACGTTTTATAGGATTTATGAGGTCCAGATTCAGGAAGATCATTTGCCAAGCACTTAAGGCTGGTTTTGCTGCCCTTTGCTTTTCTTCCCCCTTGAAAAAATACATATAGGGAGGGGAAAGCCATTAGAAAAGAAAAATTATGAAGAAGAACTTACTTGATGCAATACAAATGTAAGAGGAAGAAAAAAGAAAGTCCTGAGAATTTAGTGTGAGGAGCATTGACTACACAGGCTGCTCTTTGGTGATAGGCAAACTGTTTGCTTCTGCAAATGAAGTGGGCATCCTTATTTGTCTTGATAGTCAATGAAAGTCTCTGATTCAGAGCAATGTTTTGAATTTAAGCTTATAAGTCCTCTTCAGCATGCTTCCAGGATTCTTTTTGAAGTTCCATGATATGACGAGCTCTGTGATTTGGTCATATTCCATTTAGCTTGTTTTATTGCTATTAATTTTACACAGGAAAATAGATTCTCTGAAATTTGTGATCACAGGAGCTGTCAAGTGGTTGAAAATGAAGAAAACCACCAGACAGTGTCAGATTTATTAAACACTCCGGAAGTACAAAATTAATGCAGTTCTTTGTCTTTGAAAGGTTCAGTGTCCACAAGCTGGATTTATCCTAATGGACAAGCAGTGGAGGAACAATTGTCAATTAGCTATCTCTTCAGCCAGACCACGCACTATTGGAAGGCATGTAGGAGAGCCACCGGTGCACCTAGGCAGACCTCCAATTTGTTCATTTTGACTGCAAATGACTTAATTTAACATTTTTCTAATAAATGCCTTAGGTAGAATGGTGAAGTTTCCTTTTATTTATTTTTTATTTCTTAAAAGAATCACCAGTGTAAAACCATATTAAGTAGACTTCTCACTCCATTTGTTTTCAATCATCATCCTTAATGCATGAATTTCTTAGTAGCCTGTTACTCTCCCTAAACTACAGTGAATGTGGAATGGAAAGTTCTGATGCTTTATCTATTGGGCTACTGTTGAGTTTGAAAATATTGTATATGCATGGCAGATTCCCATGCTGGATGGTCTTACTGAAGGTCCTTTTTTATTTTCTTCTCTTCTCTTCTCTCTCAACCACGAATGTATTTTGCATTATCCTCTTATTAGAGATAACAACGTGCAAAAGACTTTGAAAGCAAAAATTTTTTTCCCCACATGAACCATTTCTTTCTTTCCCATGAGACAGAGATCATTTATCAAACTCATTAACAGTAATTTCACCTGCTGAAAAGTTCATCTCCTAATCATGTGATTTTTTTTCTTGTTTTATTCCGCCCCCCTCAAAAATAATAACCTTTTACCCTGTGTATTCTGGTGGTATAATGAAAACATCTGGTACTTGTCTGTGACAATAGCATTTCCACATTTCTTTATATTTGTGAGTGGATCCATGTTGAATCTGTGAGAAGATGCACTTCAAGCCAAATTCAGGAACTATATATCTGGTTTTGCATTGTTCGAATTGCAGGGTATCAAGTATTAGCATGAAGCCTGATGTAGGACTTAGTCCTGAACTCTGCAAACATTTGCTTTTGCACTTGAACTGCACTTCTCTTGTATACAACAGGAATATGCTTCAGGTTATTATGCAATTAGCTATCTAAGATGTTTTATGAGCTGATAAGTGCCAAAATCTGAATTTGTCTTGTATATTTTTATAGCAACATTCTCTTTGGTACAGAACAGAGGATGTGTGTAGAAGCATTACTCGTGAATTTTTCATAGGTTCTCTCCCTTCGCCATTCTAGCTGCTGTCTCCCACAAAATTTGAGCCATACCTCAACTGTACAAATCCCCTTTTAATGTTCAGCTGCCCTGAAGGGTACAGTTGTGGAATATGTCTAAATGTCTCCTGTGAAGAAATTGGAGGCATTGGTTTTAACAAAAGCAATAAAATGGCTACAGCAAAAAGCATTCTGGAGGTAAACACACGTCTTTCCTTGTTGTTGGGCTCCTGCTCTGTAAAACAAAATTTTAAGACACATGATTTTAGCCTCTCTTTCTTGCTTTTGAGTCTAGGAAAGTAAAATGAAAGGGATTCAATTTTTATAGTCCCTAAGATTTCTGTACAGAGCACTACATCATAGAAAACAATTTGCAGCTTATCACTCTGAATTACCATTGCCAAACTGAGTGCATTTGCAAGAAGGTGGGAGTGTTCATGAAATACACAGAGAGGAAAATCATGTACATGGAGAAGGCTTCTTGGTTGCTTCAAGAGAAGTTTCAAAATTTTCTTTTTGGACTTTGGCACAAAGGCCAACACTCTAGACACAGCAGGCACTTAATAAATTTATTTTCGTGATAGCTAATTGGTCTCCAGTACTGTGAACCTCCCAGCCCAGAGCTAGACTTGGAAAGGAATATAGCAAAGAAGAGGTTCTGTTTAGGAAGCCCTATTCCACCTCACCCAGCCTCCACTGGGCCTTCAAGGTCCTCATGTTCTGCAGTTTTCCCTCCTGGTGTCATGGCTGGTTCACAGACATTAACTCACCTGCAGTTGAATGCCTAACCGTGAAAGACATCCAGCACCAACTGTCTATTAATGGAGATCACAGCTTTGAAATAAACTGAGGTTGTATTTCCTATTTGGGCCTTGAAGCAGTGGGTTGGGCAATAAGGGCTTCCCAATTACCCTGGAAACCTGTCTGAGTCTTTCTTCCCTAGTCCGTAAGTCCCTTTAGTGGGCCTAACCAGTTTCTCTTGAAAATATTCATAAGAGCACTTCAAAAATGTGGTTTGTGGATATTAAATTTACCCTGAGTATCAGGTCGAGTGGGTTTTCATGGTTTCCAAGTCCTCCAGCTTCATAGACAGTGAGCAGGTTGTGTTCCTAATATCAAAGTCTACTCTCTTTTAGCCAGAGCTGGACTTGACTAAATACTAAAGAGAATGCTTTTGGTTTTACCTGATATGGAATGTTTCCATTTGGTGGTTCTCTCCTTAGCCCTGCCTGAGACTTCAGCTACTTCTGCCGTGTTAGAAAGTGATATGCTTATTAGAGAACTTTATTCATCAGAGTAGAGTGCTATTTGGCAGTTAGAGTCTAATGAGGATGAGGAGCTAAATTTAATTCAAAGCTAAAGGTCAGCAAAGAGTGCCGGCCCACCTCCTTGAAAGCGTGTGAGCGTGGATGTTCACAGTTTCCAGACAGTTTCATCTACTAGTGTGCATGCTATATTTAGTATGAAATAGCATGGAAAAGGTCTCCAATAACACCGCTTCAGCACACATCTATTCCATGAGCATTAATAAGCAAACTACATTACTGCTTGGCTAGACAATTCCTATGGGACCTGATGGCACCAAGATGTTATAGCAATTGCTGAAAAAAGGAGACCATGAGAACATGTTGCAGTAGAGAGAACTTCAAAAACTTAAGAAATTGCTTTAAGCAGTAAAATATCTGTGCATTACACAGAAATGGCAGAGTAGCTTATGCTAAGCTATTCAGGATGGTGTTCTGCGTAGGCACCTAGGGAAAAAAAATAGAAAAAGGAAGGAGTTCTCTAGGTAGCAGCTATAGGTGTGGTTGCATAATTCTGGCCCTAAACCTTCTCCCATGTATATCCGCCATCCTTGAAGGTGCCTTACTTCATCCTCAACTAGCACAATCATCACTTTTTCTTCCTATTTCTATTTCATTGTACATATTCTCAAATGGCTTTCTTCACTCCCACAAAAACTTGGGAACTGAACACATCCTTGGTGAGGAAACATTGCCAAGTTCTACATGAGACATGTGAATAAATTTTTTGTATCACTTAGTCACTACTGGGGCTTTGACAAAGGTTTGAAAAATATAAGCCACAAATGATAACAATGTCACAAAGAGGAAGGCGATGGCCATAATATAGGTGTGCAGTATTGTAGGAATCACAAGTTTAGAAAAAGGGATTTTCTTCTAGGAAAGATTCATGGACCAGCCTGTACTTGAAAATGGATTAATATGTTTATCTTCATTGCATGGCCACCACCTTGACCTGTCCACTATATCTCACTTAAATATCTGGAACGAACTCTATTCTGTCTTCTGTAGCAAAGCCAGGATTATGTTCTAAATTTTTAAATTAGAGCATGTTAATTCCTGGCTTAAAATCTATTGTCAATTCTTTCATTGCTTGATATTTCCAAGGAATGTCCAGAGATCTTGCCAAGTCCTCAGGACCATATGACCAGAGTGTTGCCTGTCATATGACCTTGTCAAACTACTTTATCCTGTGAGCGTTCATTGCCAGCATTCTTTCATTCCTTCCTTAGGACTTTTGTTCTAGCTGTTTTCTTTTTCACAAATATTCTTCATAGAGATACTTTTGGATTATTCCTCTTGTAATTCAGTCCTGAGTTTAAAAGAAAGGCCTCTCTTGACTACTCAATCTAGAGTAGCCACCAGTCACTATCTTATCACCAATTGTATTTTAAGTCTCCAGGTAGTACTTACCACTGCTTGATATTTCTTCCTCTTGGGCTGTGTATTATCTCACTCCCCACCCTGCAACTAGACCCCATGTGTGTCTTATATTCTGCCTCTATTCCCAGGACTTGTGGCAGTTGATAGTACATAGTAAGTACTTGATAAATAAGTGCTAAGTGAATGTAAGACCCTTGAAAGATTTCAAATTCCTTTAGATAATGTAAAGCCCTGGCTTGGAAAGAAACAGTTGAGATCCCTGCTCTCAGCATCTAGGCTCTTGTGGAGGTGTGAAGTCTGAGGTAAGAGGAGGAATAAGGATTGCAGATGCTTCAGACAGTGATCAGGTCAACAAAGGAAAGAAGCAGGGTAACTGCAGAGGAGTAGCTCAAACAGTCCACAGGTCCAAAGGCCAGAGGGGGGTCCTCTGACAAGGGAGAACTACCTTGAGAAATTGGAGACAGAGTGTTTCAGGCAGAGTAGTGTTTCCACACTCCCGAGGCTGGGTCAAGCTTGAGATATAGAGGGAATGTGGAGAGTGAGAATGAAGCTGAGTGAAAATCAAAGTCAGCAAGAGGGAAACAGGCCACATCTGCAGAGAGCAGCCACAAAGACCCTGGGGAAGGGTTGGAGAGTTAGTCGAAGCATGCTGGAAAGGCAGTGGGCATTTTTTTTAAAAGATGTGATTTGCTCTGAATTGTGTTATTTTTAAAATGAGGGTCAAAAATTACAGTGAAGTGTGGATGAAACTGAGGGCAAGTTCAGGGGGAAAATGAAAGTTTCACTAGAGACCAGACCACAAGCGAGAGCAGCAAGAGGCTGCATAAAGAAGGGCTTAGTCAGTGGCAAAGACAGCACAGAGACACGGGGAGCAGGGGCAATATGTGAACAGAGATGTACCTTGGGAGGGTGATCTGGTGATGGATTGGAGGGAGTCAGGTTGGGAGAGACTAGTTACCATGCTATTATTATAGAAATAGGAATGCGGGGGAGGGCACAGTGCTAGAGGCAATTGATTACAGCCAATTGAAGATATCAACAACAAAGATAGCAACAATAATTTTAAATAAGGTAATATTGACAACACAGTAGGTGCTTATTTACTGAGTTCTTACTGTGTGCCTGCACTGTTCCAACTGCTTTAAATAATAACTCTCTCAATTCTCAGAATGAGCCTATGCAATCTTTCTAACCTTATCCTTGGTTCACAGATAGAGAGGTTGGATACATAGCTGCTCCAAATGAGGGAGAACCAGGATTGGAACCCAGGAGGTCTGGCTCCAGAGCTGGTGCTCAGCATGATGATCATTGTTTCAAGCTTTGATGAGCATGGGGAAGCAATTAAAAAGCCAGAACGATGGGAGGGAAGTAGCTTTTCATGAAAGCAGGAGAAGGTTGGTTCTGGACAAGTTAAGTATAGAACTTTGGTTCATTTCAGGTCCAAATGGGGAGTGAGGATTGCATATGGTTATTGGAGCTTCTGTGAGACAGTGCAGCCAGAGACTTGTGTCCTTGTGCAGGAAGGCTCTGTTGAGAAGCGCCCCAGATAAGGAGCTCTGGGGATGATTTGTTGAGTGGATGGATGACTATGAATGAGCATGAGAAGGAATATGATCAGCAAACACAGAGTAAACAGTATCCCCAGGGAGAAAACATGGAAGCAGTTAGAGAATGTTGGAGAAGGCCTGTGTTGAAGAGGACCAGTTTAAGAGATATCAAAGAGACAGACAATGCAGGAGGAGGAGCAAGAGACTTGCAGGAAGGGCGGCTCTCCCATGTCCAGCTCTGCCAGGTCACCAGGATTTGCTTGGTCAGATTTAGCAATGGAGAAGGCCCAAACCAGACTGACATCAGCCCAAAAGAGAGAACAGCTGGTTTAGAGAGAGAGAGAGAGAGAGAGAGAGAGAGAGAGAGAGAGAGAGAGAACACATGATTGTTTTTAAAAGTTTGGTAAAAGGGGAAAGAAAAGAGAGAGGTAATAGCTTGAGGGAGAGTGGGGGGAGGACTACTGGACAGTAACCTTCACAGAGGGTCTTTAATTATTCCTCAGAGAAGAGGAGCAGTGTCTCCAGCCTCTGCAGGACTGGTAAGCCTGTACCTGTGCTGACAAGGGCTCACTCACAGCAGGGTTCCAGCAAGGCTGAGGCACCACCGCACTCAGGGTCAGGGTCAGGGCCAGGGCCAGGCAGAAACTCCCCAGGGTGGGAACAGGAGATAATAGCTACTTGGATTAATTCGATGACACCTCCTTTGGATGAGGGTAGAAAATACTGACGTCATCATACTGCCAATTTTATAGAGAAATAAGACTTATTTCTCTGCTGACAAGAATTTGTGGCGCTCAGCAGCTGTTTATTTTAATTTATTTTATTTTATTTTTAAAGGCCCCCTCCACCCCCTCCTTCAGACTTCTCTGCATTTACATCTGTCCTCCCAGCTGCGAGGGACTGAATTCCAGGGTGCAAAACCCAGGCAGACAAGTGGGAAGGGCCTGCAAATAATGATTACATGCTGCTTAAGTGTAAATCTTGGTTCATTGTGTGTCCACCACACATGCCTTCAGATTCAAGTGGGCGCCTCTCTCTCCCTTTCAATATCTGTCTGTAAACCTTGGTGGTATTAAGCATATGTTTTAATAAATATTTTGTTTGCTGTATTCCCATTAATATTCATGGGGAATGGAGCACTTTAGGTTTTGTGATTTCTAATAAACATTGATGGTGTTACTAGTTTGTACGGAGCATTCAGTATGCTCCATCAAAATGGCAGCTCTAATTAGGTTCCTTGAATTAGCTAATGGATTTTGAGAAAGATAGCTTAGAAAGCTCTTACAGCTGTCCAAGATATTCTTGCCATGGCAGAAAGACAAAAGGCCCCTGGAAGCTACAGACTTCAGAGCTTTAGAAATGCAGCTGACAGTTAAAAAGATAAATTGCATTCATATTTTTCCAGTGAAAGTCCTAATACTGAATTAATGTTATTCCTGTAGTGAGCATCCATTAAGAAGCTCATTTTATTATAAGGATGCATTTTGACCATTAGCTCTTTTTCTGTAGTCCCTCCCTTCCTCCCCCTCCCCTTCTCTTTTTTCTTCCTCCAATTCCCTAGATATTTTGGACCCAGTATTAAAATCTTCTTTGAAGAAGAGGAAATGATTTTTTTTTCTTTTTGGCAGCTTATAAATTCAGAAGCTCTCTCAAATATACAATAAGTATTCAGTTTTTTAAATAAGTCAAGTAATATATAAAGAAATAACATAGTGATTCAATTTAAGCCTGTGGCTTATATTTTATGTAGAATTTGGGGAAAAAAAATAGAAAGCTTCTAGCGAAATGGCAGTGGGTTTATTTACACTCGGATAAAAAGATGATTTCATTGTAGAATAGAAACTATCTCTAATAAAGTAGGTTACTTCCTTCCATCATCCTGATAAACAATGCACCAAATAATGCAATGCCACTCAAAATGTCCTAAAAAAATGTCCTAAATACTTCCTAAAAGCAAGTTTCTTTAACAAATAATGAACTAATTACATTTGAAGGGCTATCCTTAATATGTCTGCAAGTAGGAGGAAATATAGTTGCCAGAGGAATGAAGAGAAACAAAGTTCATGGCAAATAGCAAAAGTCAGGAAACAAATACGGTCACCCAAAAGTTCCTTTGGGTATGTGAGTTCTCATGTTTAATCTGAAAAGTTGCATCTCTCTAGTCACAGGCAGGACACATTTCCTGGGTCATTAACTCTCAACCATCCAAACTCGGTTTTCCTCATTGAATCCTTGTGTCTCCTCTGCTTTTCCAACACTGGATGCCTTTTGGCCTTTTTTTTTTCTTTCTCCTCATTATTACCTTCAACAAACAAGAGTCTGGGCAAGGAAAGAATGTGAAACGTAAGTCAATTAATTGGGATATTATTTACAGCTCTGGGAAACATTTGCTAGGAAAGAAACTAATGTTGTTGGTTTATTTATTTTTTAATGTTCTCTTAAAGGACAGCAATTTTTTTATAACTTTATTTATTTATTTTTTTATGTGGTGCTAAGGATCGAACCCAGTGCCTCTCATGTGCTAGTCAAGCGCTCTACCACTGAGCCCCAGCCCCAGCCCTATTGTTGGTTTAAATGAGATTTTTCTAAATCATCTATCCTGTTTAGTGTCCACCCTCTCCCCAACCTCCTATTTCTACAGACAATTGAGAGCTGACAAGATCATTGTGGCTAATAAAGCTGTTGGAACCAGGGAAGAAATAAGAATAGGATTGACGCAATGTATAGATTACGGATTAGAGAGCTGTTTTGCCTCAGTATGATATAAATAAAATGGAAAAGCATTGTTATGTGAAGCACTAAAGGGGAAAAAAAAATCCTCGATTATTCCCCACACATGGCTTCACCGTGATGGATAAAAGGCATAATTGACATCATGTCTATTGAAAAAACTACCAACTGTCACACTGTGGAGAGGCTACTGAAGCTGGAGGAGGGTATGGTTCTTACTCGTTTTCAATGTGAGTTATTTATAGAGTTCCATTGTCGGCGGCACAGGGCCTAATTTTCCCTCTTCTTTGATATTCGACAACTCATTCACTTTTCATATCCAGAAGACAGCTACAAATTGCTCTATTGCAGATACTCAGACTCACCATTACCTTGCCTGAATGGGGCAATGGCTATTTATTAATTAAGATTCTAGGACTACTTTCCCTTAGAGCACCAGTGAAAAGAAAAGCCTTTGTCCAACCCATAATGGGTTGTTTTCATTCCTTCATTTTGTTTTGTTTTGCTTTAACTTTTTGCCCTCTGATTTGGCGGCCAGTGCTCTGTTCTTAATGGGAAATTCATCACTGTGTTAATGACGTGTCACTCATCACCACCAGTTAATGTTACCAGTTAAACAAGAGCTCAGGTTGGAGAAAATGTTCAGTTTTCAAACTGAAAGAAAGTCTCATGTCCCATTGTTTTCCATCTACAGTGATCCCCAGGCATAGTATTTAACAAGTGGGGAAATGATTTGGCCAACCATTTAGTCTGAACTGTGTGCACACACAAGAAATCATTGAATATTAATGCAAGAAAAATCCATAGAGAGCAACTAATCCATTCCATAGGTTATTTCTTCCAGATTTATCTTGACGTCAAGTCTAACTCTGACAATGATGCCCTCCTATTTGAAAGAGCATCATCCTTTAGAAAGATGGGTGTATGGAGCTGATCGTGGTCTACCAGATCCATTGCCCAATTTCTCCACACACTCCCCACACGGCTGCTATTCCTAACTTTGCACCCTTTCCTGTGGCCTTCCCTGTATGTGTGATGTCCTTCCACCTAGATGCTCAGTCACCCCCATTCATCCTTGTTTCCTTCTTTCCATGAAGCCTCTCCTTTCCCCAGCAGAGTTACTCAAGCTCTCTGGAGCTGCTGCAGGACTTCATTATACTCTTTGATATTCCCTCACAATAATTGCCATGTTGCACTGTCAATATTTATTACCATCTCCCCCAGTAGACTGTGAAATCCTCCAGGTCAAGTCTGGGCCTTAAATCACCTTCATACCCCCAGGGAAAGGGACATAGCAAAATTTAAAAATAAGTGAAGTTTAAATAATGTACATATCAAGAACAACTCAGGTTATTGGAGAACTTTTCTAAAAACAACTAGTGATCTAAGTTTGATACCTATTTACTTTTTTCTATTCCATGCTGAAAAAAAGTTGGCATTTTTCTACCAAGGATTTGTAAGAATCTGAATATCTTTTAACAACAATTAAAACAATCCACAGACAATGTTAATATAAACTGTCCTCCCACCCACAAAACCCTGAGGTCAGGAGGTCAGCAGAGGTTACAAGGTTACCAGAGCTCTCTTTACATTCTGGAAAATGCTTCAGAAGAGCTGGGGATATTATTGAACTTCATGTCCTTTGAGACCTAAGTACTTGTTAACTTTTTATGCAGTTCTTTGGATTTGAGAATTTGTTTGGACTGGGTGGGTATTATAACCCTAATTAAAATTTCTGAAGAGCTCAGTATATTCATGCATATGAGTGTGAAAAGGATGTAGGTAATATCAAAATGTGTTATTAATAAATTTTTGGACTTATTGGATCTAATTGCTATTATGTTAATCATATCAGGATAATGCAAATAGAGTTATGCTTATTAGTATGATTTAACAGCATATGTGATCCTTAACATCTGCTCCAGCCACATACATGTGTGACCTAGCCATCATTTCTACATGTTCAAACAATTTATTATACATCTCTTTAACAGATACAAAGATAAGGACTAGTTTACAGGCCATCGATAGTTAGAACCCTTTGTCTCCTGAGACCTAGGGTGACCCCTAGTCTTATTCTTCTTGAAAACAAAACAAAACTTGTTCTTTTTTAAAAAACATTTTTTTTCTTTGATACTTTTATTATTTTCCTAACCTCCTCCATTGAGGGAGGAAGAAAGCGTGGTTGCCTCGTTGAATGAGTAAGAAATTGCTGTTTTCATCTTCTTAACATTTTGCAGCCACAGCATATAATTCTCCTGACTTTATTTAGAGGATTTTATTTAATCCTTTAAATAAAAAACCATATCCATGCACAAATCACTTAGAAACTACTTATTTTGCCTTAAAATTGTATATTTGGGGCTTCCTTGTTGTCCAGGAGGAGTGATCTAGCTGTCCAGCTGTTGAAGATCCCTGGTTTTTGGTGGCATTCTATGGCCCCTTGAAAGAAGAGAAAACTTCTGTGCCATTTCCTCTGAGGAAGAAGCGATTTCACGGAGGCCTAAGAAATTCCCAAGGTTTCATGGCCTGCAGCCCACAAAGGCTTATTTTTCCCAGAATTGACCCCTGAAAGTTTAATCCACATATAAATGTCAGATTTGTATTCTTAAAACTCAGTCTGTATTTGATTTAAACCTAAAAGTTAATAATTTTATCTTTGGCGGTCCTGCAGTTATTGGTGAGGAATTTTTTGAGAAGGGTCACAAGTGTCTGTATGTGTTTTATCATTAACTTGCCCACGTACATATTAACAGCAAGTTTATTTCTCCTGAAACTATTTTTTGGTTCAGTTCAAGAATTTGAATGGGAGTTAAAATGATACAGGTTTTGTAGGCTTCTTCCACTTTCTTTTTCAGCAATATTTTGCTCATTTTAGTTTAGACCAAAAAATTCTTTGAAAAAACTTGTAATGTGCCAAGTATTCAAGTCTTCAGGTTACCAGCTAAAGACCTTATGTGAGACAAAAATTGTTCACAGTCAAAATCAGCCTTGAGAAACACTGTAGAGAATGTTATGTTGGCCCCCACCTATCATCGCTCCCTAAATCCACCCAGTGGTGGGGTCTTTTGCTTTGTTTATTTTGAGTACCAGAAATTGAACCCAAGGGGCACAGAACCACTGAACCACATCTCTAGCCCTTTTTAATTTTTATTCTGAGACAGAGTCTCTCAGTTGCTTAGGGTATCACTAAGTTTCTGAGGCTGGCTTTGAACTTGGGATCTTCCTGCCTCAACCTTCAGAGCCAAACCACTGGGATTGAAGGCATGTGCCAGGGCTCCCAGCCCAAGGCTGTTTTGTTGTTGTTGTTGTTTTACTTTCATTTTCACTACTGCATTATATGGTTCTTTCCTTGATTGAGCACCACCTGAAGCAGTTAGCTTGCATATAGGGGACCACATTGGACAAGTAATTCAGGTCTTTAAACACTGGAATCATGTCCAGCAAAATGTAAAACTCATGAAAGGTATTTAGGAAGGGACACCCACAGAGGGAAACCAAGTCATCTCCTATCCAGGAGCATATATGTTCATTAAATGGAATGGCTGATAGAGAAATGCTATCACTATTTAAATTGCCCAAGCCCCTATTTTTGTCTAAGCTTGAATAAAATAAATATATCAGTTAAATTAAGTCCTAATGTAATGTCACTATTCTTCAGCCATGTGGAATAGCTGTGTCTATATTGTTTCTACATCCCCCACATAAATGGATTACAATACCAGGCATGGTTTATTCATCACCTATAGCAGAAGATGCAGTAGACACATGGTTCCATATTGATTCAAATCTATTTTTCTTTGCATCTCTGTATGCTTGTTTGGCAAAGATGTAGAGAAGAAATGGAGGAATAATTTTGCTGTCATCCAGTGTGAACTTTTCAACTAAATTTTAAAATACTTATTTTTTAAGAAACAAAAATTACCATATGAATCACTTGATAAATTCCTTCTGAGATGTCCACAGACTTTATATTCTTCATAAATTGGCAAAAGTTGGGCTGGGGTTGTGGCTTAGTGGTAGAATGTTTGTCTCACACATATGAGGCACTGGGTTCCTCCTAGCACCACATAAAAAAATAAAATTGGCAAAACGCCTTGAGACAATATGTATTGCAAGCTTATATATGACTTTGGAGTATCCAGTGTTTATGTAAATTACTTAAAATTCAAAAATATTGTACTGTGTATGTTGGAGTAAACATATCTTACTATTATAAAAATATGAATAACTCAAATGAGTATTTTATGACTAATTGCAAATTAGCTTCTGAAATTTGAACACAGCCAAGTGTTCATTATACAGCATCAAAATAATACAATTATTTGTTACAGGCTTAGAAAGGTGAGTTGAAAGAGCAAAGTAAGGTGTGTTCTTGCATTTTGACTGACACTGACAGTGTCACTCCTAAAGAGTTTCTACCTTTACTAGAAGTGAAGATAGAGAGGCAGAATGTTCTCATTGAAGAGCAGCCTCACATTGTCTCAAGTGATAAAGAGCAAAGAGAGAGCAATGCCTTTTATCAGAAGAGATGACATTGATCTGGTGACGATTCTGCATCATAGCAATTAATCACATGGGAATAGTTGCCCTTCATGAATCAGTGAGATAACTTGGAATGTAAATGGCAACTGTGGTTCACGGTGTGGGTGGAGATGCTCACTGTTATGCAATTATAAGTGCCAAGGGAAGGGGGCTTTTATTTCTTTATGCTGCACCACAATGGCTTGATTCATGGAGGTGAAGGTCCAGTCCAGGGTGAAGATTTCCAAGACAAAATCTTCAAGCTATAGGAGTCAGAGGGTCAGTTCACCAAGCTAGGGATGGAAGTACCAGGACAGGGATCTCAAAGGAAACAGATGCAGAAAGCAGGAAACACGTTGAGAAAGACAAAAGGTCAGGCTCACGTTGCCATGGCAGAGTCAGGAGCCCAGGTAAGCCAAGTCACATTGTCAGATTGTTGCATCTGGGTCAAAATGCCACAGGCAGCATCATTGTGGCTGGGGGAGGGACCACTGTGCAGGATTCCAGCTGGAGCTAATGTATCAACATACTCTGTGACTTTTCTCCTTCTGTATGACCCTAACATGCATGTCAACCTCTCTGGACCAGTTTTTCAACTTCCCCATAGGATCCTGACATAAGGAGTAAGCTTGTTGAACTCTTGAAAATTTATACAAATGCACACTTTTCAAAGTTATTTGTTAACATAGAGTGTATTTTTTCTCAGATTCTGCTACCAATTTCTTATGTGACATTAAAAACTCTCTTAATCTCTTAAGAGGCCTAAACACTGTTTCTTCACCTACTATGAGGTTTAATGTCAGAGAGAGTTGATGAAAGCAGTCCTAGAAATTGAAAGGAAATTCTAGATGTGAAAGTTTGCTTTGTTTGTAATATTCATCCTCTCTCTAAAATCATTGTTCTTAATATAGGAATTCATAGGCACTTATAGTAAGCAATGGGTTCCTAATCTAAAGTAACTGTTTTAATAAAAAAAAGATAGCAAATCTGGTAGAAATTAAATGCACATGTAAGAATAGGCATATTCTTGCTTTTTAGGGGGAACTTTTGGCAAAAATAATGGAAAATGAAGGATACTATTGTAAATAGCAATGGTGAATGTGCAAAGAAACAGAAAAAAAAATCCCTAAATGTTGTCCATGGGTACTCAGCTAGGGGGTCCCCAAACTGGACTCTACAGTGAAAAAAATCTTATGTGTCAATGTACCTTTTGGGGAAAAAATGATTCTTTGTAAGATAGGGAAATTATATAATCATACTTTTCACCGAAAGTTGACATCAGATAATTTTCAGAGCTATTTAGACTAAAATGTCATTGGAAGAATTGTATTAAACCCCCTTTAAAGCAATTATTTATAATTACATTTTTTAGTATATATGGACACACTATTTAAATGTAGTTTCATTTTTTTTTTCTTTTCTTTTATTTTGGTACCAGAGATTGAACTCAGGGACACTCGACCACTGAGCCACAGCCCTGGCCCTATTTTGTATTTTATTAGTGACAGGTCTCACTGAGTTGCTTAGTGCCTCACTAAATTGCTGAGGCTGGCTTTGAACTCACGATCCTCCTGTCTTCACCTCCTGAGCCACTGGGATTACAGGCGTGTGCCATTGTGCCTGGCCTAAATGTATTTTCATTGAATGTTCAATCTATAAAATATTAGTGTAAATGCTATTGAGGCTAGTTTTATGAATCTTAAATGTTTGCAAATTTTGAATGCATGTCTAAGAATCTCTCAAAATTTTTATTTGGCAGAAGTCTTCATCACCAACCAACAAAAAATAAGTAACAGTTACATCCTATGATGGTCTGTTTTCAGCTGAATATTTTTTCCATAAATATTTTGGGATTTAAAGTTGAATTAGCAAAATAAAAGTGCATATAGCCAGTTAGATTTGATTATATTCATGTTATTGAGAGTATGAATGCCACAGTATCCTCAGACGTTTTGAGAGCTCTGTTTCTACTCTGAGAAGGGAAAAAATGATTCACTCTTTTCAAAGGTAGAACTATGGTACTGCCAAATTTTAAGTTTAAAGCTATGATGGTTTTAGTTCCTTAAATGTAAAAAGACAGAAGCAAACAACCTTTCCCCTTGGGAGATGGGGAAAACACAGGGAAAAAAAAGTCCACTTTGTGTGAAAAGCTGTTTCTCTTCATTCCACATCTTTAAACCCTTTTTGAGAAAACCTTTGAAATTTCACTCCATTGTAGGTATAGAAAGAGAAAGACTATTCAATTAAAAAATTTAAAGGAAGTATCAAAATAGCATTTTACAGTAGCTTCATAAGAAATTAAATAATCTATCAAACCCTAAAGAAGCACTCTCTAGCCTTCTGATCATTGTTGACGTTACAGAGTCAACAGTGACATTTATTCAGTGACTTCATGCTATCACATCCATGTAGGAATATTCCTGTGAAAGTGCCCTTCTACTAAGTCTGCTCCTCAGCCACATCATCAAATCTGGACATCAGTGTTATTATTGAGCTCTTGAATGTCCCTCAAATAGCTCATATGTTTAGAGGAAAGTTCACAGGTGAAATGATTAGATTAGGAAAGCTATAAACTCATCAATGGATTAAAACATTTAATGAATGGATAATTTGGGGGGTTTTTTGTTGTTTTTGTTGTTTTTTTTTTATTGGTTGTTCAAAACATTACAAAGCTCATGACATATCATCTTTCATACATTTGATTCAATGAATGGATAATTTGAATGGACTCCTTAGTGGTAACCATAGGCAGGTGGGCCACAGCTGAGAAGTGGCCTTGAATTATATCTTGTCCCTAGCTTCTGGCTCTCTTTCTGCTTCCCAGCTTCTGTGAACTGAGTATCTTCCTACAACATGCCCTTCTGCTAAGTTATTATTCCTCTCCTCAGGTCTAGAGCAATGGAGTTGGCCAACTATGGGCTGCACCTCTGAAATCATGGGCTAAAATTAACTTTTCTTCCTCTAAGTTGTTGTTCTCAAGTGTTTTGTTCACAGGGATGAAAAGCTCACTGACATACCAGGCTTGTACTTAAAATGAAGAGTATGCTCACCAAAAGCAAACATCTTCCCTTCAGAATGAGTTACATATCTTGAGTCTATCTGAAAACAGCTGTTTGGAATTAATTATATACAAATGAATCAGCATAAGAGTCTACGTATTGATGAACATGCCCACTTACATGTGCACACAAAGGTATCACAGGTAACTCACAAGTCCAGCAGTGGTCAATGGTTGGTTGTAGTGACCAGCTCCCTCTCACTCAGTTGTGAATGAACTTTCCCAGCAGTTGCCCTGACTGCTGTTCTCTTTGTCTTCCATGTGAGATCTTTGTCATATGTTGATTCTCTTTTGCACCCCTGTTTTACACCAGCTTCCCTCATAAGCTCTTCAGAGATATAGTATTAATTGCCCAGAAATGTCAGTCTGCAAATGCTCCAATATCATTCTTTAATGAATTAAGGCCTCATTGTTTGTATTTCTATTACTTTAGCTACTTCAATTTCTATTTTTATTGCAAAGATCTGTGCAAATAAAAGAATATCAAAAGGCATGGCTATAAATGTGCTCTGCTAAATTCCCTCTGCCTTGAAATGCCTTGAACTGAGGCTGCAAGATGCCTACTGCATTTTAATGCCTTTTGTACAAGGCAACATGAGAGGGTAGAAACAGGGCTGGCTTGAATCCTGCTCCCCTCACCAGTTTTGTTACTTCTCTGAGCCTCGGTGATGGTAAAATGTCAACAACAATGTCATGCTCGCAGCTTTGACAGAGGAGTAAATGAGATGAAGTATGTAGAGCACAAATATTATACCTAGGAAATCATGGAAGCTCGGTAAATGTTAGTTTATTTTCTCCAGTCTACAGCAGCAACTAGAGGAGACTAGGGTGTGCACAAATGTACACTCATTTGAAAATGTACTACAATTGAGAGAATTATAAACTAGAAAGAATAAAGTTGGATTCCAAGGAAGCAGATAAAGCCTTAATGTGAAGTTTACGAGTGGGGGCCAGTTGGTCATACCTGTAGGTGGCTATGATGTGGTTTCTGAAATTCACTACAACTGTAACCTCTGTTCAGCTCCGTGGTGTTATAGAAGGGTCTATACCTCTGCCTCTAAAGGCATAGGCTGTGTGATTCACAAGAAATCACTGCAATATAAATCTGTTTTGTTATATTGCTTAAATTAACTTGACAAAAAAATTCTGCATATTGAAAGTATATGACTAGCATTGATCCCCTTCAATAGACAGAGCTATACTAGGAATATTTTTTTAAGAATGCCCAGTGAACACATAATACAGAAAGCCTAATTTCCTAACTACCAACAAGGAGATAGAGTTATTTCTACTTTGACATATTTTATGTGGTCCCAAGAGTATTCAAGTTACATCATAATCTGATATCACTTCTGAAGCTATCAGGCAAAAGGTTCCCTAGAATCTATACTTCTTAGTTCCATAAAGCCAGGAAAATAGAACAGATGGAACAAACATAGAGAAGAAAAATCCAGCTCCTCAGAAAGTAAGAGCTCTAGGCTAACTTTGATATGCATGCTGGTTCCATTTGTTGCTAGAGGACCCCATCTCTAAGATATAAATACAATGGAGGAAGAGAAGCAGCTTAGATGGTAGTAAGTTATCCTGGAAAGAAGAGACTTTGTAGTCAGACCAACCTTGATAATTGTCTTTTAGCCATGAGCTTCATATCCTCAGTCTTCATTTAGCAGAACAATAAAAGCTATTATTCAATATTCTTTGAAGACTTTGAGATATTATGGTGCCTATTACACAGGCACTGAAAATAAATTCACCTCAAGTACCAGCTCCTATAGTTTGTAGTGGTTCTCTGAAGTTCTGGGTTAAGAAGGATTGCAGAGTAACTAAGAACAGAGTAGGGACGAAGAGCAGGAGAAGAAGACTAACATTAAACAGGGATGAGAGGTGGGAGGGAAAGGGAGAGAGAAGGGNTCAAAGTGTGAAATATGGTATATCAAGAAATTTGTAATGTTTTGAACAACCAACAATAAAAAAATTAAAAAAAAAAAAAGAAGGATTCTGAGACAAAATCTAGGATTATTGGGAAAGAATCTGTAATTGATCAGTGATGTCTTTCTCTGGGCAGAAAACTGAGTAAGTAAAAGTTTGTATCAATATATTTGCTATGTAAATGTTCTATAAATTGTAAACTATTATGATGATCACTGCTGTTATCACAAGACATTTTTATATCCTGCATCAAATGGCTAAATTTCTACATCTTCAACAAAAAATGAAATCAATTAATGACTTTGACTATAAATAATGGTATATTGAATTTTTATTAATTTTTTGGTAGACTTTTATGTGTTTCATCCATTGAAAAGAACCGAAAAGTGAAATCAGAATTTGGTATTCCAAATTTTAGTGTATAAAATGTCTCCTTAGGAAAAAAAAATCTGATATAGTTACTAAAGGTAGAATGTTTTTGAAAGGTAAAAAGAAGTGATCTTGAGGTGTAGTCTCACATTATCATAAGACATTTGCACAGCATTCCATATTGTCTTTAAAAATAGTCACACTAGGAAAAATCTGCAGCATGTTTTGCTCTAAGAAGCTCCAAGACTTTGTCCTGTCTTTTCACTGCAGTGAGATTTCTCTTCTGGGTAAATAGTCATGTTCCTGTCAACCATCAGGGGACTTTTCAAATCCTGAACAGCTGATTTTATATTCTTCCCTCATTCCCTTACATGAGAACAGCAAGCTGATCAAACCCATATTTTTAAATTAAGGTATTTATAGGCGTATGGAAGAATAGTTTACAGTCCTTGTTTGATTTCCCCACCACCACAAATGGAGGAAAATTGTGGTGTTTGGTGTTTTCTTTTTGAACACAGCCTTATCATTTTCTCTCTTTTTTTTCTTTATTACTGATGACTTCATTCTACTTGAATTCAGTGCTTCAGTTTCTTCAGGGTAAACTAATAGATTATGTATGCGATGTTTGCACCGCGTTGATTGAACTCATCTGGTGAGTTTGAACGCAGCTTGTGCGTTCCTGTAACTGGCAGGAGCTTGTGCATGGGATCCAGCCACCACAGTCATCTCATGTTATTCTGGAGCAAAGGAAGCAGTTCAGAATAGATGGCGCTACCTTTCCTGCCTACCTGTGCTTCAGAGAAGCTAAGCAGGCCTTCTTGTGTCTATTGTTATCTCTTTCAACTGCACAAAGAAAACTTTTATTTAAGAAAGGTGTAGTAAAGAAAGAAAATTAGAACTATTTCGAGAATTTTAGAATACATATTGAAGAAAATTAAAAGGGTGTGATTCCTAAGGATTTGTTGTTTCTTAATCAAAACATGGGCTGAAGAGTATCTATGGAGCACAGAAGAGCCCCAAGCCCGCACCAGAGAGGGTCATGCCTCCCTCAATTTGCCATCTAGCTCCAAAAAATGCTTTCCCTCCAAAACCTGTTACTCCCATTTCCCTTTTTAAAATTTGTATGCTGGGCTGGGGTTGTGGCTCAGTGGTAGAGTGCCTGCCTGGCACGTGTGAGGCCCTGAGTTCCATCCTCAGCACCACATGTAAATAAATAAAATAAAGGTATTGTGTCCAACTACAACTAAAAAATAAATATTTTAAAGAATTTTGTATGCATAATTTTAAAATACTTCAACAAAATAGATGACTACTTTCTAATGCTTTTAGAGATCTTATTTTTTTATCAGAGGCCTCATTTAAATTTAAAAACTCAACTGTAATATTCAGGGACCTTTCTGGCATGCAAGGCTCCTCACACTGGGCCCTGCGCAAGCTTCCTCTGATCTTCTTACCCTGGCTCTTCCCCAGCTGGAGCAGTGATCCTCACCTGCCTGTGAAACAGGCGTGTTTTTTTGCAATTGAGTTAAAGTACCCAGATTTGCCAGTCCTACTTTGGTCATTTTTATTAGTATATATTCTAAATATCTCTACACTAAATCACCAGTGCCATTACTCACTTTTATTCTAATTTGCTTTCTAAATGAGACAGGGAAGAGAGCATGTATCATTTGATGTGTGGATAGGAGGATGTGGAGGGGCAGGTCGGGTGATGAGGTACTGGACAGCGGTGAGTCCTGGGAGGAAATAGTGGCTAAGGTAAAGAGGAGAACCTTGGACAGGTGCCATTCAGCTGTCACCCAACCCCACTACCCTTTCTTTTAATTTTTTGGCATGGCTTTTATTTTCTTTACCTGTGCCCTGACTGGTATTCATCTATTGACGTGTATCCCACCATCAACCACCCCCATTCCCAAAATTCCCACGTCTATTGAAATGAACAGTGGCACATGCCAGCCCCACATGATATCCAGCCTTCAGGTCACACAACCAGAACTTTGTCCCAAATAGACAATGCTTATTTGAGAAAATGAGATACCCATGTTGAAATTTAACCAAATTCTTGTGTGTATGATTATAAGAAGAAAGGGTTGAGTTTCTTTAATTGCTCTGAAAGGTCAAGACTTTGTCTTACCTTCTCATTCCAAAGGCATTTATTAATGCCAAGTCAGATATTTTGACCCTTGGAGCTAAAGGTATGCATGCAAGGGCCATTTTGTGTTCATTTATATTACTTATTTCACCATTCTCCTAGCATATTTGAATTACATTATCCAATCTTTCCAATTTGGATCCCATCCCCTTTAATAAGAAGAACAAAAAGTGACTTTCAAGGATGATGTGACTGTGTGACTCTGTTTGTCTTTGTGCTATAGTGGCCGTCCCATGGGTGGGAGCACTGACAGAATCCAGAAGCTGCGGAAGGAGTATTATCAGGCTCGGAGGGAAGGCTTCCCACTATATGAAGACGAAGAAGGAAGAGCTAGGCCATCTGATTATGACCTTCACTGGGTAAGCCCATGCCTGACTCCAAGCATGCATTTATTTCTCTTTACCAAAACAATATACAGCAGAAAGTGGTCAAGAATGCTCAGTGCGTAGCAGATTGCATTCAGTTTTCTTGAGCTTTATAGACATGAACATGATCCAAAACAGCCATCTTCTCCCACTGAAGCTGTTTACATGAATCAAACCTCACTAATGTATGTGCTGATTCTTGTTGCTCTCATACTACTTCCTGTGGTATACCCACTGGTTTGGGGAGGGCACTTTAAAGAGGACAGGGGATCTCTGTCACCATCCAATGAGCCTCAACTTACCCTAATTCTCTTTGACCTCAGGCATCTGGGCCAGCATTAGTAGACTTTGCTACAGAAGCCATCTCTCTTTTGAAAAATGGTTATTAGAAGTAAATTTCAGAAATGTTATTGTCGGAGATATCAATTGTTTGCAGATTGGATCTGAGCAATTCACATTCCACTGATCTTACCTGTATACTAGGATTGTTTTGTTTTGAGATAAGGGCAGTTTTTTGTATTAGAGGATTCGTTTCACCAAATCCTTCAACATTCAGGGAACAGAAAAGAATATTGCGACCACTGAAGAGACACTCTCCAGGTTTTCTCAAGGTAGCACAATTCATTTTCTTGTCTTTTTCAAGAAGGTAAGTCTATGCCTACCAAATACACTTAACTCTTGAGCATCCACAAAAATGCCCAGAGGAGGGTCCTTAGAGTTGGATTACATGTACCTGTCAGATACTTAGAGTGGTACCTGACACAGAGCCGGTGCTCAATAAATGTCAGCTCTCGTTCCTAACATTATTGGAGGTGAGCTGAACACGGTTGTAATAATGTCCTTGCTGTGATTCATTCTCACACACCCTCTTTGATGCTTACTGCTTTCTACTACAGTTTTTAGTGCCGTTTTGAGAACCAAGTAAGGAAGTCTGTCATCCCTGATGCCCACTAAAGACACCAGATTCTTTGAAAAGCAAATCTATTAAAGTTTCCTCTCCTGAATTGCGTACTGATATTTGTGCTCCTAAGATCAGAGTTGGGAGTCCAGTGACAGTGCTGACCCCCCCGCTGGTTTTCACGCCTGTGATGTAGCACATCAGGTGTGGCTTGTGGTTTGAATGGTGGTTTCAGGATCCACCACCACAGAGACCCCTCAGCCCAGGAGATTCCTCCTCATGGATGGAGCTTAAAAACACTCACCAGAAGTATAGGATGAGGACCCCCAATCCCAAGCAAAGAGGTGCCGGCCTCTTTAGAGATAGGCATCCCCAGACTATAGATCAGAACAAATAGCTATTTATTGGTTTTATTCCAGATGTTACAATTGAACATAATGACATCCGTAGCAATGGGTTAACTTGTCTCTTAGAACTCCCAGTAGCAGAAGAGAAAGAGTTCCACAGAAACAGATTAGATGACAATCACTGTATTTCAAACTTGATGGACATGGGTGAACTGCCTTTGACAAGAGATGTGAGCCACTTGGTAGGGGAGGCTGTGCTCCTTCAGCCAGGCTAAGCAGCCACAAAGGAAATTTTTTTTTCCACTCTGACCAAAGCAGCATCTGTCCAGTGCATCAGGGAGTGCTCCACCACAGAACCATAGAAAACCCCTGCGAGCAAAATAAGACAAGTAACTTTAGATTACGCAGTCCTGAGGGTTTTAAACTTATTTTATATGATTTCTTTAATTTGAGCTGAAAGGATGAAGATGCTTAACCTTCACGAGACTGAGGGGGTTTCCTCTGGCCCTCACTATGAGCGAGCGGAACCACTTTCCCTCGGGTGTTCCCTTTTTTAGTGATTCTATTTTTATGCCAAGCAAATGTATAACCAGACAAGCTGGAGAGTAAGAAGCATCTCCGTTTTAATCTGTGTTTCCCATGCTCCGGTGTGTTGAGCTTTGCCAAAAGTGAGTGAGTTTATGCTTCCCAGACAATCAGGGGCTGAGGCTTCCCAAAGGGATGCTTGGGAAATGCTCTGTCATAAAAGACAAGTGTTCTTTGGGATCTCCTGAGATGCTCCAAACCTGGGATTAGAATCTCAGCGTTCTTTCCTCTCCCCTCCCCTTGCCAAGGAAAAACACTAGTATCTTTTGTCTAGCACAGCCCTGAGAAATTACACCATTGTTTTGCTCTTTTGGAATGATCTAGGAAAGCAAGTTTAGAAAGTTAACATTTCACTCCTGCCCCGGCAGCCAGATCCAACAAAGCAGCTTTCATGAGACTGTACTTTCTGGATGCATCCAGTCCCCAGCATCACAGGGGTACTTGTTAAAATCAACAGTCCATGAAGGGGAGGGATAGACCCTAAGAGAGGCTTCCAGGTACTTCTTTGCATTGCCAACAAGGATTCTGCCCCAAATTATAAAATTTGGACCTTGATTTTTATCACTTCAGTAAGACACCAAAGTAGTCCAAGTTTGTAACAAAACTATCTCCACCGTCATTAATCAGAAAAACTCTGATGAACTTAGAACTCCCCAGTCTAGTGTCTCAGGTTGAGAGGCTTGATGAATGTTTCCCATACTTTTCTGAGGGAACTTCTGAGCTGTCTAGAAGGAAAGTAGCAAGGTAAGTTACCTGACAACTATGGTTCTCCCTTGTTATCCTCAAGGGAATCGGTTGAGGAACCCTACACATACCAAAATCTGAGACACTCCAATTCCTCATATAAAACAGTTATAGTATTTGCATGGAACCTGTAGATGTCCTCCTATGTACTTAAAATCATCTCTAGATTATAATAGCTAATACAATGTGAGTGCTATGTAAACTGTTGCACGGTGCTATTTAGAGAATAATGAGAAGGAAAAGTCTGTATGGGTTCACACAGATGTATTTTTAGAAGATTCTCAATCAATGGTTGGTTGAATCCAATGATGCAGAACCCACAGCTATTGTCAGTCAACTGTACTCTTAAACTAGTTTAAAAATAAGCCATATAAAAATTAAAGTATGCTCATAAAAGTCTTTGAAGGCAAAATGATGAAACCAATTACTTAAAAGCTTATTAGGACCTATGATTATTTGTTTTTAGTCTTAATATATATTTCTTTTTAAATTTTTTTAAATTTAAATTTGTTATATATGACAACAGAATGCATCACAATTCATATTACACATTCAGAGCACAATTTTTCACATCTCTGCTTGTACATAAAGTAGAGTCACATCCTTCGTGTCTTCATACGTATTCTTAGGGTAATGATGACCATTGCATTCCACCATTTTTCCTACCCTTAGGCCCCCTCCCCTCCCCACCCTCCCCTTTTCCCCTTTGCCCTACCTAGAATTCATTTAATCCTCCCATCTCCCTGCCCCCCAGAAACATATTATGAATCAGCATTCTTAAATCAGAGAAATCATACAGCATTTGGTTTTTTGGATTGGCTAATTTCACTTAGCATTATATTCTCCAACTCCATCCATTTACCCACAAATGTCATGATTTTATTCTCTTTTAATGCTAAATAATATTCCAATTTAAATATATATATATATGTGTGTGTGTGTGTGTGTGTGTGTGTGTGCGCGCGCGTGCGTGTGTGTGTCACATGTGCTTTATCCATTCATCTATTGAAGGGCATCTACGTTGGTTCCACAATTTAGCTATTGTGAATTGTGCTGCTATAAACATTGATGTGGCTGTGTCCGTGTAGTATGCTGGTTTTTAAGTCCTTTGGGTATAGACCAAGGAATGGGATAGCTGGGTCAAATGGTGGTTCCATTACCAGTTTTCCAAGGATTCTCCATACAGCTTTCCATATTGGCTACACCAAAAGAATAAAGTACTTGGGAATCAACTTAACAAGAGAGGTGAAAATTTCTACAACAAAAACTACAGAATGCTAAAGAATAAAGAAGACCTTAGAAGATGGAAAGATCTCCCTTGTTCTTGGATAGGCAGAATTAATATTGTCAAAATGACCATATTACCAAAAGCATTATACAGATTTAATGCAATTCGAGTCAAAATCCCAATCACATTCCTCATAGAAATAGAAAAAGCAGTCATGAAGTTCATCTGGAAAAATAAGAGATCCAGAATAGCTAAAGAAATCCTTAGCAAAATGAGTGAAGCAAGTGGCATCACTATACCAGACCTTAAACTATACTACAGAGCAATAGCAACAAAAACAGCATGGTATTGGCACCAAAATAGACTTTTAGATCAATGGTACAGAATAGAGGACACAGAGACTAACCCACATAATTACAGTTGTCTTATATTTGACAAAGGCGCCAAAAATGTACATTGAAGAAAAGATAGCCTCTTCAACAAATGGTGCTGGGACAATCAGAAATCCATATGAAACAAAATGAAATTAAACCCCTATCTCTCACCATGCACAAAACTCAACTCAAAGTGGATCAAGGACCTAGGAATCAAACCAGAGACACTGTGTCTATTAGAAGAAAAGTAGGCCCTCATCTCCATGATATCAGATTAGGCCCCAACTTCCTTAATAAAACTCCTATAGCACAAGGATTAATATCAAGAATCAATAAGTGGGATGGACTCAAACTAAAAAGCTTCTTCTCAGCAAAAGAAACAATCAGTGAGGTGAACAGAGAGCCTACTAATTGGGAACAAATTCTTACCACACACACGTCAGATACAGCACTAATCTCTAGAATATATAAAGAACTCAAAAGTCTTAACACCAAATAAACAAATAACCCAATCAATAAATGGGCCAAGGAACTGAACAGACACTTCTCAGAAGAAGATATACAATCAGTCAACAAATATATGAAAAAATGTTCAACATCTCTAACAATTAGAGAAATGCAACTCAAAACTACTCTAAGATTTCATCTCACTCCAGTCAGAGTGGCAACTATCAAGAATACAAACAACAATAAGTGTTAGCGAGGATGTGGGGGAAAAGGCACACTCATACATTGCTGGTGGGACCTATGACTATTTTTTAAAAAGAAGCACATTCTTTCTTAGACTAGTTAGGGTTCTTTCTTTGGCCTTGCCTGGACTTCCTGGACTTTTCCTCCTTGTCCTGTCTGTAATTTAAATTACCCCTGCTCAGTGGCTGGAACCTAAGATCTCTCTCCATTTCTTTCTTCTTTTCATTTTTTCCTCTTCTCTCTCTGTCTCTCATTCAAGTTTATTGGCTCAATCTGGTGTCGGTCATCTGCTGGCAACAAGAAGAGGACAATATCTCTACTTTGGAAGAACTTCCAATTTAGTCAGAAATATAGACATCTAAATTAAAGCAACATACAACAATAACATACATGACAAATGCCACAGCATACAGAAGCATTACTTCCCATATCAGAGAGAGCAGTTGTTTCTGCTTGAGGCCATGTCTGTGGTCAATTGGAGTCAGGGTACAAGGAAAGCTATAGTGACAATTTGGGATTTGCCTTAGTCAACATATTTTATTCTTTTTCCTTTTTTTTTTTTTAAAAAACTAATTCATTCACTTCATTTCTTTTAAAATAAATGAATGCCACACAGATTTTAAGGTTTGTAAATATGGATCTGAGACCTGAAATATCTTTACTGTGGGTCTGTTTTGTAGCTGTTTTCGCATCCGGGTTCTGAATAGCCGTAAAAAACAATTTGAGAGAATTTCAGTGACCAAACATGAAATGGCCCGGTGAGCTTTCCCAGGGCCAATTAAGTAAGCAACATAAGCTAGCCGTGAAGTGTTAATATTTGCCAAAAGAAAACATGATACCTGTAATCTGCTGGTATTTTATTTTCTGTAAAACTTGTTAAGACTATCACAGTCCTCTGCCAACTGGCTGCTTTTTTTTTTTTTTTTTTTTAGCAGATAAAGATTATCTGTTTATTTAATAGCAGCATGGATATCCTGTAAGTAATTTTGGAAATGGGATGACTCTGAGGTGTTCTAAAAATATTATTATCTGTATTATTGTCTTTTTCAAAAACTACATTATTCTTTCCCCCCTTTTCAGCTTTTTTTACTAAATTAGAAGAATGTTTATCTATAAAAGAGGCCTTTAGATCTTTGAATGAGAAGAGAGAACAAGCTTGTTTATATATGAAAAAAGTGGCCATTAGAGCATCTTAGACTAGAATGATATGCTAGTTTCCACTGTTGTTAAAAAAAAAAAAAAAAAAAAAAAACATGGTACTGCGTCTTTCTGGCAAATGGGCTGGGATCAGGTGCATCATGGTTGGAACAAAGAGACGGCTGAGTGAACAAATGAAAACAGTTTGAAAGATTTGTTCGTCCTATTATGAAGATGGCCCAGGAGCCAACTTGAAGGAACGTGCCTGGCAGCTGATCTGCATGATGAAAGATAAATCGGGTGAATTCTGCACTTGGAGAGAAAGGAGAACACGATGCTGAGATCATGCCAACCACCCTAAGAAAGAGATTTAAGGTGGATGCACAATAGCCAAGCAAGTACAAAAACTATTCAAAGGTTATTTTCTAAACATGAGGAGATAAGATAGTGAATTCCTGCTGTCATTGGTCCAATACCAGAATTGATATGTATGTTCATTTTTCTAGTTTGCTTATGTGAGGTGTCTCATAAAAACTGAGTTCACAGATGAACAATTCTGATGTCAAATGGCGCTTACATTGTGAAGAACAGAAAATTAATTCAAACTGGCAAAAGAGAAATGTTGGCTCATGTAAAACAAGTCCATATACATACCTAATTTGAAGCAAAGCTAGATCCGGTTCCTCCAGAGAGGCCACTGGGATTCTCTTTTCTCCATCTCTGAGCTTTGCAATTCTCTCTGTAGGCGAAGGAGCCTCCACATATTGTGGCAAGATGGCTATCAGCAGCTCCAACTCAACAACCCAATGGAAATAAATAGTCTCAGTAATTCCAGGACCAGTCCTAGACCTGGTGTTCAGTGAGATATTCAGTGGATGGATTGGTTCAGCTGAAAGATCATGGGCAGAAAGATCCAGTATTAGAACAAAGCTTGAACGAGGGCACAAGGCCATTGCTAGAACCAGAAAGTAGAGCCACATTCACCCAAACTCCATATACAAGTGTAGACAAAGATGTAGTCACAGAGGGAATTCAAAGTGTTATTAACAGGAAAAAGAAGAATGGATATAGGGCACCATTAGGAGTTATCTCCTGCAACTTTGAATATAAAGTATGTTATCTTATTTTTTTTAAGGAAAAGAGAAAGAAAAGACCTCTTTATTCATGTATTTGCCTGTTTCTAATTAGAAATAACAAATTATTATAAATCTCAGGTTTGCCATTCTTTTGCCATTATTTGCTACATAAAAGGAGAAATAAATTTTATTTTTGTCTGCTGATCTAGTATCTTTGAGCTATCCCAGGAATCCACATGATTTCACAGAGTTATTCATGAGAAATGACCAGACCACTGTCTTTTTAATTGCATAGACAAGTGGCATTTCTGTTCACCTCAGATCTAGGAATTCATGCAAAGAGAAGCAGTAGAATTCTTTAAAAGGACCAAAGATACTCCCTTCTTTAGGCAGAATTGCTCTATCTATACCATCATGGATTGTTGTTTTGTAACAAGTCTATGTTCTTAAAAGCTTGAAGGTGCAGGATTGGATGAAGAATTGGAGCCTGTGTTAGTCAGTTTCTCATCACTGTGACCAAAATACCAGATAAAAACACGTTAGAGAAGAAAAAGATTATTTGGGGCTCATGGTTTCAGAAGTCTCAGTCTATGGTCAACCAACTTCATTGCTGTGGGCCTGAGGTGAGGCAGAACATCATGGAAGAATGGTGTGGTGGAGGTAAGCTGTTCAGCTCATGGCTGCTGTGAAGCAGAGATTGAGAGAGAGAGAGAGAGAGAGAGAGAGAGAGAGAGAGAGGGAGAGAGAGAGAGAGAGAGAAAAGGAAGGGCCAGGGACAGATATAGCCCAGGCCCCACTCCCAGTGATCAACTTCCTCCAATCATACCCCACCTGCCTAGTTACCACCCAGTAGTCTATTCAAATTATTAGCCCATCAAATAGACAAATGCACTGATGAGAATTTCAGATCTCAAAATCTTCACCTCTGAGCATTCCTGTGTTGCCCAACACATGAGCTCTTCAGGGGACATTGAAGATCAAACCATAACAGAGCTATTAACTATATGTATGCAGAGACAGCTGTAGTTTGTCTCCTATGTCCGCTTTCTACCACTGAAACAAAATGCCTGAGATACTTAACTCCATTTAGCAAACAGAAAAGCTCTATTTTAGTTTGCAGCTTTGGAGGTTCCAATCTATGGTCATTTAGCTGCATTGTTTTGGGCCTGTGGTAAGGCAGCACATCACGACAAGGAACAAATCAGCTCAGGAAGCAAAAGAGAAGTGGCCAAGGTCCTACATCACATTTTAGGAGCGCATCTCCAACCACTGAAGGACCTCTCAATAGATCACATTTATCACTTCCCAATAGTACCATCCTGGAAACCAAGCCATTAACACATGGGACTTTGTAGGATGTTCAAGATCCAAACTATAGCAGTTCCTTCTACATAGTAACCACCCCCTTCTCAATGGATGAACTCTCTGGAGCTCCATGAACAGTTCCCCCCCATCGCTCCCAGTAGTTGACTCCACCAATAGATCAGTGTTTCCCAGAGTTCCTAAATCAGCAGACCTGCGTAATGAAAACAGTACCAAGGCTGAAACAAAAAGAGAGGAAAACCCACTGTCTATGAATTAGGAGGGTTTTAGAAAGGCCCAAAGTTTTATTGAACTTGGTACTGGTAAAACATCAAATGCCACTTGAAGAGGTGGCATTTGCTCAACTAGATTTCAGGAAGGGCTGAAAAAGTGAAGAAAGAACTACACAAAATTAATCAAAGATTTTATTGTTGGTAGTGGCTTTAGCCCTTTTATATTTCAATGTGGCTTTCACAGGAATATGCTGATATATAAGCTATAGGGGAGAAGAGCTGAAATATACAACATATGAGTAAATCTGTAGCTTTTAAACATAGCGTAAATCATTTTGAAAGGAGGTAGCATGTTTACAGGCAATCCCCAACATAGAAATAAACTGTGTTCCAGAAACCCATTTAGAAGTTGGCGATTTAGACTAGGAGTGGATTTTCCCATAGGAAAAAAACAATATTGGTTGTTAGGGTCCCAAACCAGCCTACTAAAGTCCACTATCCAATAACCTTTTGCTAACCACAGAACAGTAACCTCAGAGCAGGAATAGGAAGCCATCTGAACCAGGGAGGGGGACATTCCCTTCTTCCCTCTTTCCTGGGCACATCTCTGAGATGTTCTCTGGGCTCTTCTGATCTGCCAATCTTTCAGTGTTTCACCCCAGGTTCCCTAACCCTGAATCACCCCTAGATCCCATCATGGCACCCTACTTGAGTCCACTCTTTCCCTGTAAGTCTTCTGGTGTCTAAAGTTACCTCTCCATCCCATCTCCCAACAAAGTTATTGTTCTCTCAGCACAGTTCCTCTAAGCAATACTTGGAGGGACAAATAGTTTGATCTGTAAAGGTGGTAGGGAAAGTCTAGGAGAAGGGATCAAGAGGTCTAACAGAATCTGCTCCTGGAACTGGATGGTTAGGTCTATTTCTGATGCCTGGTGGCTCCACCAGACTGTTTCCTTCAGCTCTTCCCTTTTCATGCACAGAGCCCAACCTTCCCCAGATCTCCCTGGGTGACCCCCCTCCCAGTGAGCAATGACCTGATCCTGAGGATGGAACCAGTTTCTCCAGTAAACTGGTCCTTGCTTCCTCCAAAGAAGCCTCTTGTTTCTGGATCTGTCCTCTGGGGCCCAGGCACCAGTTGCAGCAGCTAACATGGAATCATGACTCCTTATCAGCCTTTCCAGAAAATCTGCCCTGAAGACACCTACCCTAAACTACTCCTGTTCTCTCATCCTCTTTTTCTAAGATACAGATGTCATGAACTGTGTATTTAGAATTTAGCATGTATGGAAAGCATTTTTGATATTGTATGAGATCACAGTCTCTTGAAAGCGAGACTTCCCAAGTTCACATTCAGACCACACCACTTATTACCAGGGGTAATTTTGGGCAGTTTACATATCTCCCTGTCACCTTTAAAAGTGGAAAAACGGTATTCTGTCATATGAGTATGTTGACATATATATGATTCCATGTAAGCCACTTGGAATGATGTCTGACATGTAGGAAGTATTCAGCAAATGCTTTTAAATGGTGGTACACTGAGATGTTTAGAAGAAATTTTAATTCTAAAACAGTTGGCTGAACAACCATTCTGTCTTGTCCTCATTGGACCTCCGTAACCTCTGGTTATTTCAGAGTCCCAGGACATTGTACAGCACACACTCTATTGTGAGAGACCTTCCAGTCCTCCTTACTCTGCTTACCACTGACATGCCCATGGTCACTTCAGGTGATGACTGCTTAGTTGTTAGGTACTTTTGACAAATTCCATTGGTCCAAAGGTCAGTATCTATTTCCCTCCCTCCCACACACACATCCTTTTCCTTCCAAAGTCCACTCCTTTCATCCTTGACCCTGGGGGCATACCTAATGAGCTTATGTTAAAATCAAAGATCAGAAGAAAGCTGATTTCAGTCAGCTTCTGCTTTCAGCTCTACAAAAACCCTGAAGCAAAGAAATAACCAGGATCCAGTTAAAGGTTGAAAATAAAAAGATAGGGTGGTAAACAAAGAGAATATATACAAATCATTTACTCAATAAATTTTACCACAGATTATCAATAATAATGGGGCTGGGGATATAGCTTATTTGGTAGAGTGCCTGCCCCGAATGCACAAGACCCTGGGTTCAATCCCCAGCACCACACACACACACACACACACACACAATAATAATAATAATAGTAATAATAATAATAACAACAACAACAACAGCAGCATCTTGTGTTCACTCCATACAGCAGCTCTGTGAGGCAGGTGTCTTTAATCTGGCTTTAGGGATGAGAAGAATAAGGTTCCAAGACCTTGCTCCATGGTCACACAGTCATTAGCAAAGCTCATTTTCAAATCTGTGCTATCTCCCAGTGAAGAGAAGAAAAGAAGCCTCCTTTTGGCAGCTATTTAGATACTGCTTTAATAAGACACTTGAAAGAAAAGGAATCTCATGTATTACTGTATTCTTGAGTGTTCATGTATAAGCACTATAAAAACGGTTTTCTTTCTCTGGTGAACTACTCTTTAATTATCACTCTTAATTTGTTTTTGAACCCACTTGTATTGAACCCAAACCCAAGTTTGATGTTGTTTCATCAGTTCTCTTTAAAAGTCTAAATGAAATCCTTTTTTTTTTTTTTAATGCTGTAATCAAATAAGTAGCCATCTCTGGCTCCAACCCAAACCCAAATAGCAAAAAGCAGAAAGAAAGGAAAGTTCAGAGACACATTATTTTTCCATAATATGTCAAAAAATTTTAAAAAAGAAAGAAAGAAACCCAATGCTGTACTTACATTAGAATGAAAAAAGAACTCTTTCTGCTTCTAATGAGCAATTAATTCCAGTTCAGGATGTCGAGTTTAGAATAAGTTAAGTTCCCCCAAACCACAGCCGTTTATGTTGGATCATGGTTGAAACCCAAAATTCCAACTTCTACAATAATAACATTCTTTTCTTCTACTGCAATGGGAGAAATGACCATTTTATGTAATATAGGAGAAATCATAGCAGAAACTCCTATGAATTCCAGATTTCCTAAACTGTTCTTGAGGCTGTTTAAAATCAGTTGGATATGTTTTATTTTAGCAGAGTTTAACAGTCCTAAAATAAACTTTGGACACTAAATTTAAAAAAATAAAAATGTTTAGAGTAGAAGCTACAAAAATCCATCTAACTGATACTTGTTGCACTTAAACTTGACAACAGTGAAAACTCGTGTTCAGATCTAGTAGCCCATGGAGTCTCCTTGTACAGCTTCCTAACTGTAGGCCAATCAGGTCACTAAGGCAGCCATTTTGCTCTTTTAGTTTCAAGAAACTCCACTCTTAACCCTTCTGTGATGTAACGTCATTTGGTTCCTATTAAGTAGTAACTGGTCTAGTGTTGTAATGGGAAAAAGAAAATTCACAGAAAGCTCTTCTCTCTAAAGACAGAAAGGGTGCTAGTCAAACAAAACCCTACAATGATACTGATCTTTACAACAATAAAGATGATGATGTCCATAAAATGGACATTCTCCTCAAGAACAACGACCACTTTTGAATGCAGTTGTAATGACACAGCCTACCACAGCCTCTGAATTTGCAGTCCCCTCCTATGATTCTCATCAATTTCTCTGTTTCTTTCTGAGCCTTGAAATCACAGTGCTAATTTTCAAAGTGTTTATTAGAACATTCGAAAGTTGATACCACTGAATTCCAGCTAGGCTGACAGGAGAACTTTCCATTTATTCAAGTAAATGACTAAAGAAGACAGAATACAATGTTGTTATTACAAACTGTTGAGAAACAGCTTATTTTCTACTTTTAAGATAAGACTTGGATATAGTAATGAAATACTTGGGTTTTATCTGCACGAACCCTTCTTCAAATGATTTAGCTCATTCTATGTCATCTCTCTCTCTCACCCAATACCCAGACAGAGCTTCATTCTCTAGGCAGCAAAGTCAAAAGCAAAACATGAGGAAAATGTATTTTGTACAATTGTTCATTCCTTTGTTGGTTTATGCATTCAATGCATACTTAGCAATTTTTGAATGCAGGAGGAAGTGTCAATTGAGCCCGGCAAATGCATCATCAGCCCTTACCTTCAAGAAAGGAAAACCTGACTGGGGTTTGTGTGTGGGTGTGTATGAGTGTGTGTGTAAAAATATTAATGTTATGAAGTTTCCCCTTCAGAGAAACAGTAGGAAATGTATGAGAACAACATTTCCCTTCATGATCTGAAGTCTTTTCTCTTCCCAACCTTCTGGCTCATTCTGTAATAATGGACACCCCCAAACCATGTGGAGACACCTCCGTTTTTCAGTTTTATTTTCCCATCATCTAATTACCAGAGTCCCAGATTGTTTTTGAGTAGCAAATCTATTTTAATTTTAATTTTTTATATCTATCAGCTGCTTTTCTCTCCTTCATCTATTTAGTATGGACCAGGCTTCCTGTTTTCCCTGCAACTCCCTTTACAGTAATTTCCCCGGTTTAACCCATCAGGCAGCACTCTGGCAATGGTGCGCTGTTATGTATGTGGTTATAAGGAAATCAGAGACGCACGTTCCAGAGGAGGAAATCATGGTCCCTCAATTAACGTGAATGATGGCAGGAAGAAATTTTTTAAAACAGTACTTAAATTGTTGATTGAGAAAAAAAATGAGATGGAAGTTAAGAGGCTGTGGTTTACTTACATGTGATTTTAGAAGTCTTTTGACATTTTCCAATTTCAGAAAGTGCATAACTTTCTCCTTGCTACATGCAGATATAGATATGTACTGCTGGACAATCTCATCCCTAAATACATGGTAGAAATAGAAGAAAATAGAAGAATACTCAGGTTTTGATGCAAGCATTCAATCTTTCCCCTTAATTGATTCATAAATGGAATTTATGAAAAATTTGAATACCTTCCCACTTAGAAACTTTTTAGAAGAGTTTTGAACAATCTTTCCATGTCCCAGCATCTATCAAGAAAAATAAATAAACTCCTTTTCTCTTACATTGTGTGACTTTGATCCCAGGACTGGCGGACAGCAGTCCTGCGTCCATTTATCAATTCCTTAGACCTTCATTTAGTGGCAATGTTAATCCAGAAATTTACTTGACTCAAGATTCAGAAGTGAATAAGGAGTTCGTGTCTGGTGAGAAAGGGAGACAGGAAACATAATTTCAAATATAATGAGATATCTAGGAGTAGTGGTACAGGAAGAAATTGATAAGTGGATGCATAGGAAAGGGAGACTAACCAAGAATTAATAAGATAGATTTCCTTTTATCCCTGTGAGGTTTTCCCTAGTGTGCTTGGCCTTTCCTTTTGTCTGCATTTAGGGCCGTCTGCCTTCTGATCAGCTGCTACATCTAAGAAATTGCCCTTTGCAATTTCAAAACAAACATAAAGTGGCTTTTGGCATCTGTCCTATAATGATACTTTTCTTTAGGTCCAACCTCTTGTTTTGAGGATTGAGCGTTTGTGTGTTGCATCTGTCCTAATTACTGACAGAGATAGGCCCTAGAGGGTAGTTTTTCAAACTGTGTGTCACAGCTTATTAGATGATCATAAAATCAATTAGTTGGTCACTATTGTCATTTCTAAATGATTTTGAGTAGAATAGAATATATCAGAGGGCACGGTCAGTAGTGAATATGAGCATTAGATGAAAAAATTTTTGTTTAATATCTAGTACATGTGAGCACACACACATACTGAGTCATGATGTATAATTCTTTTGATGGGTTATAATTTTAAAAGACTGAAAAGCTGTAGTCTAGACTTTAAGTTACTTATCTCTTTGCTCATTGTTTTATTTATATCACATGGTACTTACTTCATGTAAGGGACTCTTTAAGAATTTTTTTAAATAAATATTTTTTAATAGATCCTCTCTGAAACACATAATGACTGGGCAAAGAGTTTGTTTTTCTGAATTTTATCTACACATCAATACCAATAGATGAGCTGGGTGTATGTATTACATACATGTAATACAGCCACTTAGGCAGGAGGATCTCTAGTTCAAAGCCAGCCTCAGCATCTTAGCATATTAACGAGACCCTGTCTGAAAATAAAAAATATAAAGAGCTGGGGAGGTGGTTTTGTAGTTAAAGTGCCCCTGGGTTTAATACACCCTCTGCCCCCGCCAAAAAAAAAAAAAAAAAAACTAGATGGATATGTAAAGGTAGATACACTCACAATTTGTACATATTTTCATTAATTCTAGTTTAACAGTCAATGGTTGTATGTAGCTCTAAAATAAATATATTGAAAGCAGTTACAATTTTACATTTTATAGCTGAAAGTATTTCAGAAACTACCTGAGTATACTTATACTCACTCCAAAAAATTTAGGTAATTGTTTAAAGTATTAAAATGAAAATGTACATCATCTGTTACCTGACCACCTGGAATATTTTCTTTCTATAAACATGCACACACATGCATATCACATGTGGTAATTAAATTAAAATCCTTTTAAATATATTGCTACTGAAACAGTTTTTTTTTTATGTTCTGCTATATAGCAAACATTTCCCATGTCATTTAATATTCTTCAAAAATATAAATTTAATCCACAGTATTTTGTAGAAAAGATATGTTATAGTAAATTAAAGCACTTTTCCATTATTGGATATTTAAATTATTTTTATCAGTTCTGATCAAAAGCAGTAATTAGCCTTATAAATCAATTTTGATATTTTTATTTCTTTATCATAAATCAATATATTATTTTATTTTTAAAAATTAGGTACAAATTACTCAATTTGACCCTAAGAAAATTGAAAAACTAGTATTTCCTTACCAACATCTTCATTAATACAGGCAATCAATATTAATGGTCTGTTTTATGTGGGTTTCATAGTTTGTAAAAGTGTTTTTATTTTTCCCAGTTATTTTCACCACTTGGATAGCAAATATCAATCATTTTTGTTTTCATTTCTTAATTACAACTGTGATTGAGCATTTCATGAGCCTATGGACATTAATATTTCTTCTTTTTATGAATTTTCTATTCTTTCTATTATATGTTTGCTAATTTTGCTCCTAACTTGTAAACATTCTTGATATGGAAGAAATATTAAGCCTTCACTGGCAAATATCATTCAGATTTTTTTCCAACTTTGTCAATAGACTCTTACCTTTATGATACTTTGGGGGGAAAAATGGTTTTCATTTTTGTGTAAAGAAACCAGGGATATTCATTAGTTTTTTCAAGTGCCATTTAAACATTCATCAAGATGATTGTATGATTTTTTTCTTCTTCTTCTATTAATGTGTGAAGTTATATTAGCAAAGTTTCTAACATACAAAAACCTTTACAACACTGAAAAAATTAAATGTACACTTATATGTTGTCTGTTTTATTCTTTCAAGATAGACCTGGGCATGGATGCTTTTATTTCCCCCTTTTTTAGTACTAGAAATTGAATTCAGGGGTGCTCTACCATTGAGCTATATCCCCAGCCCTTTTTATTTTTTATTTTGAGACAGGGTCTTGCTACATTGCTGAGGCTGGACTTGAACTTGATATCCTCTTGACTCAGGCTTCGGAGTCACTGGGAAGACAGGTGTACAACACCACTTTGGGAAGAATAACTTATATTGCATTGGTGACTTTGTATATTGTTTATAAGTGAAATTGATACCTATTTTTTTTTTGTTGTTTGTTTCTCAATTTAGCAGCTATACACAGAAAGGTTATATTACCTTTATAAGACAGTCTGGGTAACTTCATAGTTCCTATGATTTGTAAAAATTTTAATAATGTAGTAATTGTCTTTAGGTAAATATATAAAAGAACTCATCCTTTTTTGTGGGTAATTCTTTGACATGTTTTTCAACTTTCCCTTATAGACATCTTTGGAAAAGGATGTGCTTTCTCTTTCACAGAATTTTGGAAATGAGATATGGTTTTCTAAAAAATTATCTCTGAGATTTTCAAATTTTCATTATGTTTATGTGGTTTTTTTATCATTTAATATATCTAATAATTCTGTTTTTCTGTTTTCTGTTACATTTATTTATGATTCGTATTATTCTCTTTCCTTAAACACAGACAAGGCAAACCTACTTTTTGAAATTTATTTATTGCATTAGCTTTTTAGTAACTTTAATAACAGCATAATTATAGGAAATAAATTTGCTTTCAAACTTAGTTTTTGCTCTGTATCCAGGAGTGTTAATGTTCTTAGTCTTTTTCTGGACATTCTAAACTTCCAGACTTTGCTGCTTCTTTGACCATTGGATCATTAGTTTAGTTTTCAAGAGTTGGGTTTATTCAGTTAAATTTTATTTTTTGTGTATGGTCTTGATGCTTTGTAGTCAGGACAGTGACTTCTGCAGCACTTGCTTTGTGGCTCATTTTGCTAGCTCCTCAGTTAGTCCTCTCTGTGGATGGTGCCATGTTGGATTCCTTCTCTTCTCTGTCTTGTAAGCAAGGATGTTGCTCCTTAAATGAGGTGGTACGAGTTCTCCTGTTCTTCCCACCTCCTCCAGAATGCTTCTAGAGAAGCAGAATGCACCTAGACCACAGCGCTGTCTGGGGTAGATTCATGCCTCCTGATTAGAGATTTGGCAGCTTGTTAGCACAGGGAAGGAGTGGGATCCAGAGTAATACCAGAAGGGAACTTGGCCTCTGCTCAGTTTCTCAGTGGGTTTGCCAACTCCATTGGATAAGAGGTCATCTTTCTGCATTCTGGTTTCTCTGTGGCCCAGGTCTCTGTCCGCCATGCTACCTGACCTCTGCACCCTTCATCCTTATGACCCACCAAATCAGGAAAGAGAGCACTTTGTCTTCTCATCTGTCCCCCTGTAGAGTCACATGGAGGATCCTGGGCTTTTTGCCGCAGTCCAGCTAGGCAAAATAACCGGGAGGTGACAAGCAACTTGAAGGTTGAAGCGGGAACTGCTTTATTGTAGGGAAAACTCAGCAGGAACTGAGCGGGAACTCAAGGTAGCGGGCACCCAAGGTAGCAGGAGCCGCTTTATTGCGGGACAGCAGAGGTATATATACCTAACTGATTACACACAGCTTGATTCAATTAGCATCATCTAGATACAGCAGTCAGCCAATAAGGAATCCTGACCATCTTAATGGCTCACAAACCACTCCTCCTGGCAAACTGCCAAGCGCCATCTTGACTTGATTTGCAGTCCCAAACAGCTTTTCACTTGCATTGTTTGGAACACCACCTCTTTCTACATTAGAGGAGACCCCTATGCTAAGCACCAGTCCTCTGACCTCTCCAATGGAACAGCTTTCTCCTCTGCCTTCCCTCTGGAAAAACTGATAGTGAGCTGACACTATCAGGTCAAGGTCTGCCTTTCAGTATAGCCCCTGGCTCCATGTCCGGCAGATTCTCCTTAATATCCAGGGCTGATGCAAGTTTCACTAACTTTATAAGCTATTGGTCATTTCAGCCATAATCTGGGAAATCTAGTAAATTGCCTGGGCTCATTTTACCATTGAATCCAGAATGGTACCCACCAAAGCACTTAGCCTTCTCCAGATTAATGTATCTTAATGATGAACCATAGCAGGGTTCAGAACAGTCTTCCTGCATCACCATTGCCATTTCCCTAGCAGCAGTTTTCTCATTCATGCAGTGAAATAATGCACATCTTGTGGCAGAACAGGAAAATGTTAGGACTGTTTCTCCTCCTCCTATACAGTTAACTCCTAATTTTTTTTCTAAATGGTCCTGGAAAAGTGAGACATGATACATAAAATTTCCAAATTGTTTTCCTTACCATTCCATGAGAAAGACCTCTGCAAAATGATTTTCTGGTTAGACATCAAGGGAATTTCAAAAGGACTAAGCAGAAAGAAAAGGCTACAGAAATTCAGAGGGGTAAGGATCTTACTTAGTTTTATTTTTGTTTTTTATATTGAAGTTATGAAAAAAATTAGAATATAATGCCAAATATTATGCATACATAAATCCTGTGAATATATAAAGGTTTTGTTTTCTCTGTCCAGCTGCATTATTGTGACTTTAAAACAAAAAATAGAATTCGTGCTACAAATTCAGAGTATTGATTGCATGACTTCATTAGTCCTAGTCTGAGGACAATAGTGCAGATGCTAATCTAATGGCACAGTTGTATTTGTCATACAGTAGATGATTCTTATTGTAGGTTAGAACAGAGCACATGGGACCCAGTATTATTGAAGTCTTGTCCTTTTACATACCGAACTAATATTCACCTTCATTTTGGTGATAACTCCAGCTTAATGAGAATTTCAGCAAAGGGGCTGGCTGATTCCCTACTGTCCCAGCCCCTTTGTATCTACAGATATAATTATGTGGTTCTTCCTATGGGTCCATCACCTGTCAGACCTAGGAAAGTGTAGGAAAATCTGAGGATCCTTTTTCAAATGTCCTCTTAGAACCAAGCCATTCTAAATATATATATATTCTAAATATAAATATAAATATATGTATATATAAATAAAATCAATGGACCTGTATTTTATATATTAATTTGTATGTGGTGCTAAGATCGAACCCCCAGTGCCTCACACATGTTAGGCAAGTGCTCTATCACTGAGCTATGACCCCAGTCCAACCAAGCCATTCTTAGAGTGAATTTTATGTTCCCCTCTCTCTCAGGGACTGGGTCTCTGCTTCTTCATGAGTATGACTTCCGTGGAAACTGCCATCCCCAGTCCCCAGAACACTAGGGTTATAGTTCCTTCTAGAATTCCCTGATCTAGGTTTGTTTGTCATTTGAACTTAAGTGCTTACCAACATTTCATGGACAATCTAGAACACAGATTCTGTTTCACAGTTTGGTCTGATCTCTCCTTCCCTCTCAGATCCATCTCCTTACCTCTCTGCTGTATACTCATAGCCACACCTGGTTGTCTATTGTAGGGTTGTGTGTGTATGCGTCTCCCCACCAGCATGCTCCCATCACTAGTCTGCACCATTCATCTATTGCCCTGATAATCTTGTGATGACAGGGCCTGGCCTTAAATACAAAAGATACTAAGCTTATTACAATATCACAAAGTATAGCTTTATGAAAAGTAGTTGCATTTAGGGCTCCTTTCTCTAAATTTTTGGTGTGTGCACACACCCAGAAATATGCCCGTGGGAAAGCCTGCTGAGCAGCTCTTGGGTCTCAGCGCCATAAGCGTGATTCTCCAACTTGATAGCAAGCTCAACTTTGATGTCAAACTGCTCATCTTCTGTTTACGGCACTTACTGCCTGGCTACATTTCCATTTTTAACTTCGAAACAAACATGACAGATGCCACATTCCATATTACTACCTTTTTTAGTTCTAGTGAGGGAAATAATGTAAGATGCTGAATTAATTGACAAGGAAAAAATTTAAAATTTACAAGATTACCACTTTACTTCTGCTTACTGCTTTGTCTCTAATAATTATTGCATTTTGGTATAGTTTGTAATGCTCGAGATGTGCAACCCTCTGGAGGTCATACAAAGTGAGGGACATCACTTTTCATCAAGAATGAATAGTGACTTAAAAAATATATCTTTAAGTTATCCTTGTATTCATGTGTTCATGCCCCCTTTCCAGGTAATTTCTGTCTGGGGACACAGTGGTCACTGCTATTCCACTGGTTCTTAGATAGTTTAAAAAAAAAAAGTCAAATGGAGGTTTGCAGCTGTAAATAAAACAGGACAAGTGCAGAACCATCATTAGACACGGCAGGCGTAACTATAATGAAAGTTACCTTGAACAAATCAGTTCCCAGGATAGCATTCATTTTTTATTGATAAATATGCTTGATGCAATGAAATACAGCTTCCAGAAAGATAATGGAGCAGATAATTAAACAATCTATTTGGAAACACAAACACACAAACACACACACATACACACAGAGAGAGAGACACACACACATTCTGCAGGGAGCATTTTTTAACACAAATCTTGTCAGTAAAACTGAATGCCCTTCTGTATAGAACAGTGTCTGGCCTCTGACAAAGGAAAAAAACAGAAAAGTCATCTCTGACTGCAGTAAGGCTTTGATTCTGTGGTACGTGACCAACATCAGTAAAGAAGAAAAGAGCTTAGATCTGACTTCCTTTGCATAGGTGGACTCTGTGGTTTTGGGGGTGCAGGTGAAACAAGTCATCAATGTTTCAGTCTCAGTTGGCTATGGCATACTAAGTAGTCCTCTCTGTGGTGATAACTGACCAGGGCAGTTAAAGACCTGGCTACCTCACGTCCCCTCTGGCATATAAAACCTTCTGGAAGTCAGCCATTAGACCCCTCCTGCTTCTGCTGCAGTCTATAAGGGCAGGAGAAAGACATTGGCCTTATCACAGTCTGTCAGAACCTCCAACTCAGCCTCCTTCTTTCCATTCTCAAGAGCCTGTGGTGCCATTCTCATGGAAAGTATGGACTTGATAAATGCTGGTGGAATTAGGAAGCACTATCTTTAGGTCTCTCTCAGGAAAAGGAGGGAGTCAAGATCCTTCCATACTCAATATAGAAGTTTCCCCAGATCGAAAGTCAAGTTCCTTCTCCTATAGACCCTACTTCTCATCTCACTACCTTTTGCAAGTGGCTGATGACACTTGATGCAATCAGAGATGAGCTGGTTGTTCTTTGAGAAGTGCCTCATAATCTATGATAAAGACAGAATTCTACTTTTCCAGAGTCACCTGCTAACAGCCAGCTCTTATAATTCCAGACAGTGGTCTACAAGAGTGATACAGAAGAGAGGTTAGTCAGTGGCCTCATGGGCCCATCCAGAGGAATTTATGCTCACATTTCACATCTGCACAGTCACAATAACCTCCTTTCACAAGCCTTCCTCGGCCGCTTCCCTATCAGTGCTTCTCTACTACATCCTGTCTGCACCAGGAAATAAAATTTAATCCTGTCCTACCTGGGTCCAGCACATGACTTATTGAAGAGCTTGTGCATGTTTGAGCCCTATGTCATGCCTAACCTCACACTGAGAGCTTTGCAACCCGCTCAACAAATGCCTGTCATGTTGAGTTTCTGATGGTCCAAATGGGTAATCTGAGGCATGGCCATCTAGCAATCTCCAAAGACAAGGCACATAACCTGTTGTCAGCTGTCCTGTGTTTTCATTTCCCTCCTCTTCTATGTTAGAGACGACGCAAATTTAAATTCTCAACTTAGCATAATGAGGAATGCCAGGTAGTAGGTCACTACTAACATTTTCTTAGGCAACAAAAGTTAATTTAGGCCAGGAGGTGGCTCATGCCTGTAATCCCAGCAGCTCAGGAGGCTAAGGCAGGAGAATTGCAAATTCAAAGCCAGCCTCAGCAACTTAACAAGGCCTTAAGTGACTTAGTAAGACCCTGTCTCAAAATAAAAAATAAAGAGGGCTGGAGATGTTGCTCAGTAGTTAAGCACCCTTGGGTTCAATCCTACCAAAAAAAAAAAAAAAGTTAATTTTGTTAATATATTTGACAGTGTTCCAAGGTACCACCAGACTTGTCAGTATGACACCTCTAAGGTGAACACCTCATTCAGTTATTTTTATAGAAAAAGCCAATCTCCCTATCCATAGAGTTTGAAATAATAGATATGGATATAGTAGCATGACCTCACTTGAGTATTAAAAAAATTAACTTCCAATATATTCTAATGCAAATGTTACCTTTGTAAGTGGATGACCGAAAAGAAAGTGTTTCCATACTAACCCCAGGGAACACATAACTGTTTATCATAACTTCTTCAGGAGAAGAGCCGGGCATGGACGGAGGATCTACTTTGATGTCTGCTATTAAATTAAAAAAATTTAAAAATTAGCTGACAGCATTGTGTTAGAGCATGGTTGGAAGATTCCACTTTATTTGCAGTTAATTTAGAAAATAAACTTTCATAATGAACTGCTAAAATACACACTTGAAACAATCAGATGATCTGTCAGGGTATTTTTTTAAATGTAATTTGTCAAGTGTGACAACCAAGGCATCATCAATGATCAGGGATGAGCTCTTACGATAGGCCTTTCCTACCATTTTACTCATTCTTTTTTTTTTTTTTGGTGCTCTGTTTTTTTTTCCTTAAAATCACTAGAACTTTCAAAGTAAGCCACTTCTTTTCTTTCTTTTTTATTCCTTTTTACCTCAGCAAATGTTATGTAGAAGCTGCCCTTTGGGAATCGAGACTCTACATTGTGAAGCTATCATGGAAAAGGAACTTATTGATTAAACTTCACTTTCCCTACTGACATGGCTATTTGGGTTGGTGGCTTTTTGGATGTTCCATTAGCTGGAAATGAGTTTGACATCCACAAGCCACTATATGGTCATTTGCTCTTTTCCTTACAGATGTAACATCTAGTTAAAGAAAGGCTTGTCTACAAGGGTTTTCTTTCTCTCGTTTTTTTTTTCCCAAAGGTCATTAGAGTGAGGAACAGATGCATACAGGGTTGAGGAGTATTTCTTTGAAGCACCCTTTTCGAGGCAGCTAACTGACAGGCCCATGCCCATGGGCTCTGGGGTAGACCTAAAGCAGAAGCACTGGCTGCAATTACCCATCTGGTATCCATCTGGAAGCATGAATGAAAGATAATACCAAATCACAGAGAAACTGTACCAACTGCCAGCTTGGTATAAGCAGGCAAAGAAAGGTGCCACCCAACAGCACTGTGAAGAATAAGAAATGTTGTCCGTAGGGTATGCACGTTTCCACCACAGGAGGCAAAAGAAGGGCAGGGCACGCGGGAGCATATGGAAGGAAAATGCACATCTAACCCTACAGCTGCAGCTGGTTACACATTCAGCCAAATTCCCTCTGCCACACTGCAGTTGCTGGTGGAGTTTGGAGAACACATATTTTCCTAATATTTTGGAGACCTGTCTTTTGTGACCCACAAGGAGTTTGGGATGAGGAGTAGGTTACCAGCATCATAAGTATACTGATTCAAGTCACATGGAGTGCCATTTTGCTGTGGTCAGTACAGTTATACTGAAAATGAGGATTTCACGGATGCTGCAAAATGATTGAGGCATTTATCAATTCATTACTTTCTATTTTTATTTCCTCCTTTCCTGCTTTGTCTGCTTCCTTACAGGATGTTCTGGTTAGTCTGTGGCTAAGAGTTTTGAATCTATTACTGTAACTGCCAGAGTTTTTCATCTTCAAGTGGCAACTGCCATTCCCAAGTAGCCAGAGATAGAGATTCAGAGTGGGATTTGTGGGTGGTAGATAAGAACCAAGTTGGATTCCTTCCTTATAAACTTTTCACATACTTCCACTGCAAGATAAGACAATGAAAGAATATCTTCCTGGATTGGCCGCCCAGAATTTCTTACTCAACAATCTGAGAAGATGAAGTGGGTAGAAAAAGAATTTTGACTCTAGAGGCACGGATCACCTGGGAAAGAATTGCTGTCAAGTAATTATATAGGTCAGGACCTCTAGGCAATGCCAGGTGGAGGTGAGTGAGAGATGAGATGTCAAAGAGAGGTGAGATTGCAATATCTGTACTAGACTGTGTCTTTTGCAAAAGAATGGATGGGAAACCTGACGTGAACCCAAACTTGGTCACAAGCAGAAAAACTGAAGTGCAGACTCAAGGCCAGAAGATAAAATACTGTACGCTCACTTGCTTTTCTTCTTCCAACTTATGGGAGGAACTCAAGTTCTTTCACCATAATTTATACTAATTAGTCTTTCCACTTAAATCAAGAGGGAAATTGCAAATGTGGCCATTGCTGGTCTGCTCCTCATTAGAGACAATTAAGAGTTAGAAGAACAAAAACACATCGTAGGATTAATGATAAGAAAAGCCACCCAGGGAGAGAAACAGGAAGCCAGAAATGATCTCTTGGAGCAGGACAAAGGAAACTGATAGCCTTCAAGATCAGAGGCCCTAGGTCTAAACAAGTCTAAGCAGACCTTAGATCAAGCTAGGTCTAAGCAGTCAAACAGCACCGCCTGGTCATGCAACCCTTCCCCTGCTGTATTCTCATCTGTATTTTTCATATCTACTGTTATATTGCATTTATTAAAAAATATTCTCGCACTCTAAATCCAATTCATTAGTTTCCCTCCATGGATAAGAGGGATGGCATTACTGATGAGAGAAAAATAAGTACTAAGCTAATCAGCCTTGGTAAATTCTAGTCTTGCACATTATTGTCATTGAGGCTGTATCCTGGCGTTCAGACAGGGCAGCGAGACTCAGGAGAGGCACTGGGTATGCATTGTCCTAACACAGCTCTTGGAACCCCGCTGCTTATATCATTTTACCCTTTCCCAAAGGGAAGGAGGGAGATTAGGGAACATTTAATTGCCTTATAAACTGATTGACAAATTGGTGATCTGATGCATATGGATGATCTTTGGAGTGAAATGGCTCAGAAGCTGCTAACGGAGATCATCAGGAGCCATGATTTGCACACCCTCTGCAGAGTTATTACAGAGAAGCAGAAGGATGGGTTGATTATTATCTTTCCTTGGTTCTGGCTTTTTTTTTTCCTTGAATGTTTTCTTCACCTCCAGGGAAATGCATTCTAGCAGCGTGAACACCACTATTAATCAACACTTGTAGCAATAATCAGTGAGTGAAAAATGGTGACCAGAATCTGCGAATGCACAGGCATAACTGTCTTCAGAGTTTTCCTTTGTGATCATGCCTTGGCATTTAAACATGGATAATTCATGCAAAATGAATGTTGGCACCTTCGGAGGTGCAAAGATTTATAGAAGCAGCGCTTATATCGTCATCCAGTAAAAAAGAAAGAGAAATTGTTCCTGATCATGATGAGTAATATTTTAGAGACTTTATAAATACACTTGCTATCTTCACGCTTCTTTGTGTTGTTTCTCCAGCTAGACCCTTCCCTTTTGAACATGGGTGTCAGCGAGGGCAAAAGTGTCAAGTTCTTGATTCCAGTTCCCCCCAACTTTCTCCAGGTGAGGGTGTAAAAAAGTAATCAAGAATTCCAAAATACCTCAATTCCCATGATCCTTCCAAAATCCATCTGATGTTATTGTCAGTGCAGGAAAAAAAGATGGCTGAGAGTTGCTGGAGTGGCAAAACACCATTGCTGGTTACACCTAAGAGAGGGTACTCAGTGTGATTTTGGGCTGGAGGTGAAATTATACCCAGTGAAGCCATTTAAAACTTGGATTGCCATTTCCATTGCACAAAGACATATGCAAGTTCACATTGTCCTGTGATCAGAAGGACAAATTCTGGGGCATCAACACATTGAAAATTTCCCTGAAACTTTACCAAGTTGGGATGGCTTTGCCTGGTATCTACAGAAGGCCAATAAGGCATTGGACAGCATCTTTAAAAGTGATAGAGCAGGACTCACAGGAGCATATGACACCAGCCTCCTTCTCTGAGGATCATTCCTGTCATTAAAATCAATGCAACTTAATTAAAGCAAATTATAGATAGATACATCTATAAATAAGATATTAAAGTGTGCTGCTGAATATGATAATTGCTGCATATTTAGCAATCAGTGTGTGTGTTCTGCTTTTGCCAGGAGGAATTCCTTTCAGTGGAATCAATGGAGCTTTATTAAAAACCATCCAAATTAGAGGGAGAAATGATGAGTGTTATAATAACACAAAATCACTGTTTCAACTTTCATTGTAAAGAAAGGAAAGCAAAATATGTCCATCCCTCTTTTGCACTCAAGGAAAATATTAGACATATTCTCTTTAAGATGTGGATATTTTGAATTTATAAATTTTAATTTTTGCATTGTCTTCTCCCAAAGGAAGGCGGAGGGAAAATAATGATCATAAATAAAACAATTCAGCTTTGGGAGTGGTATGAGGGACACCCCAGGGCCTGAACATGCCATTTTATACCTTGATCACAGAAGAAAAATAAATGAAGTCCATACTCTAAACAGAACTTTAAAACAGCTCACTTTACTCTTCCAGCTACCAGATTATTTTTGCATGTGAAAATTTTCATGGATTAATTCAAAGTAAGGAATGTAAGAAATAAAAATGCATTTCATCTTTTTCCTACTTCTCTCACTACCTTACTCTTGTCACTTTTTGTCATAAATAAGAATTAAGCATGGAGGATCAGACAAACTCTAGATAGGACAAAGGTGTGGGAGGGGAAGGGAAGGGGCATGGGGGTAGAAAAGATGGTGGAATGAAATGGACGTTATTACCCTAAGTACATGTATGAAGACACAAATGGTGAGAACTTACTTTGTATACCACCAGAGATATGAAATACTGTGCTCTGTACATGTAATATAAATTGTAATGCGTTCTGGTGTCATATATAACAAATCAGAATAAGAAATAAATTTTAAAAAAGAATTAAGTTGGGTTGGGACAGTAGCTAAGTGGTAAAGTGCTTGCCTAGCATGTGAAACACTGGGTTAAATTCTCAGCACCACATATAAATAAATAAAGGTCCATCCATCAACAACTAAAAAATAGTTTTTAAAAAAGAATTAAGCTTGTGTAAAAGAGACAACTTTTTTCAAACTAATTTAAAAATACACATTAAATAAAATTCTTTTAGCACTCAACTTAATATTCAGTAACATAAATCATAAGGGTTAATTGAGTCCCCATCATGTAACCAGAATTATTTTCAAATTTATGAAAATAAATATCAAACTTAAAGAATGAAAAGTTTCTGTGTAGAATGTTCTAAGAGATTAAAAACAAAAATCATCTGGCAGCCAGTCACCTCTGATGGTCTAGTAAAGACATTTACAAAGACCCTTACATTGGGTCCCTGTGTATACTTATTATTCACCTTTGGAAAGGAAAGAGGGAAAAGAAAGAGGAAAAGAAAGAAAAACAAGGAAGATAACAAAAGGAGACATGATGCTTAAAAAAGTGACTTATAATTATTTTACCTAATCCAGTGTTGGCTTGCTGAAGGCCTTCCAAGCACTGACCTGGGCAATGGGGAGAGGAAAGAATGCCCTGGTTCTCAAGCACAAATAAAAGTGCTCTCATGCATCTCATAACAAATAAGAAAAGAGTAAATACCAGGCCATGATAACAGCCATGAAGAAACCTAAAGCTTGGCTGAGGGTTAGCACATGGTGCTGGGCAAGGTGTACTGTTTAGAAAAGGGAGTCAAGGAAGACTACTTGGAATGGAAGACATTTAAGCAAAGACAAGAGCCAAGGAGGGGCAAAAACCTGTGGCTGTCTGGAGAGGGGGTTTTGCAGGGCAGGGAGAAATGGAAGCACAGGCCCAGGAGAGCAACAGGCTTGGCAAGTTAGAGGAGCACTGAGGGGCAGCGTGTGAGCAGGCAGGACAGAAGGACAAGGCCAGACTGGTAACTGGGTCAAAACTGTATAGGTCTTTTTTTTTTCCGGGACGGCGAGGGGTACCAAGGATTGAACTCAGGGGTGCTTGACCCAGCCACATCCCTAGTCTGATTTTGTATTTTATTTAGAGACAGGGTCTCACTGAGTTGCTAAGCACCTCCCCTTTGCTGAAGCTGGCTTTGAACTCAAGATCCTCCTGCCTCAGCCTCCTGTATTCCTGGGATTACAGGCATGTGCCACCATGCCCGGCTTGTATGGGTCTTTTGGAGTACAACTACTAAGTTCGCTAGATATACCCATTCTCATCCACAGTTGTTATTTATAATTTTCTCTGATGAATTTACAATGTGTAGTATTCATACTTAGAAAACAGGAGAAAAGGTGGGATTTGCTTGTGGTTTATCACATTCTTTAAAAGTCCAACTCTAGAGAGTGATTTGCAGGAGAGGTGGTCAATGATGTTATTGCAGACTGCCAATACCAAAGGCTATTCACTTTCAGCTTGTTTAAAATTGTATCCTGTGAGCTTTCCACTCTATAGAGGGGTGCATACATGTTACACTGGAGTTCTTCCATATGTATCTCTTAGCTCCATATCTGCCATGGAGCTGTACTGCCCCATAATCAAGCCCACTCTGCTTCTTTCTGCTGTTTCTACAGGAAGTACCATGGGCTCTCTATACCTGTGAAATCTATAGTAGTGGAAAGAGGAAGCAGCTAGCTGTTCATTGTATGCACTGCAAACATGCAATTCCCACACTTTTCTTTTTCCTTTTCCTTTCTCCTTTTTTATTTTTCATTTTTGAGATGGAGTCTCATTGAGTTGCGTGGGCTGGCTTCAAACTCCTGATCTTCTCACCTTAGCCTCCTGTTTTAGTCAGCTTTTTCACTGCTGTGACTAAAGGATCTGACAGAACAATTGTAAGGAGGAAGAGTTTATTTGAGGACTCATGGTTTCAGAGGTCTCAGTCCATAGAAGGCTGGCTCCATTCCTCAGGGCTCAAGGTGAGGCTGAACATCCTGGCGGGAGAGGGTGGCAGAGGGAAGCAGCTCACATCACGATGATCCAGAATCAGAGAGAGATCCCCACATGCCAAATACAAATATATATATATATATATATA
>NW_026000005.1:24666432-24773096 GCF_001458135.2 Marmota marmota marmota
TATATATCTCAAAGCCACACCTTATTTCCCACCTCCTCTAGCCACACCTTCCACTGCTGCAGCCCAGCTGGCTGGGCAAAATAACCGGGGGTGACGAGCAACTTATGTAGATTGATACAGCAGGAGTAGGAGCCGTTTATTGTAGGACAGGAGGGGTATATATACATTCCTGAATACACACAGCTTATCTTAATTAGCATAAACTTGATACAGCAGTCAATCAATAAGGAATCTCCACACTTAATGGCTCACTGGCGTTACTTCACAAACCACTCCCTCTGGCAAAATGCCAGGCGCCATCTTGACTTGTTTACATACCCTAATATTCCACTTCAGTAACTACTCTGTTAAGCCCTATCAGGTGATTAATTCACTGATTGGGTTACGACTCTTGCAACCCAATCATTTCTCCTCTGAACCTTCATGCATTGTCTCACATGAGCTTTTGGGAGATACCTCACATCCAATCCATAACACCTCCTAAAATGCTGGCATTAAAGGTATAAACCAAACCACCAGCTCATTTCTGTCCTTTAACACATACTCCATTCTTGCCTAACTGTCCCTCAGAGATGACCCCACCCTATAGAAAGAGAAAGGGATCAGAGTCCTTATTTTGTGTGGCCTATGCATGACAAAGAAGAGGCCCTGGAATGTTTCAAAACAAGGCCATCTTTTGAGATGTGTGCTAACACAAGTTTGCGATTCTGTTATTGAATACCCAGCAGCATGTGGTTCACTGTAAGCTGTGAGGACTCTGGTCAAATGGCACACAGTAATAGAACCATTATTAGGATATTTATTTGTAGCATAATAGAAATACACTTGCTTCTACAATCTCTGAAAATATTGATTTAATGGGTCTTTTTAATTCACAGTATTTAAATAATAGCTCAAAGAACCATGTTTGACGACATTATCCAAAGGGTTCCCATCACTAAGAGGTAGTAACTTCCTTCCAGAACCTTCATAATTTCCTCTTTGTGAACAAAGTGGCCCTGGGCTTCCTGCTCTGCTGCATATCCTCAGGCGAGAGCCAAGCTCTGCCATTTTAAGGAGCCCTGATTATGAAATGATCAGTCATTTCTAGAAATGAGCATTTGGAAATATGTTGAAGTGTCCAGTCATTTTTCTCTGGGCTTTTTACAAAATCACATTTCCTGGTGTTTTGTCCTTTCTGATTGTAAACCTGCCCCTGGAGCTCTGCTGTGTTCACCCACAGGGTAGGATGGAGAAGTAATCAGGGTGAGTCTAATAAAAATGTGACAGCAAGCCTAATGAAATCTAGAGTAGATCTGAAGACCTTTAATAAGTTCACTCTTTGTTTGAAGGTTCTTGCAGTTAGGTTTTCATGAAAATCTGGGGAAATGGGGGCCTTAAAGGGGAGAACTATGAGCAGGTATTTGAATTCTCATTAAGAGAGGATGGCAAGATAGAGCAAGGGAGTGGTGGCTGTCAGCTGGGTCGTGGCACCATTGGAAATGTGACCAAATGGAATTTTGATTTTTAGAAAATGACTTGGTTTACTTTTGAACCACATATTCCTAGGTTCCCAGGAACCGAGTGAAAGAGGCTTCATTCCTGTTCTTTCCAAAGCATCGCTTTCTCCAGCTCCCACTCTCTTGACTCTTGTTGCTCTATGAGTTATGGTGTTTGATGTCTCTTTCTAAGGAAAGATGGTTCTACCCACTTTTTGTTTGGATGGGTTCCCAGTGGGTGACCCTCAAATTGAAAATGATGTTTCCCCCGTGAACATTATAAGTTTGAATCCAGTGGTCTTCACCTGGTCAGTAACTCATTTGTGGATTGCTATGATAATTTATCCAGTTTTGCTGTCTGCAAAGTAACAGTGTATTTCACATGGTCCCCAGAGAAGATGCTCAGAGACCCATCCCTTGACTCTGTTGGGCCAACTGACAGATTCAGGAGATGTTGCTCACTCTACTTCCTTCCAAGTGACTTGGATTAATATTGGTGTTATTTTCCATACCAAAGGCCAATTACATGATGGAAGAGTTTTAGTAATTGGGCCCTTTGGATTTTAAATCCTCTCAGGTCAGTGCCCATGAGGATAAGCTTCGGGGGGAAAGACTCTGGGGCTTCTAACAGGAGGCAAATCTGATTTATGGATGGACATGGCATTACATCTGTCACAAATACATTATGAATGGGCATTATACATTTTCTAACATATAAATCAACTCCCCCTGGGAAATTATCCCTCATCCTAATGGATTACACTATAAGAAATTCTTTGCAGTATTCATCCTAAATTTTCACTTTTCTTAATTTCATTAGGTTGATGAGTAGAGATCCCTGTATATTCTTTGGCCAACATCTTAGGATGTTAGTAATATTAGGCCTGTGTTTATAAATCACCTAACAATTCTCCTACTGAGCCCACTGAAACAGTGCAAAGCAATACTAGATAATAAATAGGTGTCGGTTTCTGCTCAACATTATACCATACTGGGACATAATGAATAGAACTATACATAAGTAGATAAATTGCTTCTCCTTAAATTTGAGAAGTCAACAAAATAGCGCTCAACAAGCATTTCAATTGCTTAGTTGCCCAAGATGCTGTTTTACCACTTTGCTTAGAGAGAATCTTGTCAAGTAATGGTTTCTTTTTCCTCCTCTTTGTTTTTCTTGTCTGCTGACCTCTTGCTACATGATGCTTCCCTTCAGACTCTGTATCTTTGCTTCTCTAGAAGAATTGTACCTGAAAGGGCATCTACCTGAACAAAGAAGCTGAATTGCTCCCAGACTTGGAAACATGACAGGGGGTCCTTCCAGAACACTGCAGAGCTACATCTAGGGGCTGCACTCATTTAGAAAAATGTACCTGTGGTAGGATCTCCAGCTGTGTGACTGAGATCCGTAAATGAATGTGGATTCACTCTCTACCTGTGCTCAGAGACCATTCTGCTGTCATCCTTTCTCATCCAGTCATGAGGACTGCACACACAGTCCCAGTGTTTCATTTGCTTTCAAACAGTACAGTAATGTAATACAATGGACAAGTCACATCTGTGCTGTCAAATGCCTAAGTCACAGCAAAGACCATCTCTTGACTTCAGTCAGAGAAGTAATGTTCCCAAAGAGTCAGGAGCAACATGCTTAGTTGCTGCTAGCCTCTCGAGGTAGGCCAGCTAGGTTGATAGAGTCATTTTTCTTGAGGCAGTTTAGGATTATGTGTCTCTCTGCTTGCCTATGTTACATTCCCCTTTTAAGATTACTTTTTTCATTTAGTTGATATTTCAGTCTTTTTTTTTTCAATATTTATTTTTTAGTTTTCGGTGGACACAACATCTTTTGTTTGTATGTGGTGCTGAGCATCGAACCCGGGCCGCACGCATGCCAGGCGAGCGCGCTACCGCTTGAGCCACATCCCCAGCCCAGATGTTTCAGTCTTTTAATGATCTATTGGGCATGAGTATGTGCAGAAGAGTAGCAAATGTGAATAAAACAGGACGATTTGCCCTGAAAACACTCACAATCCAACAGGAAAGAAGAAAAAAGATCAACAAATTTAAAATACATACAAACACACACACACATACACACACACACACACACTCCTTTCTTCCTCTCTTTCTCTTCACCAAGGCTGGTCAAAATATCATGAAAATGAGTCAACAGGGCAGGGAAGAAATTCTCTCTAAGTTTTTTTTTCCTTACCAAGGGAAAGGTCAGGTTCAATGTCACTGTAACAACCATGGTAAGAAATAAGATTTAAATGTATAAGTGAGTGGACTTTACGAATGGCAAGTACTGTGTAGTTTGCATGCATCCTATTGTTTAATCTTCACAGCATCAATCTGAGGTAGATACTATGATTAATTCCATTTTATGGGTAAGGAAAATGAGGCTCAAAATTAACTTGCACAAGTGATGGAGCCAGATTCAAACCCAGATGATGTACCTGGAGTGAGCACCCCTAACCATCATGCCACCCTGTGTGCAGGCCTGAGATCACACCTTCTTGGTATTCAATTAGAAGGCTCAAGCTCTTCCCAGATAGATAATCAATGCCAGAATCAGGCACCCATTAGGAATGATGGTACTCTTTGGGATTGTCTCACTTACCCTCCCTGCCAGGCCTCTCTCTTTGAGCAAATTGTCTTACAAGGAATTACAATGCCAGACATTCTCTTGGTCAGAGTAGCAGTACCTAGCAAATCTGATGATGTTTGAGAAAATACTTTGATTATTGAAAAATCCTCTATGAACATAGTATCTGCTGAGATACCATTCATTCTATATGTATGTAGGAACTGACAGCACACTTTAAAAACATGACAGGTATTTTGAAAATTGGTATTGACTCCTCAGAGCTCTCCCATTGGGGTAGATGTGTGCACAGCCACAGCAAGCCCATGGTCAGGTGCCCATGAGCATCCACACCCTGAAGCCAACCCTGCTGAGCACTCTGTCCTCTCCTCGGTCCCTGCCAGGCCACTTTTACAAAGTGGCAGTACAGTTATCACAATTGATGAGCAGCTGTTTTTCCATTTTAACAATGGCTATTAAAACCCATACATGGGTATTATTTCCTCAGTAACACAGGGAACTGATTCTCAAGTTTTAATCAGATCATGAGTAGCCACAGCCACACACTGCCCCTACCCCCTGGTGCTTCCTACCTGAGCGGCATCATCTGATCTCCACTAGGTGGACTTCACAGAGCAGACCAAGTACTGTTAGATGTGACTCAGGTGGAGTTCTTCAAAGCCATGTTAGGCAAAGAAGAACGAGTCTTTGATGTAGCCTTTCACTACTTCGAAAGCAACTCAGAACAGAGGAGGAAATACTCTCGGTGGTGGTCTCCCTTAAACCCAAACTTTCTTTAGTTTAGTCTCAGTATTCATCTTATAGAGAAGTCCAGGCTTCCTGGAAACCTTATTAACTACAGCCTCGATGTCCTCCTCCCTGGCACAGGATTATGGCAGCACCATTGTGCCACATCCATTCTGGACTCATATGAGAAACTGAGCTGACTCTTGTCATTGTTGCTGTCTATATATTTGCATAGTTTTACATATTGAGCAGAGTCCTTGGTTTTGGTTTTAAACAGCATAATTTTAAAAAATGGTGTGAATTGGCAGGTTTAGGTTATGATTTGCAGCTGGCCTATGACTTCCTCTTATCAGAATCTTCAGCTTAAAGTATTATACAATTATCATATTTCACAAGACCTGGGCTTATATTTGCATCTGCTCATCATTTATTCTTTCCTTTAAAAAACTCACTTTTTTGGGAAGGTAAATTGTCCAACACATTCATCTTATATACTTTTCTCTCCTTGGTATAAATGCACATGATTCCATGCTATTAAAATCAAAGCATGAATATTTAATTGACATAATAGCAGTCAACACGATGAGCCCTTTGGACAGTTTTTGGAGATTTGAAAGAATGACAAAGCAAATGCATCCCAGGATTACAGTAATAGCGCTAACCATCCCCCTTTCACCTATTGTCATTATTTTGATTAAAAGGTGTCTAGAAGCCATGGTGATTTTGCAGGATGCAAAAAATTATTGCAGAAACTTCCTCTATTAATGGAAATTATTAGAGGATGGAAATGGTACTCGAGCAGCTAGAATGACATTAATTATGCGAAAAGCAGTCGTATCTGGCAGTTGGCAAGCATGCCTTATTCTTCAACAATCTTCCATGGGTTTTTGTCTAGCCAGCATTAGAAATCTAAAAGCTTTTTTATTTTGGCAAAGTTCTCATCGCACTTGGACTTCCAACATCTAGATAAAAGATAATTTGGAAGGAAATTATGTTGGTGAAATTGAAGACTTCAGTAATGAGTTCTGTGTAGATGAATCAATGCCCAATTAAATGATTATATCAAATCTAACTTTAAATGTTGACTTAAAATAATCACATTTTTAAAACTTTGAAACTAAGATGATATATGCATCTAATGAGAACAAAGACCATATTGCCCAGCCTGGTGGCAGCATGGAGTGCTCAGATGGATCCAAGGATATGATTAATGGAGAGAAATTTAGGACAGGAATTAACCTGCGTGCTAAAATTTAGACTAGATTGCAATAGCTTAGCTTGTTCTTCTCCTAGTTCCATTCTCTGGGTTTTGTTTTTCTTCCCATCTATATCCCTTTTTCCAGGAGCTCTTCTCTGGTTTTTTTTTTTTTTTTTTTTTAGTTGTCAGTGGATCTTTAATTTATTTATATGTGGTGCTGAGGATTGAACCCAGGGCCTCACACATACCAGGCAAGTGCTCTACCACTGAGCCATACTTCAGCCCCTATATCTTCTCTGTTTTTAGTGCTTAATCCTCTTGTCACCTTCTATAGAATCTGTTTTCCTTATCCATTGTTTTTTCCACCTGTTTTTCTTCCTTCATATCAATGAATACAATCAGTTGGAATGTTCATTTCTTCATTCATTCACTCATTCAGCCCTCACTGAGTGAGCCCTTACCATGTTTATGGAATTAACGGGGCCATGGGAAGAACCACTAAAGAAACAGGCATACTTCCAGAGACATAGAAGTTCAGGACCCATAAAACTCATGATATCAAATCATTGAGCTTAAATGAAAAGGGTAAGATAAAGCTGGAAAGTTAGGTGGTTATAGGTCACTAAAAGCTCTGGATACTACACTAAGAGGTAGATCTTTACTAGTCAATAGAAAACTCTTAAATTGTGTGTGTGTGTGTGTGTGTGTGTGAGAGAGAGAGAGAGAGAGAGAGAGAGAGAGAGAGAGAGAGAGATTGAGTGTGTACTTGCTTTGGATTTTCAAGCTAGGTTTTGACATAAGAACATAACTTTTAGAATGTTATCTGTTTATTTCTCCTCAATCTTACTTCATTCATCTTTCTGGAACTTGAACTCATCCGATAAAGTAGTCAGTCATAAAATAATTTGGTGAATATAAATTTGGAAACATATGCCTCTCTGATTCGAGCATTAATGGTAGGATGAGTCTGACAACTTTGTGAATTAACATTTGTGAATTAACCAGGTGCTGCATTCCCAAGTAGTTATTCACAGTCTCAATAGTTTTGTTCAGAAATGTTCAGTACTTTGTCCTATTGGATAAGTTCCCCTCCCAGGCTACTATTGTCTTGAGTTAATTGGAATCTCCTTACTCTCTAAGCAATTATGTAACAAAGATTCCTAAAGTTGTTTTGATTTAGACTCCAGATTCCAGTTTAAATCTAAATTGTAAGAATGTTTATAGTTTATTGTTTAAGGGATGTGAAGAAAATCAGGATGACGCAAACAAAATAACAGTGGCAAACTTAATAAGGCAGAGCTATGAGACAGATCTCTGGAGGGTAAGCCTCCCTTAAGAACAGGTTGATGACTGTAATGCACCAAGTTTAAAAAATGTAAGGAAAAAAAGAATAGGTGGATTAATATATTTTCTACTATTTAACAGGTTAGGCTCAAAAACATAGCTAGCTATTGTGGAATCTACTAATGCTTTGTAACTTCCACTGAGGAGATTGTGGAAGATTGTGCTTCACTCAGTAAGTAATCATGACCAAGATGATATGTCAGGTCTCGAGAATGTAGTGGAGTGAACAGAGGCATGATGCCAATGCTCATGAAGCTTACAGTCTGGGTTCTTGGGTAAACCAAATTAGTAGACCAATGACCACACAGGCAGTTTTTTTTTTTTTTTTAATAAAACCTATCTCTTACTTAGAAATTACTTTTATTATACTAAAACAATTAGCATATATAAATATATTAATGCCTCCAGCTATGTGAAATAAATATTGTGTGGCCACTGGAGTCCATGATTATGGCTGTGATGGACCACAGACATATGTAGAATGCTTACAGATAGTTGCAATTTTGCATGTTCCATTGCATTGCCACTACAGGGTCACTTGTACTTGTGGGTCTTGTGTCTCAGCTCTTCATTTAGAAAATATGAGCAACAGTAACTCCAATGACCACAGACAGCATAGGAGGAAGCATCATGAGTAGAAAAAGTGTCCTTTTGGGGTCAGACTGATCTCAGTTTGAAGCCTGATCTGAAGCCTGGCTTTGCTACTGAGGACCTTGAGGCAAGTCACTTAACTAGCTCTCAGTTGCTCATGTGTGAAGTGAGGCAGAGACGGGAATGGTTGCATTGATTTATTGGAGCTCACCATCATGACTAGAATATTCTGGAAAGTCCTTTCTTTCCAGTAACTATAAACGGAAGTGACCAGAACCTGCTCAGTGACTTAAACAAAAACATTCAAAAGAGCTAAAATTTTTGCATGCATTTACATGTTTATCCCTTATAAATGAAACAAGGTTTAGTGAGTGAGTATTTTCTATAGGGCTATCAGCAAAAAGGTTAGTGTGAACTCATAAGAAATAGTATGAATAAGCCATTGTATCATTTAATTGTTGAACATTTTTGAGGGTCAACTTTGTTTCTTTTGGGATAAGTAAAAAAAATCCTGTGACAGTACAAGAAAATAAAACAGAGAGGAATAAATGACTCACAATAACACATCCAAAAAGCAATTAGAGACCAAGTTCAGTAAGTAAGTACTGGGCAATAGTATCTAGTGAGTAACGTCACAGACCAAAACTCCACCAAATTCCTGTTTAGTATGTCCCTGAAGATAAAGGACAGGAGACAGATGGATGTATTAGGGAATGCTCTTTCTAATAGCTTTTTTCATCTTTTCATCAGACCTTTGTCTTTTCTCAAGTATGAGTTGACATTTTAGCCAGTGTTTCAATATCTCTATTTGTAGGTAGACAGATGGGAGAAAGGAAATGAGAAATGGTGCCTGGCTCTTTAATTAAAGACACAGAGCCAAAATTTCCTCTTCAAGCTTATTGGCAAGGCACATATGTGTGTGCATGTTCATATTCTCTCTCTCTCTCTCTCTCTCTCTCTCTCTCGCTCACACACACACACACACACACACACACACACACAGAGTGCATCTGATAGATGAAGCCAAATTTGTAAAATTGTATCCACAATCATAGTTTCTATGGTAACTGTATCTTAGGCCCAGACACAAACAGAGCTGGCAGGAGACATCTGATTTTATTTTCTGAGAAGACAATCATAAGAGATAGTTCAGATTGTTAAGATGCCATGGCCCATTGTACATAAAGGCAATACTTGGATAGTGCTCGAATAAGATTTCATGCTTAAATCCCAATGAATACTTTATAATTTCATAATGCAGAGACAGATTACAGGTTACATGGCTATCCTTGTCATTCAGCTATGAAGTCATTAACTACCCACACAGTTCCTGTATCAATGAGGTGAAAGTGGTCAATGTAAATGTTAAAACTGTATGGAAGGTAACTTTTATCAACATGTACAAGTTAGAAGAGAATTTCTGTTTTAACTCTTGACATTTTTACAAGGGAGGAAATATAGACACAGAATGGTTAACAAGCTTACCCAAGAGTTATTTTTAAAATAGTTTATCTGCTGTATTTTCTGAACTAGCAGATGTTCTATGCTAGTCTATAAGCTGAATACCCAGTTATTTGACAAAATTGCTGAAATCAAATTAGAGAAAACAAACACTTCAGAAATAATGGTTTAAACAAGTTTGTGTTCTTTGCCTCTCTGGATGATATTTGTAAGTATATAGCTCAGGCATAATATATTTTATATTGCCAAAGAGAATTTGGTAAACAACTTATTTTGATTAGTTTCTTTTTGTTTGGAGTACTGCCTTAGTTCCCCTCCAAACATGGAGCATTTTAGCAGAATGTCTTTAATATTAGACAAAGCTCAAAGCCAAGTTCGTAACTTTTTAGAAGTTTTCATTGTGTGGATTCCTTGAAACATCTTCTAGCCAAGTTTACAACTAGGTAAGAGCAATGGAATTAAAAAGAAATGTGAAACCCTGCTCAAAAATATCTGTCATGATACCAACTTGAAATGAAAGGCACATTTCCTAAAATGGCATCAAAATTTTTATACTTTGCATCTTAATCCTAGGATGTATTGGGCAGCATGAAACTCATTTTTTTTTGTAATGGATGTGAGTGAGACATATTTGTAAACAAGGATGTCATATGTAGGTGAATAATCCATATTGCAACTTTGCATAGCCTTTCCATCCACAGCAGCTTTTAAATTTCCTGGGAAAATTGGCTTACAAGACATAAATTACAACATTAGCAAAAATGTGTCCTAACCTATAGGAGCTAGAAAAACATGTTAATTTTGAATTGTTTCCGCTTCTCATCATCAAACATTTAGAGAAAATTCCCTGTGTGATTTTTTTCTCTTATTTTTAATGAATTGTTAAAAAATGTTTGAAAGAACATTAAATCTTCCCCTCTGCCATTAATCTGCAAATGGAGGAATTAGGGGGGTTAAATGGCTTTTTAGGATATTGCTTTATGAAATTGCTGATTCTAGCAATGCTGGCCTAGAAATACATACCAATTTAAGGAACCCTGAATGTAAGCAGCAACTGCCTTTTATAGAGACAAGACTAATAGCTTTATTTTAACAAGGTTTTTAACACCCTAGCCAGCTGTAGGCACTGAGTGAATGAAACTGGGAGCACTCCCATGGACTAAAATCATCTTAATTTGGCATTCCTCCCAATACCCAACCCTCCTGATTGGCTTCTCAGAAGCTGTCCTCATCTGGCCAAAGAGGGTCACCAGTTTAAGGCACACCAACGCCTGAGCTCTTCACATAGTTTTGAATAAACTCACAGAAATTTTGCTTTCTGGACTTTTCAGTAAGAGAAAGATAAATATGTTCCACATCCAGGACTAAGTTCTAACATTACACTGTTGTGTAAAAGGCTAGGGTTCTGTTATGATTTAAGTCAAGATTGTTTTCATCAGACCTATATTTAGGTCATTACATTAAAAAAAAAAAAAAAACCTGCATGATCCCAAGTAAGATAAGGGGCTTTAAAAAAATTAATTGGATCGGAGCAGCTGACCTTATTTTTTGTATGTGGGATGAGGGAAATTACCTAATAAGGAAATCTTCAAGCAGAAACATTTCTGAATCTTTTTGAGAGAAGAGCAAAATGAGAAATGAGCTTATAAATGCCTGCGCCTGTTTTCTCTCCCCTCACTCCCTCCTCAAGTGGCCTGACTTCCTGAGGACTTCAGTACAACTTCTTATAATTAGCTTCTCTTTGGCAACCCTCTAGACGGAATTTCCTACCCTCCACTTATAGCTATTTTCAAGAATATTTGTACCCAACACCCTCATCTATATTGCTACCATTTCTAATCATAATATTTTAAAAATTGATCAAATTGCAGGAGCAGATTAGACAAATTATGATTTATTTGCATAATAGGCTATTATATAGCCTTAAAAATTCTTGGTTCTGGAATACAACTAATAGCACACAAAAATGCTAATAATAGATAATAAAAATATTCTACATACCCTTAAAATATGTATATATTTGTAAACGTTAACAGAGGTTATCTTTGGGTAGTTTTCCATAATATTCATTTAGGGATAAAAAGCAGTTAAATCTGCTTTTTAAAAAATGGAACACAAATTTGTTCCCAACATTTCCATTAACCAACAATGGGTCCCTGGAGAGGACTTTTTCTCGTCTCTATATCTTAGAGTTCTTAGCATCTTACTCTACTTAAGAGACACTAACAAATGTTTATGTACTTGCAAGTATTAATCCCATTTTGTGAACATGATAGACTAAGACAGTACAATCAGTAGTGGTTTATTTATTAGCAAACCATAAGAATTTTTCTACACCACAGAGTCTAGCTTTTTCTCTCCATGGATCCACTGAAATTACTTCCAGTAAAGAACCAATCTCCATCTTGTTGCCCATTTCAGCATCTACTTTTGCAGACCATCAACTGGTCATTCCTCAATTGCAGAGAACAACATCCACTCTAGCTAGTTTAATCAGGAACAAGTTTTAAACCATAGTTATAAGCCAAAAAAACCATAAGGAAAGTGAACAAATCAAATCCTTGGGCAAGCTTTAGGGAATGATTGCCAAAGCCACATTTTAGAAATGAGCTACTGGAGGGATCTGCTGCCCTTTCTGTACAGGAAGCTTTAGGTTCCAGAACCCATCAATGCCTATATCAGAAACCACCATGATTAGGAAGGTATTTCAATCAGGAAGCCACTTCTGCTACTACCAACTCAAAAACCAGTTATGAAAGCTACACTGGAAATTAGCAGTGGTACATCTGCTAAAGCTGCTACAGGAAAACCAAGCATACCTAAAGGTATGCTGGCCAGAATAAACAGTGGAAGTGCACCACAGCCTCAATTCCTTTTCTCCATTGTTATGGCATAACTTAAATCACAGCCTGCACATTGGTGGCAAGTAGTTCCTGGGGCAGGTAGTTTTAATGTTTCCAGACTCTAGAAGGGAGGACTGGGTAAAGTGGCAGCACACCATGTACATTACAGTCCTTGTTTCCATTGAAGCTCTTGGCTAATTTTGACACTGCTGACCCCTTCCTCCTTCGTGGAATTCTTTTCTCTTGATTCTGTTGTAATGTTCTCTCCTGATTCCCTTCTGGACCAAGTACTTTTTCTCAGACTTTTTCCTGGGCTCAACTTTCTTTGCCTGTCCCATAGTGACAGTGTTCCTAAGATTATCTTTGGGTATTCTTCTCTCTTCTCATTGCATGTTTTTTTTTCTTTTCTGTTGTCACTATAGACATTTCCTGTACATTCTTTTTCAAGGTTTCAAGTACCATCCATATGTTGAACATTTCCCAATTCTACATCTCTAGTTCAGATACCTTTATACTCAACTATCAGATATTTCCATCAAATGTCCCAACTCAAGATCAGCATGTTTAAACAGTCCCTGCTTCTCTACTCCTAAATCTTTTCTTCCTTTATTCCCATTTGGGTGAATGTTGCCAAATTCAGGAGATCGCTTATCTCAGATATTCAGGCATTATTCTAGAAACACCTTCCCTTTAATCTATAGCCAATCCTATTGATCCACCCCTATGTTACTCTGTTGGTGATGACATTTTAGAAATAATACTAAAGGCACGATCTATGAAAGAAAGAATTGATAAGTTGTACATCACTAAAATTAAAAATTTCTGCTCTGCAAAAGACACCATTAAAAGAATAAAAAGTGAAGTCATAGACTGGGAGAACTCTTAAAATTCAACAATAAGAAATTAATGGTTTAATTAAAGAATGGGCCAAACATGTTCACAGAAACATCACCTACAATACACAAATGTCAAATAAGCATGCAGAAAAATGTACTGTATCATATGTCCTCAGGGAAATGCAAATTAAAACAACAATGAGATACCACTACCTACCTATTAGAATAGTGAAAATGCAAAACACTGACAATACTAAATGCTGTTGAGTAAGCAGAGCAACAGGAACTCTCATTCATTGCTGGAGGAAATTCAAAATGGTACAGCTCTTCAGAAGACAGTTTGGCAGTTTCTTATAAAACTAAATGTAGTCTTACCATATGATCCAGCCATTGCACTCCTTGGTATTTAACCAATGGCGTTGAAACCTTATGTCCACACAAACACTTGCACATAAATGTTTATAGCAGTGAAAACTTGGAAGCAGCCAAGATGTCTTTCAGTAGATGAATGGATAAATAAACAGTGGTAGAACCAGAAAATGGAATATTATTCAGTGTTAACAAGAAATGAGCTATTGAGCCATGAAAAGACGTGGAGGAAACTAAAATACATATCACTATGCAAAATTGGTCAATCTGAAAAGGCTACATAATATGTGATTCTCATTATTTGACATTATGGAAGTGAAAACTGTAAAGACAATAAAAAGTTCAATCATTTCCAAGAGATAGGGAGAAAGAAAGATAAGCAGGCAGAGCCTTAAGCATTTCAGGGCATTAAAACTCTTCTATGTAACACTGTAATGTTGAATACATGTTATTATATATTTGTCTAAACTCACAGAATGTACACCACCAAAAGGGAGCCCTAACTGAACCATGGACTTTGAGTGATTATGATGTTTCAATGTGGCTTCATCAGTTGCAACAGTTGTACCCCTTTGGTTGGGGATGCTGATAATGGGGGAGGCTATGCAAATATAGGAGCAAGGGTTTATGGGAAATCTCTCCAGTACCTTTTTCTCTATTTTGTTGTGAACCTAAAACTGCCGCCAAAAGTATTCTTTTAACAATGACAGTGCAGTAGTGATAGCCACAGCCATTGTAGTGGTGTCAGTGGTCCTACTGTTATTTAATGACATCCTTTTCTTTACAGCTTCTGCTTTACCAGAATCCTTACATCCTCTGAAAACAAAGCTTATTTTTATGCCTCCATGTTGTTCCACTGTTATTCTCTCTACTCAGATTGGCCTCTCTTTCTACATCTTCATCCTTCTTCCCCGCAAAAAAAAATAAAATAAAATAAAATAAAAACAAAAAAAAAAACACTTCTCATTCATATTCAAGTTTCTGATGAAGCATCAACACCCATCTGAAGCTGTCTTCAACTCCCTCTAGTGCTGCCTCTTTACTCAGACTTCCACACTAGGGGGGACCTCATTGTACCATAATTGTTTGCAGGCCCATCTCCTGGAGAACAGGGCCTGGATTTACTCATTGCTTGGAATACAGTGCCATTCATGGCATTAGAATATGGTAGGTGCTCAGTAATCACTAACTGATGACTGCATTCATGAAGTTGCAATATTAATAAGCACACAATATATACACAGTTGGTGCAGAAGAGAATAATTCTTGATGTGCAAGCATGATGCCCATCTTTGGAAACCTGGCCCAAGTTCTGCTTCTCCCATGAAGTTTTTCCTAACACCTGCAGGCCCCATCTGTGCTACTGCTGGTAGCATCCGGAGTAGTACTTGGTCAGACATCAAGCAGTCGTCTTTCTTTATTTTCATTTATAATGCATGTTTTCCCAACAAGACAGAAAGATCCTCAGGACAAGGATGATGTTACATTTCACAGAATCTAGAATGCCAGGTAGGTAGCTCGCTAGAACAGCAATAGGCATAGGTGCTGCCTCCTGCAGCTACCAGAATATTAGCCTCCATCATCATGAGGCCAGACCAGTTCTGAATACTGTAAGTATTAACATGAAAATTTACAGTTACAAAAAAATAGAATGTCTTATTTTATACTTAGGATACATAAGCATAGTGCCTTTCCCACCTCTACAGTTAAAAATCTTCAACATAGTGCTAGTAGTCACATGAATTCTTCCTCCATAAGAAATTATTGAAAAACAAAACAAACCTTATATAGATGTGGCTGAGGATGGTATTCTGCCCTTCACTTCTTTTGCTCTATTAAGTATCCCCCATCTGTCACCATCCTTGTTTCTGGTGTACTGCAGGAAGGTCAGTGGCTTCAATCGGGGTTTTATTCTAATGCAGAGAATTCGGCATCTCTATCTGCAGCTGCTTTGAAGTTTGCACAGTCTTCACCTTTGCGTAGGTACCTCACTGGACTCTATCCCTCTCACATAACTCCAACCACTCCTGTTCCATGTATTACTGATATATAAAGAGGTGTTACAGGACACATTCTCTAGGGCCTTCTGCAAAAATTAGAATACTCTCCTCTGCTGGGGTTGTGGCTCAGAAGTATAGCGCTCACCTAGCATGTGCAAGGCACTGGGATCAATCTTCAGCACCACATAAAAATAAATAAATAGAATAAAAGTATTAAAAAAAATCTCTCATTAAAAAAAAGAAAAAAACAATAGTCTTTCTTATTCTCAATGCCTGTATGAATTTGCTTTCACAGCCTCTCTTCCCCCACATACACACACCCCACACAATCTGGGACAGTGGTTTCCTGTAGAATTTGGACTTTGGGTAGGAAGAAAATAGCTTCCAGTTTGTTGAGTGCTGTCTAGAAAGTTCCACTACTGACCTCCACACAGTTGGCTACTTCCTGTGCTAACTGGCATGCTCTCTTCCTCTCCACCCAATTATAAAAACCTGGGTTTTCTCTTTGTTCCTCCCATGCCCAAGCAGGTGAATGGTCTGTAATACTACATGTGTTGATGTGAACAGGTAAGAAATCAGTCACTCAACAAGCACTTTTAAATACCTGTATATTCATGGCAGGGTAAGATATGAGGTCTTTACATTAAAGGAACCAACATGCTATTGAGAACCTACTGGATGGTAGTGGCTGCCCTGCAGGATCCTAGAAGGTGACAGAAAAGGCTCCAAGAGAGGTGAATCCAGGAAGTAAACAGGAAGGGACAAAGTTCCTTTCCATTCATATGGGTGGGAAACAGTTTATCACTTTTTGGTTGTTCACAGGAAGGGAACCAAGTGAAGTTCAGATACTGTGCAGTAGAAAAGTAGTTGTCCCCAGTATCTGTAAGTTTTGTGGAAAAGGTGCTTTTAAAAAAAATTAATTAAGAGGAGCTTCTGATGTTATGGGGTCCTGGACACAGAAAATGCATTAAGTAAAATTCAGAATATATGGGCTTCAGTTAGCAGTAATGTAATATGTCAATACTGATTCACTAATCATAAGAAATGTGTCATATCAATGTAAGAAGGTAGTGATAGGGAGACTGGGTGCAGGATATATGGGAACTGTCTGTGCTGTCTGCTCAGTTTTTCTATAAATCTAAAACTATCCTAAAAACTGAAGTTTATTTTATAAAGAAAAAGAAGGTGGTTTACAGCCTACAGAGTATCCCTAGCATGGAGACAGGAGGGAGTCAGTTTGAAAATGACCTTTTTTGAAAGAAGTGACTTTGTTGGTAAAACCCACATTTGTGGCTTGATTACCAGTTCCTATAGGGATGCTGAGTTTTTGCTTGCTTTCCTGTGGTTGATTTTTGGCAGGCAGCTGCAGCATTTGTGCACCGATTATAATTTTGAGATGCATTGTCAGTACCCAGGATATATAATGGTTCTTCATTTCTAATTACTTTTCTCTCCACAGGTGTCTGGAAAAGGTCCAGATGGGAATGCACACAACCTCCGCTTTGAGGGGCTGGAGAGACAGTATGCATCTTTACCCAGGTAGGTCACAGAAGGGTCTCCCATCACCAGCTCACCCACAAATGAAGCCTTTAGAGAAGTCTATATGAAATAGAAATCTGGCTTTGAAATGGAGAATATGTTATAATTTTTGCCTTACTGCTGTCTGCTGCAGCCCTATTGCCATCTTCTCAACTGTGCTAATAATTGAAACACTTGTGGGCTATTTTTTAAGGGGAGAAAATAGTATATCATTGCAATTGAACATGTCAGCAAGAATATTGGATACTGAATGGAAATCCTAAGCCATGGCTATAAAAATGGTATTGAACATCCTGCACCAAGCTTAGAGACAATAAAATAGTAAATCCTCTGTCCTAGAAGTTACCAGTAAGAAAGGGCAGGCCAACCTTAACCTTGGAGCTTCTTGTGGGTGTTAAAAAGCAGGAGAGAAATGTGAACCTGGGAAGGTGTTTTTTACTTGATTTAGTATCTGACAGTGTCCTCAAGCAATAAGCAAATGTCGCCAAAAGGCCCAGACACAATGAGGGAAAGAAACAATGACATGGGAAAAGTTTGCTTGGCCATTCAGACCTAACCTGATCCACTTATGCTGTAACTAGACACCTCTGAAAATGAGATGCAATTCTCAGAGGTTTGTACTCTTATCTGTGAGATGAAGAGTAATATTAGTGCACTATCAGAGCACAGGACAAAGAGGAAACCTTTCTAAGATGACTTAGCCTCCAGCTACCATGGGAGCGAGATGAGTTGAGAGTGTGAGAATTAGTGAGTTTGAATGAGAGACAAAGAAAAGTTAATGTCAGCCATGAAGCTGAAATGTTTCAGAGTATTACCTTAGAAATGGGTGAGGGGAGGACCCAAGCACAGCTTTAAGGCCATCAAAGCTGAGCTGCTGGCTTGCTAACTTAGAGATGGGGTTACTGTTTTGGGTTATTTGTTGGCTGTAATTCTGCAGGTAAATTGATAAAAATAACATCCTTACTGTTACAACACTCTTGGCCTAGGTATGTTGATTTTTCAAAAGTGACAAAATCTCAAATCTAGCAGAAACCAGTTTTTAACACTGATTAGACAGAATACCCGAATGCAATATTTCAAATGCTTCCACACAACTGTATTTTATTTATCTCCCTGTGTTCTTCTTCTTTTTTTAATGTTGTCTCGTAGTTTTTTATCATCCATGATTTCCTGTCCCTATTTTGTATTGGCCTAGTATTTTGTTTTCATTTAAAAAATGGAAGTAGTTTCCAAAATTTGTCTTAAATATGTAAGATTTCCGGCTTTCACTGCTGAAGTGTATGGAAATTGTACTTACAGCAGATGGAAAGTGGTAGGTTCCTAGTGGGGAGGGAGGAAGTGGAGGAAAACTGGAAATGCTTTAATGCCTTCCTGGCCAGCTCGTACTCTGAGTGCAGAAATGGAGATATATATATATATATATATTACAAATCAAAAGCACAGAAAACACATTTAAAATTCTATAAATTTTATTCATTTATTCATTCCCCATGTATTTACTGATTGTCTACTCTATTTTGGGCCCTGAAAACATAGAGACTGAGACACGATCCCATTTCTACCCTCAGGACTACACTGTTTAGTAAAGGAGTCAAGAAAATCAGCCTTTTGCCATAATGCATCAAATGCTTACAGCACTATTAATATAAAGGCCTCTGAATTTCCAACTCCTGTTTATTTTCACTAATTAGCTCTGAAATACTCAATCATGGCTGACTCCAAACAAGTCGGTTTGAAGAATAAACACTGTGGAAGGGGTTTCTGACAAAGAGAGTACATTAATGCCGACCGAGGCTCTGGAGCTATCATCACAAAGTATGAATTGACAAAATCCTGCCAGCCCTGAGAATATAACTGTGATTGAAAGGGAAGCTATCTTAGACTGAAAATAATTTTGGCGAGAAGTCCATTCACACACATACACAATGCTCGGGGTGATTAGTTGCACGTGCAAACAGATCTTTGTAACTACCTGGCAACTAGAAGCAGCCATGACTAAGAATAAACAGGGCCCAAACAAATGCATGAGAGACCCCTGGCACCAGTTTCTCGATGGGAGAGCTCAAACCCGTGTTTCCATTCTCACCATCTGAAGAGGAGATGAGAGGCAGAGCTCCCTCCCAGGCACTGAGCCCAATCCATGGGAACCATATTTCCCCAATGAGATACAAAATGCGGAGGTGAGGGGTACACTGCTGGCCTCTGAGAAGTGTGCCGATTCAGCTCTGAATGCCTGTGACAGTGACCCTGGTTTTCTTTTACCCCACCCCCACCCCTGGAGATTTTACCATCCTCTTAATTGAATCACACCAGCTCCCTGTTCCCTCCCTTTGCCCGGACAGTGAGGCAAATACAGCTCTGTAGGCACGGGGGCCCTCTTTGTCAGAGGCAGGGAGCATTAAAATATTTATGGAGTTACATTTTTAATTAAAAATAGGAATAAATTCTATCTCTAGGAAGTTGGTGGCCTTTCTTACGGGGGACTTAATATGCTACTGACTGATATGGTTCCTGTGTTGTTTGTGGAGATCTTCACAGGAGTTTTTATGAGAAACTCAATAACGCTGATTTATACGCCAAATTTGGAGGCATCTGCAGAGAGAAAGTGCCCCACAGTGCATGGAGTAGGTGAGGAGCCCCGGTCAAGGGGCTCCCCTCTAAGAGTTCATGGAACTCTGTCATCTTTAAAGCAGGCCCAAGCAGACTGCTGCCAAACTAAATGACACCACACAAAATAAAGCCAGGGTGCTGGCCAGCACAGGAGGAAGACAGTGCGTAGAGCTTGGTATCCGGAAGCTACCTAAGGCCAAAGGCTAAGCGATGTTAAGTGTTATTGTTAAGCAATGTTAAATCTTCAGCCTCCAAAGAAAAATAACTTTATTTCTTTTCTCCTGAGGGTGCTGTTTTAGAAAGCAGAGTGTGGTTTGTAATACAACCTCGTTAGCGAACCCCAGGCCTTTACCTGGGCCCCAGTTTTCTTTGGTCATAAACAGAATGAAATCAGCATCCCCTTACTCTTGCCTGACACAAATTATTACTCACCCTAGGTGAGTGGGGAAGTGGCTGTTTCCTGGGCTGCTGTAATGTGTGAACATCCATGCATGCATTTTTGCAAACGACTTCTTTTTTCACTCAGCCTGCCAGCCCCTTTCAATTCTCTCAGGCCCCATTCTGATTTTACAGGCCTCCTCACAGTCGGCCCGTTCAGTAGTGAACTCTCTATTCTCCCATCTCAAGCCTCCACCGTTCCCACCTGGCCCATCCCTGGCCCCGCGGGAGCCCATTAGCCCCTTCTCTACAGATGGCTCAGTGCACCAGCACATGATGTTGCTCTTCCGGGTTTATAATCAAGTGTGGAGTCCTGAGGAGCGAGCAGGACACGGCTGCATCTCATCTGCAGTCCTGTGTGCGTGGGTGGTGGGAGGTGGCTGGGGAGATTCATAAAACCCCATTCATCGGTTACACTACAAAATTCACATGAGGCAGCGCCAGCTGGGCCGCTGCTGCCGGCCAGCATTCCTTTTAGTCGTGTAGTCAACTCCCCTGACTATCCTGCAGTGGCCCTTCCGACCCCTTTCTACTCCTGTTAAGTCTTATGAACATGACTAAGCTCCCAAGCCCCATCTCTAGAGATGACCTCACTTCCCTTCCTTTATGACCTTGAAGCACTCAACTTGAGTCCCTCAACTTCTTCTGCTCTCCGCCCCTCAGAATGCTGAGTCTCCACTGACACACAGTTCCCCAGAGCTTGGAGCCAGGCCAGGAGTGAAGCTCCAGCTCTGTCACTCATCACCTGTGTGGCCTTGGCCAGGGATCTAATGGCTCCAAGGCTCTGCTTTCTAATATGCAAATGAGGGTGACAATAAGGTCTCCATCTAGCACTGGTATGAGTATTAAATACAATACGGAAATATAAGCAAGTCCTCCTTAAAGAGCCTGACATATTTGAAGGACTGTTTTTGTTTTTGTTTGCTAGCTCTCTCTGATTTGCTCTATAGGGAAGCCATTTTCTTTTCTGTAATGAGGCAAACCCATATTCTCACTGGCTTCCTAGGGACCTGCTACCACAACTCTCCCTCTCCAGGCTGCATCTTTAAGTCCCTGCAGTTGCTTTCCTCCCCCTGCCTATGCATAGGTTCAGCTGCACAGCTTGCTGAGAGTCCCTTCGGCCCTATGGGGAAGGGAAGAGCCAACACCTGCATGGTGACCACTGGAGTACTAACTGCAGCTGAAGAATTAGCTGACTCTGAGGGAAAACCAGGCATGCAGATGATCAGATGATCTAGAGCAAGGAAATACAGCAAACTAATGTGATCTGAGCTGTGCTAATGGACCCATAAGGAGATAGCAGTTCTTATAACTAGGGGATCCATTATATGGGATGCTGAGCCGGGTCTAGGCTAGAAGCCAACAAGACTTGGATACAAGGCTAGGACCATACCAGGGTGGAAGTCTTAATATGATGCCCTAGCTCCCAGAGCAGACAGGGTGTGAATGCAGCACCCTCTCCACTAGTGGGAGGAGCCCCAGAGAGTCACCTAGCTATTGTTGGCTTTGGACAGGGCAGCGCTGAGCATGTAGCTCCAGGGCTCACCGCTAAGCAAGGCTGGGGTGGCGGAACTGCCCCATGTGTTTGAATCTTGTTCCTCAGAGAAGAACCCTCCTGCCTCCTCCAGTGCCCTCATTTCCTGAGTAAAGTTGGCCTATGCCTGGGGGTTCCAGGACCAATCACACTGCAGCCACCTATCCCAGGCTTCTGATCATACCCCTGTGACTTCCCCTCAATTCTGCCACCAGCTGTTTCCCTTATGTAGATTCTCCCTCAGCAGTCTCCTGTATTCCCACAGATTCAGTTCTCTCACCATGATGATGATGATTCTGAACGTACCTGGCTAACCTCCGTATCTCACTCTTGCTTGACGTAGCATGCCAAAACCCAAGTCATCTTTCTTTGGCTCTTCTTCCTTTTAACGTCTATAACATTTATTTGGTTCCTTTCCAGTACCACTCAAAATACCCTAAATTATCTTTAATTCTTATTCTCATTCTTATCCCTACCTTTTCTGGTGCTGGGGATTGAACCCAGGGCCTTGTACAATCTGGGTAAGCACTCTGCCACTAAGCTACATCCTCAGTCCTAGGTTATAATTCTTCATTAACCCTTTCTACCTCCATTGGATCATAAATTCCTTGAAATAAGATACTTCATCTTGTATGCATGATTTTTTTATGCCTACTACCAGAACCAGTGATACATACAATAGATTCTTATCATGCTGATGCACAGATGAGTATAGATTTGTTTTTATACAGGTCATTTAGGGGAAAGAAACCTCCCCAAGCTATCTTGACAGTTTATTTTAAGGCACTTTTGCAAATATAAGTATTCCATGAGAATGTCTACTTTTTCCTGGAATCAATAGGAGTCCCAATTTCTAAATAGTTACCCTAGCTGAGCACTTATTTGGCCCTGTTCTAAACACTTTGCATCTACTGACTTAATGCTCACAGCAACCCTATGACTCAAGAGCGACCCTATTATTATTATTCCTCATTTCATAGACAAGGACATGGGCATAAGGAGATTGAATAAAATTGTCCAAGTTTAGTACCTAGGAAGTGGCAGAGCTGGGACTTGAACCTGGGCAGTCTGATTGTAAGTCTGTTCATAGAACCACTGCAGCTAAGGTCTAACTCAGAGGCAGAGCCACCATCAGATCTGTGATTAGCATGCTCCCTTATATTATTTGCTCGCCTGTTTATCTTTCTTATTAAACTGTAAGTGCCTTTGAGGACAGGGACTATGTCTTATTCATCTTTGTATATGACACAGAACATTACTAATATACAGGTTAAGTAATGCCTTTCAACCATCTCTGTAATGCTGTCATAAAATCAATTCTTTCCCCCTTCCCTTGGGCCCTTCATTTGAAATATGAACAGTTTAATGTGTAATTGCTAGATGAACATTAAGCAATATACTTTGCCTACCAAAAAGAGAATCCTGTTTTGTTAGAACACTCCTGAGAGTTGAAAAAGCAGCGTCTGCAAATTGGTACTTTGGTTCTTCGCGATTAAGAATAATGTCTAGGCCTGGGGATGTGGCTCAAGCGGTAGCGCACTCGCCTGGCATGTGTGCGGCCCGGGTTCGATCCTCAGCACCACATACCAACAAAGATGTTGTGTCCGCCAAGAACTAAAAAAAATAAATAAATATTTAAAAAAAAAAAAGAATAATGTCTAGCAGAAGTAAAAAGAGTACAATGAATTTTCTGGTGGTGCACTGCATGAACACTCTTGTGAACAGAAAAGACCACTTTCCCAAGACCAGTGAGGGACCTAGGTCCTGCTTGGGAAGCATGGCTTCCAGTCCTGTCACCACTCTAAGCCATATTACCAAAATTACTTGGGAGAAAAATGTATTTCTCTGCACATCTCAAGCAGCTTTCAACTTGGCTCTGTAATGAGGAGCAACATACCAGAGCTGATTTTGGATAGAAAGAGCAACTTTAGAAGGAGCAAACAGCTTATGCTTGCTTCCTAGGAACCCAAAATAAATTTGCTTTCTAAGTGTGTTCCCAGTGTTTTCATATTGGGTATGATTGTGTTCAGTTCAGGAGAACATGCCGTAAGAGCATACTTCCACTTTTAACATTCCAGTTGGTTCAATTTGTTGGTTTCAGCTTTCATGCCTACATATGCTTTTGCCCATCCTTGAGAAGACTCCAGTCCCAAGGGATGGCTAACTTTAAAGCCTGCAACCTGCATTCTATTATCCCCAAAAGCATGTTGTCTGGGCAGCCTCTAAGCCTTTTCCTGTCATTTCCCTTATTGCTGGAAATGCTGTCTTTCTGAGTTCTCTTGTTCTCTTCTCCAGTTAACTTCTGCTCTGCTCGCTGCTATTGAATTATCCTCTGCCAACCTTGCATTCTCTTGAAACACTTGCTAAGCAGATGGTGACATTTGAATTCTGCAGTGATTTCCAGCAATGCCACAGTCCTGAGCTTTGGCTCAAGTTATCTCTACGGTAATTCAATGAGTAATTCAGGTTAAGTAAGTTAATGAGTTCAATAAAAACTTAAGCAATCAGAACCTTAGGTGTGTGTGTGTGTGTGTGTGTGTGTATGTGTGTCTGTCTGTCTGTCTGGTTGCGAATGAGTTTTTACCATTGGGGTCTGAACAAGTTAAAGTCTTCATACTGCCAAATTGAGTACTTCTTTCTTCCATAAGCCCCATTGTCAAATAAGGCACTTCATGGGAATATATGTATGGACTGCTCCCTGAAATCATGGCAGCCAGTGGAATGTTTTACCAAAATTTGAAGCCGTTTTAGCTACTAGTACTACTTCCCCACAAGCCTCCAGACAGCCTGTCATGCTTCGGTAGGATGCTATGCACCACGGCCAGTCTCTGACACCTTCCTCATGGTACAACCTTAGCAGAAGGACCTCCTTCACCACAAGGAACCCCCTTCAGGGCTTGTGGTTGACACCGCTGCTCTGCTTTGCAGGAATACTAAAATGAGCTGGAGAATTCACATTGAGCAGATCCTCCACATCCAGGAATGACAGGGTTTAATGCCTTCTGAAAATCAGTGACACTCCTTCGCTCCACCATATTAAGTGTTCTCATCCCTTCTCTTCAGGTTCCTGTGTTGGAAATCTTGTCTCTAGTTTCCCTTCTAAGTAGCGTCAGCTGCCTGTTTGGCCCCCTGACACCTCCTCAGTCTTCATGCTGAGGACAAAATGATGAATTAGCAGCGATTTAATTCTCTGTGAGATAAAGATGTCTCCAGTGTCAACTCAAACTTCCTGAAAATGCAAAAGCCCTAGCATGTAATATCACTTTAAGATGCCAAACAGCTGAGATCAGGGGGTTAATGCTACTGCCATATCATTTTTATGTCACTTAGTTCCTTGGATAAAAGTCCATTTTAATCAAACTTTTCATCATTTCCTCATAGCCAATATATCCTTGATGCCAGTTAGAATATTTGATATTAATTATTCAGTTGAAGGCCTCCATTATGAGTTTAGTTAGAATATTAGTGATTTAAAACATGTTAAGACCCATTACACTACTGATGTCCCCAAAGTAGCTTTAACTAAATCTTGATGGGCCATATATATTAAATTCCATAGATTTTTTTACTTTTTTCTCATTTTCCATAGAAAATTCTAAACTAGTGCATATTTGCTGGCTAAGTACTCTATTTAGAGGAAGAATATGTGCCTGCTATTTCAAGAGTGCCAAATTTGACATTACCTTGGACTTGAAATATGTTAAGCTTGGTAAGCTGAGTTCCATGTTTTCCTTCCTGAATACACTTACATAAGGTTTAGAATTTACTTCCCACTTCCCCGGCCAAAAGAAAAGAAGGGATTTGTGTGTGTGTGTGTGTGTGTGTGTGTGTGTCTGTGTTTGTGTGTCTGTGTGCGTGCGCCTAGGCATCTGCTTAATATAGAGTATTGCTAATTTCTCGTATTCTTTGGTAATTCTTGATGTTTTCTTATTTTATTACCATCCTAACCATCTGCCTCCAGAAGCTCATTGCCCTGGAATTATAGTGGTGATTTTCTTAACAATACTACACTGTTTTGCACAATTCATACTCTCATTCTGCACCCACCTCCCCCTGTCTTTTATCTCTCTCCAGCCATGTGCTACTGTCCCTTGGCCCACGTTCCAGGGTTTGCTATATGCAGGCATCCTGTATCAACCTACAGCAAGTTTTTCATCCACCAGAATATCTGATTTGTATACTTGTGAGGCCTATGCTTTATGATTATTTTAAATGGCATACATCACTAACATATGTAAGCATCTTGGATTAAAAAAAAAGTTGGTGTCTCACCACATAGACAAATATATATTATTCAATGGGAGTATTTAGCAGTAAAATCACTGTTTATTTTCTCTTTTTTTAATACCAAGATCTGCATGAAATTGTTTCAAAGTGTCATGATTTTTCCTAGTCAATGATACTTAAAAATTAAATCAAACTATGGACAATGGAGGCAAAGGGGGAGGAGTCATAAGCTGTGTTGAGTATTAGCTTGTCCCCTTTTATCCTCCCAATCGACTGGGTAGTAGTCTTCACAATGATCCTTAACTAAAAAAAAAAAGAATTCATCCTCCAAGTGGCAGAATCCAGACCAAAATTCAAACCCAGATCTTTCTGGTTTCCAAGGCCTTTTTTATTTTACTTTGCCACACCACTAATGTTGACATTAGAATAATCCCCTTTTTTTCTTGAAATCATATGTTTATAGGACAAAAGATATTTCAGATCATATTAAAAATACTTTCATGGCTGTGTATGTAGCTCAGTGTAGAGCACTTGCCTAGCATTCACAAAGCCCTGGGTTCCATCCCCAGCACTACCACCCACCCAGAATACATTCATATTCACTTTTCTTTTAGGGTTCAAAAAAGGGGGGAAATGTTAAAATCTACAGGTTTTAAAATAAAAAAAGTAATCAAATGCAAGAAATAATTTGGAATTTATGTAGATTTTTAAAAAATGCTTTTGGCTGGGAGCGATAATGCATACTTATAATCCCAGAGGCTCAGGTGACTGAGGCAAGAGGATGGCAAGTTCAAAGCCAGCCTCAGCAACTTAGTGAGGCCGTAAGCTACTTAGCAAGACCTTGTCTTTAAATAAAAAGATAGAAAGGGCTGGGGATGTGGTTCAGTGGTTAAGCACCCCTGGGTTCAATCCCTAATACCTCCCCCAAATACTTTTGAACCACATAGTCTTTATTCTTATATCACTATGATAAGTTTTTCCTAAGTTAAAATAACATGGCCCCATTTTCCTAATTATTCTGTTCCTATGGGAGCAGACACAAGGCTGTGCATGGTTCTGGCTGTGTGGGGCACAAGTGCCTGTACTCATATTACTGGACCAGACTGCCAGCCCCCAGACCCCAGTCCCCTGCCTTCAGATTTCACTCTGCAGCCCTCTCCTAACAGAAGCACTTGGAAAGTGGGAAAAGGAACCATAAAGGAACTCAATTATTGAGTTTTGTTATGCTCTAAGAGCTCTATAGGTTCTTTAAATATGTCACCTCATGTATTTCTTGTAACAGTTCTGAAATTATTATCCCTGTTTTGGATGAAGAAACTGAGGCTCAGAGATGCAAAATAGCATGGTTAAGATTGTACACAGAATCAGCGGCAGGCTTTAGATCTAGTCCAGTTTCTTCTACCTCTGGAACCTCTGTGCCCTCCACTACATCAGGCTGTCTACAACTGGGCTGGCTGTGAACAGGCAGAAGAGAAGCAGCCCATGACAGTCCTGTGGTGAGGCAGCCCTCACTGTGCTGGTCTCACCCTGACACACTGAGTGTACATACACCCAGGGATGTTAAATGAACAGTCCCCTGGTAGGCGTTCAAAACGTCTAAGAACAGCAACCATGAACCCAGAACTCCCCTTAGCATATTTAAACTCCCACTGTCTTCCAGCTGAAATATCCTTAAAACAGTGCACTTTTTTTTTTAAAAGACTGCCTCTGTGTTACGCTAGAGGGTTAGAAAAAATTACCAGTTTTCCACTTCAGCAGTTTTCATAGCCAGGAAAGTATGGTTGGTCCTTTCATGGTATAGTGCTGACAGATCCTCGGGGGATGTGGCTGAGATGCAAATGCCAGATAACTGTGGAAGGACTGCTTCAGCTGACTCTGCAGCTCTGAGTCCAGAGAAGAGAGGTTTGGCAGTTGATCACCATGATGGTGCCACAGGAGCCCATCTGTGCCCTGGATCTCATGTGACACAGGCCCCACGACCTCCGTCACTGTGCCAGAAACACCTTGGTCCAGCTCCATTATTTCCAGCAAAGGCAAACATTTGTGGTACAAATGTGAGAAGGGTTGGTACAAAAAGAGCAGCTTCCAGAATGTGTTCCCACTTATATTCCAAGACTTCAATTAAGCCTAGATAGAAGTGGTTGGGGCTTGTCCCAACCAAGGGCTGCCCCACTCAACAATCAGCAGAACTGACCCTTATGGTTGAACATGGAATGACATGTTAAATAGGTGGGAACCTGGCAATTCTCGTTGGCCATTCTCCACCAACAATATGCTGTGAGGCATCATTAGTCCCCTTCAAATTTGGCCATTGCTTGGAAGTGCAGACAGGGTGGTGACTGCTAGATAAGGTTTCTGCCCACTAATTGCTTACATGTAGCAGAAGCAAATGCAGACTCATTTCCAGAAATGATAGTGTCTGACAGCCTGGTTTTCACAAGGTACTGGAAAGAATTGTAATTGTTGTAGCAGGAGTTTAAGATGGAAAATAAGCATGTTGAGCTATTTTGAGAAGGAATTTGCTACAGTGAAGTTATTTTCCTGGAAACAGTTGTATAAAATCAGGATGGAGTTTGTATCAGGCTTCTTGGTCACTTTCCATTAATGTGTTGGTGCCTTTGACAATTTACACTAAATGGTCTGAATGTGAAACACCCTTTTATGGTTTTTTCCAACATCAAAATCAGGTCTACATATATAAGACAGAACTTCTAGCCAATGTGTTATATGAGTAATTTCCGGATGTGTTGCCTGTACTGTGGCCAAGATAATGTGATGACTGCCGGCTGTGGGCTGGTTATAGACAAGTCACTTACATTACCACTATGTCCACAGTTGGAACTTCTCAGCTTGTCCCTCTTCTGGTCACTTCTTTCATATCTAATTTAAAAAAAAAAAGGTCAGCTGGAGCTATCTTTGCAACTTTATTAGAGCTAAGAAAGTCCTTTACCCTTTCTTATTCTGCCACTTGACAACTATTTACTGACCACCTACTAGGTTTAAAAATACCACAGGGCCTGGAGGATTCCACACTAAGCCCACAAGGACACTGTACCTGTCCTGTGGAGGTTATAATCTCATGCAGAAGATAGTAATTACACAATCCCAAATAAAACATAAAACTGCAACTCTGCCAATTACAAAACAAGGAAAGGTACATGAGTCAAGAAAATGTAATGAGAAGTTGGACCAAATCAAGGGAGGCAGTGTTGTTTTAATGGAGATTAAAGAGAAGAAATAAGAAATATCCCAGGCAGAGAGAACAGCCGTACAGAGGCCCTTGTGGGAAGAGAGAGTTTGGTAATGGACACTGAAGGAGGGCTGCATGGCTGAGATAGAGACCACAAGAGTTAGCAGGAAAGGAAGGTAGACGTCAGACCAGGGGCAGGCAAGTTAAGGGTGTATTTATTCAAAGGTGATTTAGAAACCTTTGATGGATTGTAAACCGGAGGATGACATAGATTTGTGTTTTAAAATCTTCTTCCAGCTGCAGGATAGAGACCAGTTCAGAGGGAGGCTGGAGTGGATGCAGACCAGTTCAAAGGTATTTGCTATCGTCAGGGGAGAGATGATGGTAGTGTCTACCAGGGCTGTGGGGACAATAGCCAAACCGGAGCAAGGTGGTGAAGAGAACTGACAGGCCTCCGTGATGGATGCCTCTGTGGTGTAAGGGAAAAGCAAAACTAGGTGTCCAGAATGATCCATATACAGCAGTGTGGGAGGTGGCCCCTTCCCTGACAGGGACACTGCTTGGGGAGAGCACAAGGTTTGGGGGGATGATCATGAGTGCAGGCGGTGACATGTTCCATCTGAAGGGCCTTTTGTCTCCAGATGTGCTATAGGATGGCTCCATGTGGACAGGAATTAGACAGGCTGAAGTAGGATGCTGGACAAATGCGTATTTGTGAAAACTGAACAAAAGTCCCCAGGGCATATCATGGAGGGATGATGTAATAAGCCACAGAATCTCATACTCAGTAGAAAAAGAGGGAGGTGCACAGTGCCAATCACAAAGGCCTGGGCGGGTACCAGTCTGTGGTTATGACATGTCGCCTCTGCTCATGTTCACTGCAGAGCCTTATCTATCACTGTCTGTGTAATTTCATTCTGGAAATGATATTTTTCTCAAGTAGGAAGAATTGATGGCTTAATGTCATCTGGCATTCTGTGACTAAGCATAGCCCCGACCTCATAAACCATAAGCATGAGGGTAAGAAGAAATCATAGGAATGATTTGGGTCTGTGCTTATGAGACCAAAAATCCTCATTCTTCAGAAATACACATTGAAATATTTAAGGGCAAAGAGGCACTAGTGTCCAATTTATTCCCAATTGGTTCAGAAAATGCTAGTATGTATATTTAGTAATATGTGCATGCATATACATGTATGTATATACAGGGAGAAAGATGGAAGGTGGAAGAGAAGGAAACGGAACAGGATGGAAAAAAAGAGAATGAATGACACAGTAAAGAAGGCAAGATGTAAGAAATAGGTGATTTTGGATAAAGGACACAGGGAGTTCCTTCTACTCTCATTGCTTGAGCAACAAAGATAGCAAAGACTACTGGAAGTTCTAAAAATTTTATAGGAAAAAATTCAAAATTTAATCAAAACATAAAGGTCTCATTCTGATGTCATAAGCTGGCTTTTCCCCCAGACGCAGACTCTGAGGCAAGGATTTGAGTGGAAGAAAAGACCCAGTGCAGAGAGCAGCAAAGAGCAGGTGACTGCTGCAGGCAAGCCGGGGCTGTTGGTTCTGCTTGGGCCTTCTGAGACAGTGGGGAATGCACCTTGTCCCACCTGCAGTATGGGAATATTGAGGCATCCATCTTTTTGAGTCCCGTTTGACACTGACTAAGGTTGCTTCTAAGGAGCCAACTCCCCAACACTTCTGCCCATTCAGTGCACTGATGACAGAAAGCCTCAAACCAAAGAACAGGTGGACTTGGAGCAAAGAGTACAGTGGACACTGAGCGCCAAGAGGGTGAGGATGGGGCACAGGAGTGCCACCACAACTAGTAAGTGTGAAGTCCCAGGGTCAAGGTGGATCAGTCCTGAATGCCTTTTATGAGAGAAAAATGTATAATGATTAAGTAGCCCCAGACAATCCTGATGCCTTCATTTTATTTCTGAAGTAGGGTCTCTGGGAATTGGTCATGTCTTACATGGAACGCAATGAATACCAATAGCACCAACAGAGCAGCCTGAGAGGGCAACCCTGGAAGAATGCATTTTTAGTTTCTTTTTGTTTGATGAATAAAGAATTTATTTTAAAAAATGATGTAAGGTCTTTGATAAGATCATTTTCTGTTAAGCCCATGCTCAGAACATCATTGAAATACAGCAGCACCCCTGGGGATTATGGAAAGCCTTAGGAAAATGGAAATTTGGTGCTAAGGTGCTTACCTCAAGCTCACCCATTAATGAATGATGGGGATTTGGGTGTCTGCGGTGACTGTATGATCGTGGCTGTAAATGCACACAAGGTAAAGTTTTGTGTGGATTTCACATGCCACCTTTGCTCTGACTAATGGTAGGAATTTGGTCAAATACAGAAGGTAGTCTTATGGCTTGGTCATATAGTTCCTGTGGTCTCCATGGTCTTACCTTAGCATTAGGTACCCATGTTGAATCCATGAGGCCTATAAAATTGGATCAATCACACTCAGTTCCATTAAGATGCTTAGTCTCATCCTCTTAGAACAGAAAGTATTATGTCATGAGTCAAACAGGCTACAGGATAAATTCTTCATGTGTAATTATCAGGTCAAAGAATGTGAATATTTTTAAAGTTCCTAATATATATTTCCAGATTGACCTCCAAAAAGGTTGCACCAATTTATACCCCACCTGCTCTGATTATAAATCATTTGTAAAACCTATGTCAATTTAATAGGTTAAAAAGTAGCAATTATGATCACAAACTGTTTCATTTGTGATTTCTTTATTATTAGTAAGGTTGAATGTTTTTGATATATTTATTAGACTTTGTTTTTTAAGTCAGTTGTGATTTATCTGTTTGTATATCATTTCTGTTTATCTTTTCTTCTTGATTTTTAGAGCTCTTCATATGTTAAGGACAAAAACATTTTGTCATATCTTAAACTATCTTATTTTAACATTAAATTATATTTATGGTAAATAGAAACTTATAAATTTTATATGTTAGATCTTCAATCTTTTTACTTTTGATTTATTCATGTGCTTTTATTTACAAAAGGTCATCTCTCATTATGAGATATTTATCTATAATTCTCTTCTAGCATTCTTATGATTTTGTTTATTTTGGTACTTCTACAGCAGGAATGCTTTGAACACATGTCATCCTGAGCACTAATGCACTTTCATAGTGTAGTTTCAAGCAGTATCGACTATAATATTGCTAAAGTCATAAAGGATACACAACGATAATGATTGACATCCATACTAAACGATTCTAACAAACATTGTAGAAGATTTCTATGCAGTTTATCAAGACACATCAAACAGAATCAATTTACATCTTACTTTCACTGCAGTTATGCCCTCTGCCAGGATACTGAGTATCAGGAAGCATCCCAGCCTGGACCCCTGGCAGGTGGTATTGCACCGAGTCTCCAATGTCCTGGGACTAATCAAGATCCACCCAAATGGGCTTCTTTCTTATGGTGACACTTTCTCTTGTGAAATATATGCTCTTCTCCTTGACCCACTGCCAGCTGATGTGACCCTCTGCAGCATGAGCAAATTCTGCCTGTTAGGCTAAAAAGCATGCCCTGCATCTCAACATGTGTCCCTCAGAACTGGTTGGTGAGGACTCTACATGTGCTCCTCAAAGACAGAGAACTTTACATCACTGGGAGTTGCTCTTCAAATTTCTATGAAAAGGAGATGCAGTTTTGCTGGAAGAAGTTGTGTCTTGAGATACTATAGGTGTTAGTTTGGCTAAACCCAAAGGAACTCTGAGAGGAGGGATTCTTAATCTGGAGTCCATCCATGTCAAAAGTGTCTATCAATTGGTCTCAGAGGATCCTCAAACTCTCCGAAATTACATGCCAAACTTTTCTTTTACAATTTTTTTTTTTAGTTGTAGGTGGACACAATACTTTATTTCTTTTTTACGTGGTGCTGAGGATGGAACCCAGAGCCTCATGTGTGCTAGACAAGCGCCCTACCACTGAGCCACAACCCAGCCCCACATGCCAAACTTTTTTATGAATAACACTTTGTACATATTCCTTGGAGAAACAATGAGCAAGAGGGTTTCATGACCCAAAAAGTTGAAGACTTATTCAATTAGTACAATTTACTGTAAACCCTTCTTAAAGGGGTCATTTAAAAAAAAAAAAAAACAAAAAAAAACTTCATATTCTGATTCCAGTGTGGCTAGCTAGCATCCTTTTACAACAGAATAATAATGCCTTCACAGAGATTATTTCATATGTAAAGATTTATGAGAGGGAACTAGCCAAACAGTAGCTTACCATGTTGGAGGGTATCTTTAATATCAAAGAGAACATAATAGTTTTTGCAAGAAACCTTACTATGATCTTTCAGCCCTACGCAGCATAGTGGACATATGGACTTCTATTCTGGACAGCTTTTTGGCCGGCTTTGAAAGAGAACCAAACCTTCCCAGCATATAAGTCCCAGAAAACAGGTTGTAGGGCATCGAGCTCTTGATCATGTGCCCCATCTCTCCCCACTGAAACACCAGCCAGCAATGTGAAATGCAGGAACCTGCCTAAGTTTCAGAGGCCAGATTTGTGTGTTCACCAGTGCTACCTCAAGAAGGATTTACACATTCTGCCCTCTTCCCAGCTCTTGAAAAATAACATCCTGTTCCAATCCCCAGAAAGAGGGAGAGGAAGCACTCATGAGCGTGAGCAGGCAGCCAACACCATGGGAACAAAAAGTACGATGTGGACTCCCCTGTAAATTTCAACAGCATAATACCACAGGAAATCCAAAGAAAGTAAAATATTAATATTAAACCATAGCCACCCTGCCAGATATTATTTAGATAAATAATCCATTTAAGGTTTGTAGGATATTGTAATATGTCTGTCTATACCTATATTGTATATAGTCATTCATATACAATATGAACACTACTGTTCATATCCAATTGTCCACTGGGAATAGTTTATATTTGAAAGGAATAGAGACATGAGCGGCAAATGTATTTTATTCACTCTTCTTCTTAAAAGCCAAATGTCCTCAAATAAAATACTGATGAATGGCTAAATATTTAAGGGCTGCTATATCTCATAATATGGATTTGTGGCCTCACCTGGCTCCTCCCTTTCTTTGACCTTTTTGCCTAATGGCGGGATATTAATAAGAGAAAGACGGTTACATAAAACATCCTTTGAATCTGAATGTCTTCATATATCAGTACATTTCAGGTGGCTAAAGATGGAATGAGCCAACCTGAAAGCAACAAGCTGCTCACTGTCCCTGACAAATTAGGCTGAAAGGCATTCTTACTTAAGAAGTCAGGAAGGCCGAGGGTCAAGCCACCAGGCCCTGGAGTGCAGCTGCTGGACCACCTTTGGCAGTCTCCAAGGGAGCAACCAAAGAAAATCCAGCACAGAAAATACCTCAAAAAATCAACAGGGAGAGTAAAACAAAAAATAACCAGATGTCCCAGAAGACTCTGCTGGTATTATGAAGGAGGCTAGAGCAGGAGTAACAGGGTTTGGATTTTATCAACCTTACTAATAAAAGTCACTTGGCTCTCCATTGAGAAGAGCAGTTGGTACAAGATGGAAAGGTTTTAAAGACCATTAATTTCTTGAAATGAAACAGCTGGCCTTATTGGCTATTAAATAATGAGCCAGATTCTCCCCAGTGCCTAAGTCACTCTCTGGTAGTAAATTAGGCATTTAGGGAGGCACATTAACTCTTTAAGAAGATTAGAGTTCGATTTAGAGCACTTGATGCATGGGGGAAAGTTAGAGGGAATCTGGCTGAAGCTGAGCACAGGCAGGATGAAGAGGGGATGGACTCTGATGGGAGCAGGTGACACCTGTGACTTTTGTGAACTGGGCAGCTTGGTGAGCACAGTCGTTGAGCAGTGTTCAATATACTCTTCTCAAGTTGACTGAGCCCATGAAGGCAGAGGGAGTTGGCTCTTTATTTATCGATTCGTTCATTCCATAAACTTTTAAATAAAAAAAATACTATGTAGCTGAAACTGAGCTAGGCATAGAGAAGTTGTTCCTCAGTAAAACGGAGTCCTTGTCACCAAGGCTTTACCACCTGACTGCTTGCAACTCTGAGAAGGAGTGAAAGAGAGACAAGTAAATAATAATCATAATTGGATAGAACAAGGGCTAAATTGTATACACTGGATTTGACTTTTAGCACTTTGTACAACATTCTACCCATTGAAGAGGGTGGTTTGACCACATTTGCATTGTAGAAATAGCTCCTTAATAATTTCATGGAGAATAAATTGGAGGGACAAAACTGGGAACAGGAAGGGCAATGTGAAGTTGTTGATATGATCATTATGAAAGATGCCTAGGAGCTGGAATGAGGCTAAATAGGGAATGCCTGGAGGGGGAGAGAGGACTCTGCCTTGGGGAGGTGAACTGACCTGTTTTAAGGGCTGATTAGACGTGTACATTAAGGGAAAGAATGGGGTCTAAGGTAACTCTGGAGTCCCAGGCTTGGGCAACTGGGTGGAGGGAGGATCCATTCTCCTGATGGAAAGGTAAGGTGGAGACAGCTCTGGGCCCGAGAAGCATGAGGAGATGGCACACAGAGAACTAGAAGTCCTCCATGTGTAGTGCCTAATGAGATTTGAAAACTACATTCTAGAAGGAAACTGAGATTCATAAAACTGCATGGTTCCTATAATTTAAACGAAATCCAGGAACCATATTTTGCTTTGCTTTTTCTGCCAGAGGAAGGGATTGTGGAGATGCGGATGTCTCCAAACGGAGGCTCCATCAATGCTCACCATTAAGAATATCCAAGTGATGAGAAAGTAACAAATAGAAAATGATCATCTCTAGAAAAGCCAACTTCTTTTTTCCTGGGAATATTAATAGTTAATAAACCATGGACCTAAATATCAGGAAATTTATACTCTGTGAGAGAAGCAGAAAATTGCACAGGTTGCAGACTAGACAAATTAACAGTTCTTTCTCTGTCAGCACTTAAAATCTATACTGCCGTTTCTCTCTATGGTATGAGGTGAAACGTGCCAACAAATTGGCTTAGATGATATATCTGAAAATGTGGAAGAAATTATATATTGGAAGAAAAAGGAGAAATTCTTATATATTAAGAAGTGTTGACAACTTCACCGCAGCATAGCAAAAATGTCCTTAAAGATAAAACACTTATTTCAAATTTTCAGAAACCACGTTACGGAGTTCTATACTCTATACAGCAAAAGTCGTTTTTAGAAAGAAAATTGACATCAAAGTGGCCTAAACCAATAACCTTTGTGGCTGCTTCATGGTGAGAACCTCATTCTTTAGGAATGTGAAAAGCATGAAATTAAAAGGGTGGAGAGTTTGTGGATTGTCCCAAGAGAACTGAGCAAAGACAGACAACAGACAGGACTAAACATGTCACTCACTGTTTTTTCCCCCACAAGCCAATATGTCATCCTGGTGCCAACTGCATCATGGCCCCAGGAAGAGCTTTCCAGGTAGATGGTCATGAGCTGCCCCAGCTGTGCTCCATGTAAGTGTAGTTATCCACAGCCCCCCCCCCCACATCCCACAGCTGGCTGTGTCTCTACCACCACGATCTGCAGGGAACAATGCTCCTCTGGAGTAATTCCAAAAAGATCTACACCAACAGTGCTTGTTTGTGCCATTGGTCCTCAGAGAGACCCAGGGGTGTTTCTCACAGTAAATGGCCCCGTTTTCTAGCACATGCCAGAATCAATACAGACTCATTGACGAAGGGCTCTTACTAGGGGCAGCTTGGCATCATTTTAACATGCTGCCTGGAAAATTAACAGCAGACCAAGCCTTTCCTTTCACAGTTATAGGTTAAGAGTTTTGAAATGGGGATTCTTGGCTTTAAATGTACATGATGACATTCTTTTCTGTATTGCTAAGGAGGGGGCTGGAAAGTAAGAAGGCACCTCCAGGAGCTTCCACGAGGACAGATGCCACCGAGAAGTGACAAAAGAGATGCCAGACCAAAAGCAGCGTTCACAGACTTAAAAATAGAACCTGTGGCTTCATGTGCCCTGCAAAGAAAGTTTCATTGTGTCCTTTGTCAGTGACCCATCTCACAAGCTCCCTTGGTGGTGGAGAAGAGAAAGCCACCTCCTCTTTGACTTTTTGTTGGCACTAGCAGAGCAAGGCATGAAGCACACGTCAGGACACCTTTTTAAAAATGCTATTTTTAAAGAACAGTTTTAGGTTCACAAAAAAATTGAGAGGAAGGCAGAGAGATTACTCATAAACCCCCAAACTCACACACACAGAGGCCGCCCTGTTGTACACATCCCTTACCAAAGTTGGTGCCACCGTTAGAATTGGTGGACCGACATTGACACGTCATAATCGCTCATAATAACTCAGTCAGTGTTAGGGTTTTCTCTTGGTGGTGTGCATTCTGTGGGTTTGGTCAAATGTATAATGATGGGTATCCTCTGTTACGTTATCATAAAGAATGGTGTCAATGCCCTAACAATCTTCTGTGCTCAGCCGATTCATTCCCCGCTACACCCAAACCCTGACAACTGCTGACCTTTTAACTGTCTTCATGATCTAACTTTTATGGTGTCATATAGTTGGAACATAGTATGTAGCCTTCTCAGATTGACTTCTTTCATTTATCAATATGCATCAATTTTTTTCTCTTTGCTTTGTCAGGGCTCGATAGTCCACTTCTTCCTAAGCTTGATCATATTTCATCGTCTGGACGTATTAATCTATTTATCCACTCACCTACTAAGATCATCTTGTTGTGGGGGTGGTTACAAGTTTGGGCAATAATGAATAAAGCTGCTTTAAACATATGTGTGCAGGTTTTGTGGGAGCATAAATTTTCAACCAAGGAATGTGATTGCCGGATCATTTCATAATAGTATGTTTAGTTTTATAAGAAACCACCATTCTTCCACAGTGGTTCTATGGTTTTGTCTTCCCACTGTAGTGAATAAGAATGCTTGTTGATCCACATCTTCACCACCATTTGGCGTTGTCAGTATTCTGTATTTGCCATTCTAATAGGCATGTAGTGTATCTCATTGTTGTTTTAGTTTGTATTTCCTTGATGACACATGATGTAGAGCATCTTTTGTGTTTACCTGACATCTGTATATCTTCTTTGCTGAAATATCTGTTAATGTCTTTGTCCTGTTTTTTTAATTAGGATTTTTTTTTCTTATTGTTGAGTTTTAAGAGTTGTTTATTTTGGATAATGATTCTTAACAGATGTGTCTTTCTCCTTGTCTATGGCTTCACTTTTTTTTTTTTTTTGATAGAGCAAAAGTTTTCCATTTTAACAAAGTTCAGCTTATTAATTCTTTCTTTCATGGTTGTGACTTTGGTGTATTTAAAAAGTTACCACCATATCCAAGATCATTTGTTTTCTCCTGTTTTATCTTCTGGAAGTTTTATGGTTTTTCATTTTATATTTGGGTCCCTGATTCATATTAAGTTAATTTTTGTAAATAGTACAAGGTCTGGGTTTACTCTTTTTTTTCCCCCTTTCATACGAGGGGTGCTTAACCACTGAGCCTCTTCCCCAGCCCTTTTTAATTTTTTATTTTAAGACAGGGTCTCACTAAGTTGCTAGGACCTTGTTAAGTTGCTGAGGCTGGCTTTAAATTTGTGATCCTTATAGGCCTCTGCCACCAGGCCCGCCTATATATATAAAATATATATATTGGCATATGGATGTCCTGTTGTTTCAGCCTGATTTGTTTGTTAAGACGACTGCTTTTTCTTTTTTGTGTGACCTTTAACTAGATAGCTATTTTTATGTAAGCCTATTTCTGGGGCTTCTATTCTATTCCATTGAGCTATCCCGTGAGCTCTCTTGCCAGTGCTACCCTGGCTCGATTACCATAGATTTATAGTAAATCTTGAAGTTGAGTAATGTCAGTTCTTTAAGTTTGTTCCTTCTCCTTCAATATTCTATTGGCTATTCTGCCTTTGCCTTATATATAAACTTCAAAATCAGTTTATTGATATCCACAAAATAGCTTTCAGGGATTTGAACTGGGATTACATTGAATCTATTAATCAATTTGAGAAGAACTGACACCTTGATAATATAGAGTCTTCCAATCCATGAACATGGAATATCTCTCTATTTAGTTCTTCTTTAATTTTTTGGATCATAATTTTGTCACTTTCCTTATTGATCTTATGCTTATTTTCTGGACTTAGACCTAAGAATTTCATTTTGGGGGGATGCAAATGTAAATGCTATTGTGTTTTTTTATTTAATTCCACTTTTCATAGCTGGTATTTAAAAAGTGGTTGACTTTTTATATATTAACCTCATCTCCTGCAACCTTGCTATAATCACTTATTAGTTCCAACAGTTTTAAGAGTTTTGTTTTCAGTTCTTTCAGATTTTCTATATAGATGATCATGTCACCTGAGACAAAGACAGTTCTATTTTTTTCCTTTCCAATCTGTGTATCTTTTATTTCCTTTTCTTGTCTTACTATATAAGTTAGGACTTGAATATATTTCTGAGCATCCTGATTACTGCTTTAAAAACCAAACAAGCAGATATCCAATATCCATCAGGGCCAAGAAAAGCAAATGTTTGATGGAAATAGTTTTCTTATTTTTATCCTTGAAATGTGGTGGAGAAATGGAAAAATATTGTGAATAGGTACTAACTCAGAGGATTTGGTCACAATGGGTGACAGATAAATTATAAAGAAAAAAGTCAATACACATGGAGTTTAGTATTCAAATCCCATCTGGGTCAATTTTTCAAATAAAATAGAATAAGAGAGCCAAGAATGGTGGTGCATGCCTGTAATCCCCGTGGCTTGGGAGGCTGAGGCAGGAGATTGCAAGTTCAAAGCCAACCTTAGCAATTTAGCAGGGCCTTAAGCAACTTAGCAAGATCCTGTCTCAAAATAGAATATTTAAAAAGGGCTTTAGGTATGGGTCAGTGGTTAAGCTTACTGGTACCAAAAATATAATAATAATAATTTTTAAAAATAGTATTAGAGAGAACAAAGAACAAAAGTAGAATAAGTAGACAACAAATTTTAAATTTCACAGGATCGCTTAGAGATAAATAATGTTTGCAAAGTTTTTTTCTCTTTCACCAAGATGAAAATCACTAATGAAAAAAGTTCTTTTAATAGGCTCTTTACTGTATTCAGTGTTCTCAAGAGTGTCCCAGGTTCCCTGTTCTTGGGAGACACTTCAGTGCAGTTAATTTTTCAAGCTACTTAGGCAACTTCCTTCCTTGTGGATTGGTTCAGAATGATTGCTTTCCAAAGAAATATGCTTTTTTGGTTTTGGGTTTTTGGTTCTTTTTTTTTTTTTTTAATCTTGTGGACTCTTCCATAACACTTATTTCTGGAACATTGATAAGGATTAATGTCAATAGAAAGCAGCCTGGCTGTAGGCAGGTATCTAACCCTTATGTTTTGATGGAGTGAATGCAGAACCCATCCCACTGGATTGTTCTCTGCATTAATGTCCATCCACTCTTTAGGAACCTTTAGACAGTCTCTTACTTGGGATATTTGTAAAGACTGCTGCATTGGCCACTGAGCAGCTGCTATTCCACTGATGAGCACAAGAGCTGGCCCAGGAATTGGTTTCCCATAGACTCTGTTTCTTTCCCTATTCCCTTACCTTGACTGATATTTTCAGTGCCTTACATCAGGTAAACTTCTATATGTTGATTGACTGTAGATAAATGCCAAATAACAATGTAGTAGCTAGAATTTTATTAATATCATGTCATTTAAAGCAAGAGTTTTAGATCCTTTGTCAATTCTATTATGATGTGCATTCAAAGAACAAGATTAAAAAAAGAAGAAGAAGAAGGGCCCTCTCTTGCATGCACTTGTGACATTTAAGAAGTTGGGTAAAGCACATCCATAACCCTTATAATCATTTCAGCACCTGTACAGGAAGCTGCAGTGAAATTATTGGCACAGTACATAAGAGGACGTCTACTATAAAATAATATATCCTTAGAAGTTAGACTAATTAATATAGGACAAAATCCTAAGAATGGATGATAAGAGTAGAATCATAAGAAAACTAATATCCACATGATGGTGTCAAAATGGAGAGGCCCCAATGTTCAGGTAGTATAACAAATACTTAAATCCATAAAATGTAAAAAGTATTCCCATAAAAAAATCAGATAACCATAAAAAAAAAGTATTTCTCTCTTCCTAGAATTCTGATTTTTTATTTTTGTGGGCCCTGAAATCTCTTTTCAAAACAGAAATGAATAAATGTGAATTGTTCAGAAACTACATTTTGGAAACAAAAATGAGGGTAGGAGGCTTGTCCAAGTTAAGGAATTAATAGAAAAATTTGAGTGACCCATATAAGGGAGGAAAAAAAGTCACTGTGACTTCATCACTGTTTCCTGGCCTCTTGTCCTTATCTTCAGAGATGAGGTCTCCAGAGAGGTACCATTCCACTATGGGCTTAGAGTTCTAGTAGACAAACTGAAGGGCAGAGTCTCCACAGGGGTGGCTTTGTGCCCAAAGGGAAGGCAGCTGTGGTTATGCACCAGCACACACCAGAGGCCACCAAGCTACTGGGACTGTGCATGAATGGATGACAGTTTTAATTTCACTCCCCAGCAGAGGTGGTATTCAGCCAGCACTACTTCAAACCCATCTTGCAAATCACATTTTGTGGCTGAAAATTGGTTTATTGCACCGTCCCGTTTTAGAGGCCAAACTTCTCTGGTTTACAGTGGTGCCTTTGCTGACTGAGGTGGGACGGCTAAAGAATGATGCTCCTTCCTCTAATTGAAATGACAGCATATTCTTTCACAGATTAATTTTAAATTACCCATGTTTCTATCCTTTAATCAAGATGATAAAAACAGCACAGATAATTTTCTGCGCTATTCTTTTAATTTTTTTTGTTCAGACTAGTAATAGCAGATAGGCTCTTGACATTTATTGCCCCACAGAGTGGTTTTATTCCAAGCACAGGAGCTTTGGACTGTTTATCATTTTATCCTTAATTATTTTTAAAGTTGATTTTGGCTCACGTTAAAGTAAGTGAGAACTAAGGTTTAAATCATAGATTTCACTGAGATTCCTTCTGTGAACTTAAAGATGATACTTTCATAAAGAGATTTGTCCTCTGGATTATATCTCATGCTGAAATAAGGGCCTTCTTCCTGGAAGAAATATTTCTTCAAAATGAATACTCGCAAGAAGTGTTCATCTGTGAACTTTTACCAATTAGAAATGGCTCCACACTTAAGACACTTTAATAATGTCTGTTAAGCAGCATTTTAGCTCATTTTTATAACACATTCAGGTTTGGTGATTTATATTAAACATTAAACGTAATAAATTTAGATCTTTTTTCAAGTATGAGGCATAGTATCTCTGAATCACCCATTTTAGCAGAGTGCCCTGCAAGGGCCAATCTCACACTATCATTCATGCCTATATTAAACCAGGCTTCTCCTGTCTCTTCTTTGACATCTGTAATAATGGGAATGACATGTGTGTGGTGACACTGTAACAAGAGGGCATGTTGATATTGCTTCATGGCTGGGACCAAGGGTCCATGACCAAAGGGCAAGCTGGGGACATGCATCAACAACTTGCTGTCTCAAATTTGGCACGCAAAGCTATGCTAATGCCTATTTTTTTTTAATTATACAAAAATTCAAGGAACACATTTCAGTGCCTTAAAAAGAAGTTGGCTTTATATCCTTCTACATATGACAGCAGTTCTTCAAAGAATCCATCATAAGGAATCGAATTTTGAAACACAAATGGATCTCTTAATGATAGTCACATAAGAGACACTTAAAAACCTTCCTGTGCTTCCGCCATTCTGCAGATAGTTACTTCATTCTCCATGTGTTGATTCATGGGAAGGCATCAGATACTCAAGAACTTTGGAAAAAAGCTACTATCTTTGATGCAACAATAATTATAATAGACTTTTTTAGATAATCATAGCAAGTTTAAGTCTAAGATTTTTCTATTTCATACCAAAAAGGACTTGTAACAACGTTTTCATAACAATCTGAGTATCAAATACCAAATACCTAGATGCCTTTTGGAAATGTGTATTTGAGAAAATGCTCATAAGAAGCATTTGAATAGGGCTAAACATTAATTAATGCTTTCAATTAAAGACACCTGAGCAGCCTGAAAATTTAATTTGACTTTCTTAGAGTGAAAAAAAAAATGGCCAAAGAAGACACAACTCCAGCTTTTAGGCACTTGAAGTTATCTCCTCTGAAGCAGCTTTTTTTATTTTGGAGTGGGGGTACTGGGGATTAAACTCAGGGGCACTCAACCACTGAGCCACATCCCCAGCCCTATTTTGTATTGTATTTAGAGACAGGGGCTCACTGAGTTGCTTAGCACCTTGCTTTTGCTGAGGCTGGCTTAGAACTTGTGATCCTCCTGCCTCAGCCTCCCAAGCCTCTAGGATTACAGGCATGTGCTGTTGCATCCTGTGGAGGCAGCCTTTGTGTACTGGATTTAGAGCTTGTCCACACAGCCTGGCTATGGCTCACATTAGCCAGCCCAAATGCATCCCTCATGCATTCAGTCCTTAATCTCACACAGACTATTTTTACAGCCTGTGCACATGTGAAGTGCCCTGGGACTTGAGGTGCACTTCTCACAGAAACAATGCTACATCATTAAGTGCTATCTGGGTGAAGATCCATTTTTAAAATATTGTTGCTATGGGACATTGGCTGAAACACCTGCCCCAGTGTGGGTGTTCTCCACAGATAATAAATTCAGAATAATTCCATGCTCTCCTGTCTTGATACACCAGAGCCTGATACAAAAATGAAAAGTAATGAAAGGAAGCAGAATGAGGAAATAATACTTTTAAGAATGTCATTACATTGTTGATAATTAAAGCAGAAAAAAATATAAAATTGAATAACTAATCATGTTTCATCTCTTTTAATAATTGTGCTTGATATAAAGCAGCTTCAATCCAAGAGGATGAGGAAGTAGCTGGAAGCTATGCTGGAGGTTCTCAAGAGGCATCTGGCCTCTGTCCGTGCTGATGACTTTGGTTCCTTTGGGATGTTCTTTTTTCTTTAAAAAATTCTGTAGCCTAGACTGTTGCCTTTTCTCAGATTTTTTTTTTTTTTTTTTTTTTTTGCAATGAAACAAAGAACAAATGGAACCAATAGAAACAAGGAGAGGTTTCCTTGAGGTGTGTGGGAAGGACAGGGAGAGAAGGAGAGGACGGAGGAAACACAGAAAGTGGCCTTGTCTCTGATGGGAGTTAACTGAGGGATTCATGAGCGACACTTGGAACAAAATGGGGCATGCTCCATTCTCTTGCTGACTGATACAAGAAAAGCAAAAAAAAAAAAAAATGAAGAAGAGAGATTCTAGTGAGCAGTTCCCTGTGAGAGCTGGTGAAAGGCACTGAACCCAGGACAGCTGGGCTGTTGAATCGGTCGTTGCTAAAGTGGTAGTGACAGAAATGGAGCAAGGCTGAGGGGAGGGGATGCAGGTATGGAAAAATACAACCTGATTGTACAGAAATACAACTTCACTTCTACCACCATGTGGGAAATTGGTTGTTCTCATACAGGAAAGAAAATGCACAGTGCCTGCTGTCCAAAGACTCTTGTTTTGTGTGTATGAAAGGAATATTAGAGCATCACAAGAGGCTTTGAGCCTCCATTTGACCAATTCTGTGGCAATGCCTGTGACATAAGTTCAAAAGTCTGCCGGAATAGATGGAAGAATCAGAGATGTGCACTTTTGATTCCTGAACTCAGAGCATGTGACCTGCATGCATGGTAATGAGGACTGAGGGATTCAGAGACATTGGGAACCATGTGAAAAGGAGAAGCCAGTCATCTCCCTCCAACAAAGTGTGTGTGTGGCAAGTGGGGAGGTACATGCTATTCCGGAAGGACTTAAGGATGGACATCATGATGATGGGAGGGGAGGGGCATGGTAGCAGCCTATATCCATTGGCTGCCTGTTGTATGCAAGCCCTATGCTGAGTATTTCATGTGTGTCAACTCATTTGATCCTCACCTGATCGACAACGTTCTATTGTATCTTCCTTCTACAACTGAACAAAAGATAACCTCTTGAATTTCTTACCAGATTTTAATTCAGTAACCCCAAATGCAACCAAAACGAATCATGCCTTCTTTTAAAATAATCTAAAGCCATACTCATTTGGATGAACTGCAACCATTTGAAACATAACAAAAGATATCACTGAGATCTGCCGGGGTCTTGAGTATGCTCCCTTATCCTGTGCTTCACCCTCCACCCAGCTTCCACCTCCCTTCCAATCCTAGCTGCTCCTCTTCTAACTCTGTGTATACGGCCAAACCCAGCCCCAGGCTGCTCCTCACAAACCAAAATATAAAGAGGTGGGGTCAGGTTTTCAACATTTCAATTATTTTGCTGAAAATACTTAGAATAAAGAGCCATGTTACCCAAGACCACCCTAAGGCATTGAAGGACATTTTCAAATATTATATAACCAATCAAGAGAGAGGTTAAAAATCCAAGCAATGACAATGGGAAATGATTCCCTGTAGACACGCACTACCCTATATGGTAGCCACAACCATATGCAGCTATGACACTTAAATGTAGATAGCCAAATGGTGACGTACTTTAAATGTAAAGTACATATCAGTTGCCAATACTCAATACTAAAAGCATATTTTAAATATCAATTATTTTTATAGCGACTATGGGTTAAAATGATAATATTTGTATACATTGGATTAAGTCAAAACATTATTAAAATTGCTTTCACCTGTTTCACTTTTCTTTTGACTGTGACTACTAGAAAATTCTAAGTTATATGTGTGGTTTGCCTTATTGTCTATTGGGAAGCACTATTATAGACCCTAAAACAAAGAAGCTCCGTAAATACAGTGTGCTGATAGTTTCTGCTAAGCCACCATGCTAAAAGTTTGATGGGCACATGTTCAACCTGAACCTTCTTTTTGGAAAACATTTTTCCCCTTAAATTGTGCATAATGCCAGGCACACCTGGATTTCTGGATAATTGCACCCACAAGTGGCTACATGCAGACACAATTAGGTGCTTGCAACTTGTTTGAAGGCACAGGTGTCTAATTGTGCCCACAAATGGCCATTTGGCAGGCACTATTCATTGTGCACACAGCTGATTATAGGCAGAAAATGGCACTAACCAAAAAGGAGGCCTGGGTAGTGGAGGCATGAAAATAGGTCCCGGGTAACTCCACAGTCTTGATAGGATCATTCTTTTCTGGTTTAGTCTTTTTTGTGCAATGCCCGCAAAGGTGTTTATGGCGAGAGGCATATTTGGAATGTAGAGGCTGGGAGATGAAAAGTGTGGGCCCCATCTCACAAAGTAAATGCTGTCTTGAGCTTTTAAGTAAATTGGGGCTAACAAAACCCACATTGTCAACCTGAGTAGCCTTAAAGTGGAATCCACCCTGCTGGGACCGGCTGTTTATAATGACTAAAAATGATGGAGTGTGTGGGAGAATCCCCGGGGAACCCTTTGGTAAATAGTAGTTTTTAAAGGGTTAATCCAACCTAATGAATCATTTAGTGGGGATGAGAAGGCCAGAGTGGTAGCCTCAGGAAGAATCAGAGGCATTTATTTAAATGCAGAGCCCTTGGAAAAGGGGGCGGTAGGCCGGCAGCCCTTGCAGGGGTCAGCATCCCCAGATGGGTGTAATTGATATCCCCAGCAGCTGAAACAACAAATCTGGACATGGAAACACGTTCACTTACACAGATTCCGGTGTCCAAAGGAAATGTGTAGCAACCCAAGCCCTGCCTCTTGCATTTTAGGGCAAGTGTCGGGAATAAGGAGTCTGCCGGTCAGCTGTTTCTCTCCCCTTGTATTTCAGGAAGGGCTTTGAACCATATTTCACTAGTATTGTGGTCTCCTGCAGAAAGCAAACCTAACCAGCACTGGTGATCCTGAGTACCAACCTCAGGCCACAGCAGATTCAGTGGTCATGGAAGTCCCTTGTTCAAATGCACAGCTCAGGTGTGCCATAAACTGATGGTCAGAGCCTTGGTTTCTGAGCCCCCTGGAAGGCCAAGAATACTTGAGAAACTCAAACTGTGGCAGCTTGACTTAGTTTTTTCAGGGCAGAAAAAAAGACTTTCTCCTAATGAGTGATTGATTTTAGTAGTGTGTATTTATTTGCAATATAAGTAAATGCATGATTTACCCACCTTGACAAATTCTCTCTCTGTCTTGGATTTTCACGTCCCTTTGTGTCTGCTCTTTATTTATGATGATAGCCGCCTATTCTTGAATGGCAATGCTATTGTAATAAATCTCCATAAAAAGCCAATTTTCAGTTCAAGTTACTGCAGGCTGAATAAGAGGAAGACAGTCTGAAAACACATATTGATTGTCCTCTTTTAGAGACTCTCTGACAGGCTGAGCTCAGAACTTCTTTCATTTTGACTGGACTGCATCTCAACCTAATGTCAACTTACCATAATTCTTTTATGTGAAAGGCTATTATTCTATTATGATTTTCTCTCTTGTCAACTAATATCTAGGGAGGGTTCTGTCGGTGGGAGATTACTAGAGAATTTTCTTCATCTCAGATACCTCATCTCATTCGGTTCTTCTGACCTTCTTTATCTTAAAAGGGGCAGTAGAAAATATTTTCTCTTATTAACCTTCTTTCTATATAATCTTGGGATACACATAAAATATATATATACTTTTGTTAGGAATTTGGCATTAGGGTAGAAATAATTTGGATCTCATAATTTTATAAACTTGAAGTCATGTTTTTCCCTCTGCTTGACCTAGTATTTGATGCTCAGTTATTGGAACCATTTACCCTTGGAAGGAACTACCATGGGTGCTAGTTTTCTGTTGTACAAAGGCAGTTGAAAAATTTCAGTCTGGGGCAAGTGTCACTATACTTGCTTATTAACAACAGCAACAAAAAAATCAGGGTTGTAGCTCAGTGGTAGAGCACTTGCCTAGCATGTGTGAGGCACCGAGTTTGATTCTCAGCACTGCAGAATGAAAGAATAAATAAATAAATAAATAAATGTCCATTGACAACTAAAAAAACATATTAAAAATAAAAAAGAAAGAATGAATTTCATGAGTTGTGAACTTTGGTACCAGTTGTGAACTTTGGTACCAAGTGTGTGGAGGCAGCTACAAGGCTTTGCCCCTTGTCTATTGCAAATTTTTCATGAAACCATGCACTGTGAATTTCTTGAATCTTTCTTCCAAGAAGCTGAAATCCAGGAGCTTCTATGCCAACCTATCCTCTCCCATCCTTGGGTCCCACACTGGTGTGTCTTGGGAACCACATTTACAACCACAGTTGAAGAGTGGAACCATATAACTATCAGGTGCCTGGTGGAGTCTAGTCTCTAATCTGATACAGAAATCATAGGTCTCAGAGCCAATGTGTTATCTGAGTGAGCCATTGCTCCTTGGAAAATCACAGAAGTTATTGGTCAAGAACTGAATGTGTAGTCTTACAAATCGTTTCCATTTCTTTATAAACCACAATTGTATTTGTGGTGTAGAACTGGTTTTACTTCTTAGTGTTTTCATGATGAAACTACGGAAAAGGATTCAAAAAGCCTATTCATCAGATTCCTAATGACCACAATAAGCACTAGAATATCTGGGATTTAGATTAGGTGGTTGATTGTCATACTACCTGCATCTATATGTTTTGTCAGCCACTGCTCCAGTGTTCTGAATAGCAAGACCAGGGCCACCAGAAATAGCTCATATTCTCCAAGTTTCTGACACGTAAGAAATAACAGTAATTACTGGAAGCTTCTGGCACCTCATTGTGTTGGCAATAACTCTAATTTCTCGCCACAGCTTGTCCTTTTCCTAGCATTCGGAGCCTCTGGCAAGCACTCAGATATTAGGCTGTTCTAGTTGGGTTTTGGCTTTTATATTGATTTGGATATTTAAAATATTATTCTACCACAACCCCAACCCTGACCAACAGTGAGAAAATGAACAGAATAGCTAGTCTTCATCAAGTAGAAAATAGTTACTGAGCTATTTTTCCTCCCTTTTTCTGCTCCCTTCTCTTTCCCCAGTTTCCCATTGGTAGCCTTGCTTTGTGGCAAGAGCAACAGATACATCCTACATGGGACGAGAGTGGGAGTGAGTTTGTGTCAGAGGAAGCAAAGGCCATTGGTGCCCTAAGGGCAGGGCCTTGAGCCTCATCATCATAGTGTTCTGAGCCTGGCATAGTACCTGGCACACAGTAGGCACTCAACTCAATTTTAGTGTAGGAAAAGAAAAGAAGGCAAAAGCACAGGGAAGAATACACAACTGAGGGAAATCTTTCCAGATGTTTCACTGTGAAAGTGTCAAAAGGACAGTTCTTGATTTTTAGTCATAGTAAGCGGACATTCTGTTCATATTAAGTTGTGTAGACTTTCTAATTGAGCCATGAAAATTCTTTCATTTAAAGCAAATTCTTTTTTGGTACATTGTAGTTTTGTTGTGAAAAAAAAATACTTCCTCTTACAGAAATGCATAAAGCAATAAAATAATTGTGATTGAGAGAATATGGCATGTTTTCCAAGTTTAAATTTCAATAGTTTGTATCTATCCCAAAGAATTCTTTCCAGAGCTCAAATTTCTCATTTTTGCTATTCATCCAGACCTGGATTTAAAAAAAAAAAAATCAGCAATGTATATCAAACATGAGTGATTGGAATTTTTCCAAATAAGTAATGATTTCTTTTTAAGTGTGGGATTTTTTGCATGTGTCTTCTGTGGGGCTAGGGAACGCTCAGTTTTAAGGGTCAGTAAAGAAAAAGGATGAATGAACAAAGTAGAAATAGAATTTCTCAATCTGATGGTGGTTCATATGTATACACTCGTAAAACCTCATGATACTGAACAGTTAAAATGGACACATCTATCGCATATGTTATACCTTCGTCAATTTTTTAGAAATTAAAGAAAATAAACGAGAGCTCCATATTTATCTGAGCTGTACTTGCCAGGCCATGTCATGGCGGGCTCAAGCTCTTGGGCAATCTTCCATTGCTGTGGCCCTACGTGTTCACCGGAAAACTCCAGCTCTCCGAGATCTCTAGGAGGCCCTGACTGGTACATTTTCAGAAACACACAGAAGACAGCCCTAGCAAGCTGGCAGCCTTGTGCTACTCCTTAGAAACAAGTTTCCATGTTCTTAGGCCATGGAATAATCTGTTTGCCATTCAAGTAAACATCACAAACCTTGTAAGTCTTTTTATAAAATCAGTATGCTGCAGGATGAGATTAGGATCTCACAAAAATCAGGCTCCCCAGACCTCTGTTCCCACAGCAGTTCCAGACCCAGGTCCACCTCAAGTGGTGAACATAAACACAGGCAGAGAAGAGGAACTGATTAAGGGCTGCATGTTTCTGTGGCTGGAAGGAAGAGGAGAAGGTTAAAGAGACAGATACAAGGAGAACTTCACTTTGGTAACTTACTTCTTTGGGTCTGAGAGAGTAGAAATTTTCCTGGCATGCTTCATTTTTACACACCTAATTTCAAAGTATTTGCACACTCCCATGTTGTCACCTACTGGACAGCTGCTACAGGACTAGAGTCTGGGAGTACTCATTTTCTACACACTTGCCTATGTAGTCAGGAAAGTGAATTACATGCACAGGCATCTGAGCCTTGAGCAGTTTGTCAATGACCAAAGATCCACCAGGCACCCTCCTACATTCCAGGCCTCTTTCATTCTCCACCTGAGACCCTTTTAATCACTGCTAAATGAGGGAATTATTATAGACCTTTTGTTTTCACCTTCTCCACTCTGGAGATGTTGGGGGCTGTGCCATGCTGAGACAATGAAGATTTATCTTCCCAAGTGGTTTCCAAAGAGAATGACCAACTGCTCCTTCTAAGTAGTTCATCCTATAGTACCTACATTTATACCAATAAGTGCCTTGCTCTATATGCAAACAATCCGTATGAGTCTCTTTCTACATTATTCAGATATTTTCATATATTCAGTATAGAAGAAGAAATCTATTGGCAATTATAACTTTTTAAAAAGTCCAAAGAAGGATTTATCTTTAGGTTCAGCTACCCAGGAACTCAGAGAAGGCCATAGCATTTGTCTGCTTTCTCTTTATCTCTTGATTTTTTTCTTCTGCGTTGGCTTCTGTCTTAGACCATGACGTCAACATTCAACATGGCTGCCCACATTGCCAGGCTTAGCACTTAGCTTCCCAGCCATTTAACCAGAAGAGGGATTATCTCATTTTACTCTATCTGACTGATATCCCAGAATTGCTTCAGGTTACTTTTATTTGGGAACGTCCTTAACCACAAACAATCACTGTGCAATGTTTTGATTGGCCAGGTCTTGGTCACATCAAGCTCTAGAATTAGTGGTGGAGTCACTCCTCCTGAACCATATGCACTGAGGGTGGGTATCGATTGAGTCCCAGAAGAACAGAATGTTATCTCCATCATAAAGTAGAACAGGAGGCTAGGCAGGCAAAAACAACTGCCCAACTCTGATCACAAAGGAAAAAGGGAAGATAGAATCAAGGATGAAAGAGAAAAGCAGGAGCTCTTATTCACATAAGAACTTTTCATATATTCACAAAAGTAGGATGAGTACCTCTCTCCCCACCAAAAAAAAAAAAACTATCTGTTAGACCAATGCACCAAACCATTCTCTACTTTCAGGTCTGATTGTTATTTTACCCACAGATTTCAAGCATGCTTCCTTAAGTAAATATGGTCCAGTCTTTCATCCATCCAAATAATCCCACATAAAGGAAAAAGACAAGAGAGACAGGGAATGTTATGTCTCTTCAGAGACCATGCCTGATAGTCTTTTGGATGCTGTCCAGCTTCCTTTGGGTTTGGATGCATGCACCTATAACTCACTTTATAGCTGCATATGTAACTGTGTTTGTCTTTCTCTGAGAACATAAACAATCACAAACTCCAGTCTTCCAAAAATTCTCTAAGAGGTGACTTCAGTATTGACCCACACATAAATAGCAATTAGAAATATAGAATATAAGTAGAACAAGAGGAAAAAAGAACAACTGTTTAGAGTATACATTTTAGTGTATTTTGTATATGTCTTTTAAGTGAACACATACTCCATAAATTTGGGGAAAGTGGTGATAACTTGCTTCACTTCCATCTGGAGGAAGCAGATTTTTGGAGAAGAAAAATGCCTCTGAACATATGAGAATATTTGAAAGACTGAGAAAAGCACGTAAGAAGTTACAGCATCAGGAATAAGGAAATTAAAAGTTGGGGCAGGAAAAATAATAATAGCAGTAACAACCAGCCTTTATCAATCTCTTGGCATGCCCAGGTAGTGTGCTAAGTGCTTTGTACACCTTCTTACTTAACCCTGCTAACTACTCAATGGAAGCGGATAACCAAATTTTACAGATGAGGAAACTGAGACTATATGACAGAGGATACGCAACTTACCCAAAGTCAAACATTGATTAAATGGAAATCCAACCTTATAACCTCTATGTTCTTTTCATCCCTCTCTGCCCATAGTAGGGTGTGTGTTGATGGACAGGATTGCTCAGCTCATGATCAGCTACGACCCAGGCATCAAGAGAGGCTCCAGAGGATTGCAGTAAAATAGATCTGGTGGTTCATGTCATCAAAGGGAAATCCAACCAGTTTGGACAAAATCTAAGGTCCTAACTGGCAGAGTGGAGCACAGTCTGAAAGGGAGTCTTTACAAGGAAAGGCAAGGTTCTGTTAGCATCTTGAAGGCCCAACAGTGAGTGATGGCACCCATCTTAGACATTAAGACTCAGGCTTGGATCTCATTGATCTGAGCATTCTAAATGGGAGGATGACAGGGCCTCAGGCCTGGAGGAGGTGAAGGGGTAATGCTAGTAATAGTAATTATATCTAGTAATCAAATAGGGTTTTGTCAGCTATACAGGACTTTTCCATACACTTAGCCCTTAGCTTCTCAGTCACTCAAACAGAAGAGGGACTACCTCAATTTACTCTATCTGACAGATGTCCCAGAATTGCTTCAGATTGCTTTTATTTTGGGGTATGTCCCTATCCACAAACAATCACCAAATCTCTAATTTGGTCTTCTAACAACACCTTGAGCTTGGTATATATTGTAAAAGTGAAGAAGATGGACACAGAGAAACATCTCACTCAAAGCTAGTGGCAGGGCTGGGACTTGAACCCAGGCACTTCAACTCCAATCCCAGGGCTCTTGTTCACTACAGAGTAGCTGAGCAGAGCATCAGAGCCGTCTCATTCACTGGAATTGCTGCCGTAATGGGAACGTTGGCACTAGGAAACAAGCAGAATGCTGGTTGCAGGACAATAGAGGTATGAAGTTGAAACCCAAAAGAGCACTCAAGAAAAGAGAAGCCTTTTTTTACAACAGAAATATCCAGATGACATCTATTTGCAAATATAATAATGAGTGCTACATCATGTGCCAGACACTGAGTAGTCAGTCAGCAGTGAACTCGGCATCCGTCCTTACCATCATGAAGCTCACAGTTTATCAGAGACACACAAGAACACAGGTGGTGAAATAGAATGATTAGTGATTCCATAGAGGCAAAATGTTTCCCAAACAAGTATAATGCCTGCATTATGTTAAAGAGTTTCCATGATCTTATACTTTACCATATAAATTTAGACCAATCATGACTGTCATTGCTTCATAAGCACATCAGAGGGGATCTGGTTCAGGGATTAAAAAAAAAAAAAAAAAAACAAGAACAATCTGATATCACGGATGGATAGTTTGACAAAAAACAACAACACTTCTGTTGGCCTCTGGGTTTTTCCACCAGTATCAATTTTTTAACTGCCTCCTCTATAGGGTCCTTATTACTCACATGTGCCATCCCTCTGCTTGCCCCAACCCTACACACCCCTCATTGGAAACTGTGCCTATAACCATATCCCATGGCACTTACTTGGTATTGAGTTTATGTGCACAGGTAGGCAGTGTGATCCTCTGGGATAGAAATTGGGGTTCATACTTTATTTAAATGATTGATGATATTTTGGGATTGGTTTATCATTGTCATAAACCAGGAAGCAAGACAGCCTTCTGGCTCAGGGTGACATTACAAGTTTCAAAGGTGCAGATTTAGAGCCACAGAGTAAGGATGAGGAAATTATTCTTTAAGTAAGCTTTTGATTCTAAAAGCATTTCTGATCATCTCTCCCCAACAAATGAAATGTTCCCCTGAAGCCATTTCTTATTACCAGAGAAAGTACTAGAGAAGAACTAGTAGATTTGAATTTAGTTGTTTTTCCCCATCTTGATATTCTAAGTTACTATTTTTTTAAATAGTAATGATGAACATGATTCACAATTTAATTCATATTTTGGTTGTTGTTGATACTGTTTTTTTTTTAACTCAGCTCACCATCTCTCCATATTTACAAATGACTTTAAGACTGCTAAAATTTTGAAAGGTATTATTCAGCTTCTGGTTTTACCAAATTGTAGTTAATTCAACCACTCTTAATCAACTAAGTAGAGAATTCCCCAATGAGATGTCAGTGAATTATAAGTATGTTGTAAATAAAACAATTAAAGGGCTAGTTCACACCTCATCAAATTGCTTAACAACCTGACAACAGTTAACTACATACATTCCTCATAAAATCATGGAACAAGGAGGTAAATTAGAGTCTACCTTCTCTGAAATTGGACCCATTTTCCTTTAACTGAAGTCCAGTATTGCCCTGCTGAGAGCTGAAATTAAAAATTCTTCAGAGTTACCATGCCAGCCACAGAAATAATCTCTCTAATGCTTCTCAACGCGAACTGTGAATTCTGATCCAGTAATCCCATTAGGCAGGGCAGGTTTCCTTCCTAATTACACAAGAGTAATATAAGATCTTGGATTCACTTTATCCCAACTTTCCTTCAATATGCTTTTACCCCTATCATTTCATTCACTCCCGTGAGAAGAAAAGCACATATTAATTTACAGATGGAGAAACCAAGGCACAGATAAGTGAAGAGGTCCAGCCACAGTCACCTTTATAGGGGTCAGACTGAAAAGCAGCAATGTGAGCTTAGGTCATCTTGGATTGGAGCCTGTGTAGTTCCTGGCAGGGTCATGAAATAGTACCTCTCAACTCATCAGGGGTGACTTATTCGAATACCTTCATTTAACAGTGTTGAAGATAAGGTCTGAGAAGGTAAAATGACTTGTCTGAAACTCCCTGGATGTGACCCTGTCTTTGGAGGTCCTATCTGAAGACTGGATAGATAATGTATTTTTAAAGGTTTTAAAGGTAGATTGGGTGAGATGATAGAAATTTTAGTCTTTCTCCCATGACCCTCACTCTTTAAAGTGGAGAATTTGGATACACTTGTAAGTGGAGAATGAAAACTGCATTTAAGGGTACAAAATCAGAAGGCAAGATGTATATTCACATGGGGCAGGGACTGCAAACCTAAATAGCAATAGGGGCAGTGGCAAATATTGCAAGAAGCAGGCAGGAGCAGAGTCCAAGGAAGACTAAGGTCCTGCTTCCAGAAGATGGCTTCAGCTGATTGTGGCCATTATGAAGACAAGTTCTGAGTTAAAAAAATAACAGGAAAGTTGGATTTTAATGTGAAAGCCCTTAGCTTTCAAATATCAGCAATTAGCTAAAAAATTCAAGACACTTTGTGAGGTGTGTGTGTGTGTCTGTCTGTCTGTCTGTCTGCATGCTTATGAAAACGGGTCTGTTGGTTACAACTTGGTACAGGATTTCCTGAACTGGAAATATCCACAAATTAATGTGGAGAGGACTCAGGGTGTGCATCATTCAGCCTCAATGTTTGGATTTGCTTACAAATTTGTGTACTTGCTCATTCTAGGTTTTTGGGCAATCACCTTAAGATCCATATAGAATATCCAATTATACTTTAAAAAACTAACTGAGTGTGACTTCAAATTCAACAAGTACTGAGGACCTCAGTATGATTGCTCCTTTGATTTGCTTGCTTTTCCATGTTCAGCTCCCATCACATCCCTGCAAGGGGAGGAAGTGCATTCCCAATAGCGGCATTGTACACATGATGTCATGGAGGCTCAGGAAAAGCTAAGTCATTTGGAACATAAGCAGTGCAGCTCCTCACACAGTTCCAACATGATCTTGTGCCTTTTTATTGTCCCTCTCCCCATTGCACTGATGCATCCTCAGGTCCCTCACACCTGAGAACTCTAGGAGCACCTGCCATGCCACAGGGAAAGAGATCCAGTTCCCACCGAGGTAGGCAGGTTTGGAAGCTTGTGATGCATACAAAAAAAGAGAGAGAGAGAGAGAGCTTAGAACTCCATATCCCTGAAGCTTGAAAATGAGCTGGCATGGGGCAAACGGTAAATAACATTTTATTTGGTAATGGCTCTTTAGTTTTAAATCACTTCAGCATTTACTTTTAATTAATTTCTTTAAGTTAGATGACTCATACTTGTAAATATTTGCTTTTCTATGAAAAGCTTTTATTTAAATTATTAAAGCCGCAGCTTCATGGCTGGTTTTAAGAATCCAGGTTGCCTGCCGCAGTGGTAGTAGAGCAAATGTGAAGGCAAGGAGGGAAATGGCCTCGTATCGGCGCGCACGCCTGTGCCAAACATGGCTGAGACCAAAGCAGCACTCAAAGAAATAGCAGAGAGGGTGAGTTTTCAGTTTTCTTTGAATTGTTCAAGAAATAAATCAATAAATCAGGGAGTTGGAGAACAAATGTAGGATGAAATAACATCTGAAGGAGCTTGCTCACAGTGAAAACTGGTCTTGCTCTCTCCTTTTCAAAAGCACTCATGGATGGCTCTGGACCTACATATAAATTTGCTGAAGGGATTGGAGGTGGGGCACGGGGGGGGGGTTGCAGGGGGGTGCAATGTGGCAAGCCTTGGAACTGTAAGTAACTGTACAAGAACCTTTGAGACCAAAAAGAAGAAGTAATGATAAGAGTGGGCAATTTCATAAGCTGTCAATCAGTTGGGGCTGTAATATGCCTTGATTTGTTGCTAGCTGCTCCATTTAACCAACATCAAAGACAAGGAGAGATGACAAAGAGTGTTCTCATTTCAATAAAAGAAGATTTGAAAGTAAAAGGTTGGTAATGACATTAATAACCAGTCTGCAGCCACTGTGTAATGATCAGCCAGAGGATGAAGAGAGCAAGGCAGGACAAGGGAGCTTGGCCCAAGTCTGGGGTACTTAGGAATCTCTTAATAACCTTTACTATTTTCTCAAAATCATCCCGACAATACAGTTCAGTAACCTTTGTGCTATAAATCCATTTAATCTGCAAAAACAAAATGAAAACTGAATAGAATGTGATATTATATAGAATTCCTCATGCTATCTCCAAAGCACTCTGCCGAATGATGGGCTGGATTCTGGGCAGGAGGCTCTGGAGGGACCAGCAGCTGGGCCTCTGGTGTGCTCATGGAGCCCAGTCTGGGCCTTGGAACCTGCTTGGCACTAGTAGGAGAAGAAAGCTGAGAATTGCCCTCCACACTTTGGTGAAAATGATCATAAGATGCTTAGATTCCACATCAAAGTAGTAGAGGAGGCCAAAAGTGTTTCCGTTTATTTTCTGGTGGACATTGGGGAGTCTGTCTACTGCCTTCAGGCTGGGCATCAGTGAAACTGTTAGAATAATAATCCCCAAATTCATACAACCATGTTTGTGGCAGAATAGGGTATCCAAATCCAAACTCTTCCAAGATGACACTCCACAGCCAGGCTGTGCCTCCTTCAAGGCCCTGAACCCTCAAGTGAAGGCAGTACCAAGCACCTGAGGCCACTTTAGAGAGAAGGATAGGAGAACCCTTTCCAGGGGAAATCTGCATAGAGATGAGATGGAGTCAGTACTGAGGGGTGCTGAGGTCAAATCACTGCTACCCAGAATTGAACTCAGCACTCCTGATTTTAGCTTGGTCCCTGATCCATTTGCCTTTCAACTACCTTATTCCAATTAAAGTGCTAAAATGCTGACTTCTTGAGGCAAAGAATGAACCCAGAACTCTGTGAAATATGTTATATAAACCTCATTACATTTTATAAATTAAGAGGGTGGTTATATAAGCAGATGTTTAAAAAAAAAAAAAAGTTATGGCAGATTTCCCACGGAGGTACACACAAACCTTTACCAGTGAGATTGTCAGGATTTAAATTTGAGAGCATTGCATCCCAAAATTGTGAATGTTCCCACAGTTGCCAAAAGAAGACTGAATTGACCTGTCTTTAGAAGGAAGGCTATGTTTTTATTTCAGAGTGTGATATGCTTAAAACTGCTGCAGACTTGATGGCAACTGGCTGAATGGTTACAAAATTCAACTGTCCTTCAGAGTTACATGCACTCAGGCCGTGCACTCTGTCCAATTATTCTTTTGCGAAGCTGATCCCCAACTCTACCTGCCTGAGTCCTAATATGCCGCTACCGTCGTAACAGTCCAATTGAAAAGAGATTTGAACCTAATGGAACCACAGCAGTTAGGATGGACAGTCCCAAATAGTTAAGAGAACTAACAAGAACCCAGTGTCTGGCTGGAGTGGGGATAAGGGAGGAGTCCAGGTTTCCGGTGGGCTGACTATGACCAGCATGTCATTCTCCAAGGGGAACCCTGGAGGCCGTTGCACATCTTACACACCCATGGTCATAGAGGAGGTCCTTATGCCAGTTCCATCTGCACCAAAGTCCTCTGGATCCTTGAGAGAAATATGTGTTCCCCAGCCCCCTTTCAGACCAGCCCTGCTCTGGGCTTAGAGCCCCAGACTCTGCATTCTCTCTCTTTTGACAAATACTCCATTGATTCTTAATGACACCACCATCCAAGGTATTAGACCTTGAACACAGGGCCCTGCAAAGAGAACCACACAAATATCTGTTTTGATTTTCATAAAAGGCGCCAGGAAACTGTTTCCCTCAGGCGAAGGCAGGTTAGGGTCTCAGAATGGAACTTCCCACAGGGACTCTATCTGTGCTCTTTGGCATTTTACCAGAGCTTTCAGCAGTTTCAGCTTCCTGGGTTTCTGAAAGCCTGAATGCCCATTAGAAATAAAATTCTTTGGCTTTTCACACATTAGATTCTTTTAAAAAAATTATTTACAGATATAAATCAATGTTTTACCTGGTGCCAGTAGGTACATTGTGGGCAAATGAGAAGTGAGGTCAGAGGCTGCATGTTCTAGCTTAGCAAGAGGCCTCTGGTTCTGTCTGCCTGGCTATGAACTTGGGTCCTGCCACTTCCTGTATGGCTTTGGCTCAAGTGACATAACCTCTCTGTTCCTCAGTTACCTCTTCTGCAAACCAGGGATAATAATGGAATAAATGTTAGCACGGAGTGAACGCTTAGGATGGAACGTAGGTTCCTATAAGCATTCAGGAAAGAGCCACCGTGCTCAGCTTGCTTCAAATCTTTGCAATTCTAAATGCAACATTTGAAAAGCTTGTTACCACACCTATCAAGTACAGTGGCACTCTTCCCAGCACTTACTTTCTGCTTCTGAATTTCATAGTAAGACATTTGCAGTGCCAGGATTTTCCTGTGTCTTAATGAAAGCATGATATGGAAGCCTTCCTCCCGCCCCTGCACCCACAAGATAGAAATATTTATGACTCCTTCCCCATATTCCTTGCCCTTAGTGAGAGGAATTCTAAGGATCTGATGATCATCGGTAGTTTACATCAGAATCCTTAGACTTTGGAAATTAATGGGAGAGGAAAGGGGACAGTGATACATGATTGATTTATATTCACGTAAAAACTAATGGAAAGGGTAAAGATGTGGAAGATATGCATATCTTCCCCAAAATTATATTATTGTAAGTATGCAAATACACACACACACACACACACACACTCACATATACATTATATAATCTAAAAGATTAGAAAAACAGCCCTCATGAACAGCACATTTTACCTCTAGAATGTCCTTTCTCCTTGGGCAGAAGCTGGTAGTGCTTCTCCTAAGGGGCAGGGGAACAGCCTTTAGAATTCAGGACCCTATACTCTCCAACCTGTTGGCCCCTTAAGTCTGCACTTGGAATTCAACCATCATCCCCTGCATGACAAGCAATGAAATGCACAGTGTTTGGATGATGAGACTGCAGGACGAGTGTTACCATAGAAGGAGGGAGCCAGGATTTAAGTTTCCTGGGGAATTATGACCATTGTTTCTTTGGTTCCCATTCTCTTTAAATAAAAGCTCTTCTGTGGTTAAGAAGCCCAAAGAAGGATCACATGGAGGTATCCCTTGAAAGGCAGCCACTCAAGACAGCTCTTGATTTCCACGGGGTTTCCTTCTCTGCATTGGCTCTTATGCTTGTCCTTTCTAATCTTCCCCAGCACCCACTTTTGAAACCTCTCACCCCCTCATAAAGGAAATTATTTAACAGGAACTTTTATAGGGAGTACCTCCCACCATCCAACGGGAAGAAACTCTCTTAAGGGCTTGAATTTTCCAGTGCATAGGCAGTTTGTTAGTAGTTGACTTCTTGTGTTTGTGATCATTGTGGGGAAAAAAGAAAAAGAAAAAGAAAGGAGGAATCCAACAAAGGTGACCGAAATTGCATGTTTCAAACTGTTTCAGCACTATCTTCTGAGCACATGGTCATTATCATTCCTCTTTCATTCTCTTTGCAAACATTTCCTTGGTGTTAACAAGGGCCAAAGCATCTGCTGTTGCAAGCTCTTCTTATTCCAGTACTTTACAAAGAGCAAGGGCCTCCTCGTAACAGGATGGGTAACGTGAGTGATGAAAGTGGGATTCTTTTTCAGTAATCATTTCTATATCGCAGGTCATCAAATGATCATTATATTTTATGATTGTGTGAAATCTGCCGAAATCAAAGCTATATAATAACATTGCAGAGGGTTCTGCTAATCCTGGCTGACCACATTCATGCCTGGACCAGGATGAAGGCCCAGTAACTAGAAACCTAACACTGCCGGAGTTCCAAACACAGACTAAAAACATGTCCGTCCACAGGCACTGGCGATTCAAATGCCTATGGGCATATTAGTTTGCATTGATTTTTTTTTTTTTTTAAGTTTTGCAGTATTAGTATAAATACCAAAGAAAAAAAAGTACTGAGACCAGCACAGCCACTAACGACTCCATGTGACATGCTGGAGAAGAGTATGATTTTGCCAGATGTCCATTTTTTAATCGATGGGTACAAGCACCTCTCTCAGCAGCAGGGTTTTACTTCTTTTTTACTTCCTCCCATTCCAATCCCAAATTTGATCACAGTCTCTGATCACCAAAAAAGGAAACCCATAAAGGCTACAATGGAAGTTAAAAACCTGTCTTTGCTTGGCTGCTAAATAGCACACCCAGCGTTTTATGAAAAGTAAAAGGAACAAGATTTTGCCCTTTGGAAGCTTCTCTGTAGCTGGAGAAGCCAATGCTGATTTCTAAACTGGACATGCTCACAACTTTGCTCATCAATTCCTATGGTTTTCTCATTTTTACTGAAAATCTTATTTCTTTAGCTTCCAAATTCTTTCAACTATCTGCTCAGATGTATCTCTTAGTTATTTTTTTTCCCTCAGAGACTCTTCAGCATCATCTTTCCTTCCTCCTCCCAAAAGGATCTCCTTAGATGAGATACAGCCATGGTTCTTAAATTCAACCTCATGGAAGATCCGTGCACCTTGGTCAGCTCTGGGTTGCAGAGTGCTGGTGAAGAACTGATGATTACAAATATTTGTTTTAATTAATTACTGCACTCTCAGGTTTTCCCTGTCAGTAATGCAGCTCCGGTCTCTGAGTTCCCTGGTTCTGCCTTGAGTGGGAGGAAAAGCTGAGTTATAGCAAGTGGTAGAAAAGTTTGCATAGTCCCGGTTTCTGCCTCTCTGGGGCACGTGTGGCTTCTATGAAAGTCATCCATCATGAGTGTTCCTGTGGGGAAGAGGTGGGCTGGCGCTGGGACAGAGGAGAACTGGATATCACCTCCACCCCTGGTTTGTGTTCATCAACTCTTACGCTGGGTACTTGGGATTGTGAGGATCACACCGTACGTTGACAGTGTCTCCCTGGGCCCTTTATGTGAAACCCTGTACTCTACTGTATTTTGAAACACATATATTAAAATGTTCCCAGATTACTGTGTTTATGACAGAAGCAAAGGAAATTTCTTTGCTGAAACATCTTAAAAACATTTCTTAACTGATTCTTGAATAAATATACTTAACCTACCCTGAGTAAACCTGGTATATATTTAATTTTGAGTTGAGATAGCTCTCAATTTTCTTTTCTTTTTTTTTTTTATTTTTGAGAGATCTTTTTTTTCATTTAGTCTTTTTAGATATATATGACAGTAGAGTGTATTTTGACATATTCAACATACATAAAATATTTTCTATATTCTACATACATAAAATATTCTAATTTAGATCCCATTCTTGTGGGTTGTACATGATGTGGAATTTCAATTTTCCATGCACCCGTTAGTCACGCTGACCTCACTGGTAAGTCAAGATAATTAAATTCCAGTCCAAGATTTATTGAGCACGTACTATGTTTCAAGACAACAGAGACAAAACAATATAATTTTATTCCTGGTGAATGAGATAAATAACCTCTACCCTAATAAAGTTTATAGTCTTTTAATATTGGACCCAAGCCAGCCTTTACTCAGGCCACTATTTCCCCCTACCTTCTTTCCTCTGTACTCAGAAATCAGTCTAACTTCAACCATCGTCAGTCTCTGGCTCCTAACGAGTCTTCTGTTGTGCCACCTCTGTCCCTCATCTAAGCCTCTTGTATGTTTGTGGATTTTCTCTTAAACAAATCCAACATATATCCATGCTGCATCTACTACTACAAAGCCCTGTGCTGAGCTCCAAGGAGATCACTAGACTCCTGAGATCTGGGGCCTGCCTTCCAGATGCCCAGGCTCCAGTGCAGTATGGGAATCGCAGGCAGGTGAAAGGCAGGTGAGAATGACCACGTGGGTGAGAGCAGAGGGAAAAGCTTTCTTTGCAGTTGGATGGTGTAGAGATGGGAGGATTCAACATCATCCACGTCCCTCCCTCTACTCCTGTGAGAGGAGTCAGCTCACTCCTACTAAAAAGTTTGCCAGCGACTCTGCCATCCAACACCAGGCCCTTTCTCCAAAAGAGATCCTATTAGCCAATGCAGGGGCTTCCAACCTTTCATGAAATGAAGGTGATCTTCAGGACCAGGGCTGCTGTCTAGCCAGTTTAGACCCTGATTCCAGCTTCTTTTTTCACTCAGTGAAAAAAATAGCATAGTACAATGGCAAAATCAAGAAAACCACGTGTAAAGACAATAATCTTTATTATTGCTTTCCATGTAAATAAACCATAGTTTTTTACATTTGGGCTTGGTTAGGGTTAACATTCATTATCACATGCCTCAATGTGATTAAGGACATGCCTGAGATAATTTCTATGAGTTTTTCAAGCAAAATCTGAATCATCTGGGTCCCACAAATGAGCCTATTTAAAAATAAAAAGAAGCCAAACAATTTTAAAGATAAGTATTTTCATGATAGTTCCTTTAAAAAGTTGGGGGAAAAGATATGGATTTGTTTCTCTTTCCTTAAAGTAAATATGTTTTCTGTTTGAGATTTTAAATTGGAACTTTTTTTTTTAAGAAAAATAACAATACAAATAAGATTCATCAGGTCATGTGAAAAATGAGGGGTCTTCAAGTACTGATACATTAGCTACTTGGGTCCACTTTTAATCCGAGTCTCCTGAGAATTCTGCCCTAGGTTTCTAAGGTGGGTCCACAGCACAAAGCATCAGCCCCTGGGTCAGCACTGCCTGGGACATGGAGTGGATTGACCCTGTGCTTTCCTACAAACACTACATTTTACACAGGAAAAGAGACTGTAAAAAGGGAAACTTTAGATTAACAAAGCAAAAAACTTCAGCTCCTTCTTCTTCCTTTACTAAGTTCTGTAGTTAATAAGGAGGGTTTCTTTCTCCTGTTTAAAATTTGTTCTTTTTAAATGCAGCATATGTACACAATGGAATATTATTTAGCCAGAAAGAAGAATGAAAGCATGTCATTTGCAGGAAAATGGATGGAACTGGAGGTGATTGTGTTAAGCAAAATAAGCCAAGCACAGAAAAATAAGGATTGCATATTTTCTCTCATATGGGGAAACTTTAAAAAAAAATTGAAATGACCTGAAAGTAGTAGAGGAACTAAAAGTGGTGGAGACAGGTTGAGGTAGGGGATGAGAGAGAGCAGTAGAGATGGTAGATATAATTGAAATATGATATAAGCTTGTATGGAAATGTCAGAATCACACCCATTAATTTGTACAATTAATGAATTAACATGTATAATAAAAGGTTTAGAATTTTCTGAAACTTAAATATTCCTTCAAGTATGATATGTGTGTATGCACGTGAACACACACACATGACAATATACACCAGAACCTCGACGCTGTTCTGTCAGAAGTAGGAAATGCTCAGTTATAAGCAAAAAAAAAAAAGTTACCATGAACAAGCACAGCACACAAATACCCCAAGAGGAAAAAAAATTCTTCTAACACTCTTTGAACCTTAAACAGTGCTTTTATAGACCAACTCGTTGTTTTTCTTTTATCTGAAAAAAAATAAAAATGATAACTGCTCTAAGGAGTTCTACAGAAAAGGACAATCTCCATGGTTTCGTTTCTTGACAGAGCCCAGCTTTCTCCCTTGGTTTCTGCCACATGGAATCAGCTCTCAGACACACAGTCTCCCTCAGAGGAAGCCATCTGGGACCACAGAACTATCTGGAGGTCACCCTCTCTATGCATGGGAAGCCTCCCTTGTCCTCGCAGGGAGAGTTAGAGGGGCGAGGTGTGAGGAGATGAGATAGCAACCATCCCCCTCGTGCATGCTGTCTGTGCCACTGTGGAGTTGTTCAGGGTGGCTTCTGCCCCGTCACCAGTTGGTCTGGATTGTCTCTTCAAAAATTTAAAAAAAAAAAAAAGCATGCCTGCCTTTTGTAACGGTGTGTTTTAAAAGAGAAAAATCTCTAGGGAGAAAACCGGACCCTAAAAGTCCAAGGCCTGGAATTCTTCCTTTCACTCTTCCCATTTTAAACAGGAAACATTCATGCTAAGAGAGTCCGGAGGGAGTTTGGGTTGTATGTTCATTTCAAGGCAGATAATGTTTGTGTGTTGCAAATGTCAGTGATTTATCCTAAGGGCTTAAAATAAGTGCAGAAAATCCACATGTTTCACTTCATGCAGAGCAATACCTTCAGTAGGTTTTGAGAGAAAGCACAGGTTACGGATTTTTTTTTTTCAAGTGTTTCCAAAATCTTGAGCCAAAAGGAAATAGAAATGCGCAGGGGTGGCAGGGGCTTTAAAAATCCTTATGATAAAAGATATAATGAGTGCTGGAAATTTTCTAAACCAAAAATAAAATTCTCAAGGAAAGGAAAGGTGAAGCCTAGCTCCTTTATTTCCCAGGACTAAAGTGACAGATGATGCATCTGTGGTCTATTTGTCATGGGCAATTTAAAATAGAGCAAAGCAAACTGCACTGAATAATAGCAGCTGATGCTATAATAACTTGTACATAAACAGTTTAATTTTTTTATCTGAAAACTCTCACTAACTAAATTACCCCAAAGCTCAAGCATCCATCTTTCATTATTATACATAGCCAAATTAAGACGCAAAAAAAAAAGTAGAAGGAAAAGACTATTGTTCAGCCTTACAGACGTGTCCGTGGGCTACTTTCCACATGTGCCCATGCTCGGAGCTTGTCAAATCTTCATTGATTTGAGGAAGGACGGGGCTGTTTTAGCAGCTCTGCAGATTACAGGGTGATTTTGACCCTCATTGACAGTGCCTGATTAACCACAGGCACGGTGCGCTCACAGCCCTGTCATTTCTTTCAAGTCTGTACTCTGACGTTGGAGAGCTTTTCATTAATTAGTATTGTTGCTGGTTTTCTTTTTTGAAAAAATCATAAAAGGGGGAGTAGTAAAAGTGGAAGGTGAATGGTGGTGAATATGTGCACCGTTTATGGGACTTTAAGAGCTGCGAACAGAAGTCATGCCTTTATCCCCAGGCTAGACAAGATGCCGTCATCTGCACATTGTCTAGAGACACGTCGCTTCTGTTGTAGCGATCGAATCAGAAGATGCTTCTTGTCTTCAATAGACAGATCCAGACAGGGCCGCTTCCTGTTAGTGTTTATTCTTGCCCTGGACCTCTGTGTGCCTGCCCATTACACAGGGTGGCTTACAGCTGGTTTCAATTTTTCCACCCTACTACTGGTTGGGTGGAACTTCTTGACTTCGTAGTGGAAGTAATTATTTTTTATCAGAGTTCTGAGTGGGCATTTCTCAGCCCTGGTCGGGACTTTTCCTAGGGACTGTAGAGGGGAGGCCATGCTAATCCACCCAGGGCTGTGACAGCAGCCACCGGAGTTAGGCCAGGACCACAGCCCATTGAAAGAGCACCTCCCAGATCTAGAAAGGAAAGCAGGCGCAGTTCGTGGGGACTTTATGACTCCAAGTCACCTGTATGTTTCTGCTACCATTTCTGAGACAGGTTTTTATTATTATTATTATTATTATTATTATTATTTCCTCTATTTTAGATATACATGACAGTAGAGTGTATTTTGATATATTATACATACATGGAATATAACTTATTCTAATTTGGATTCCACTCTGTGGTTGAACTGTGGAGTTACACCGATCATTTATTCATTTATAAACATAAGAAAGTATGTCTGACTCATTCTACTGTCTTTCCTGTTCTCCCCTCCCTTCCCTTCATTCCCCTTTGTCTAATCCAGTGAACTTCTATTCCCCCTCCCCCCTTATTGTGTGTTAGCATCTACACATCAGAGAAACATTTGGCCTTTGGTTTGGGGGGATTGGCTTATTTCACTTAGCCTGATAGGAGAGACAGGCTTCTTCGATGCAAAAAGCAGAAGGATCTAATGGTCCCAGGCTTAAGCGAGCCAAGCTCACTGCCTCCTTTAGGACACTAGTTCAGTTACTGTGAGAAAGGCCAACATAAGAGAGTATAAACCAGACAGTATCGTGTTTCTCTCACAAGTACCTGTTCAAGTGTAAAAGGACCTGGCTGACAGGGTGGCCCTGCTGTGTTGAGGACTCGGGCTTCGCCTCTTGTTTCTCTGTCTTCCTCAGCACCTGGTTATCGCCTTAAGGTCTAAAATGGCTGCTCCAACAGCCAAGAAGAAAAGAAGGGAAGTTTCCCACTCTTGTTTTTAAGTGAGCTGTCACTCCTGCTCACATCCCATTGGTCAGGCCGAGTCCCTGGCTACAGCAAAATGTCCAGGAGACTGCGGGATGTGGTCTTCAGCTGGGGAGCCGGCTTGGCAGCAGCTAATGTGCATCTCTTCTTCTCTTTCCAGGGGAGGTCCAGCAGACCCTGCCGATTATCTGACAGCAGCACCCCGAGGGCTCTACAAAGAAAGGGAGCTTCCCTACTACCCAGGGCTTCATCCCGGGCATCCTCCCAAAGGGAGCTACTCACGCCCCACAGATCTGAGGGTGGCAGATCTCCGCTACTCTCACTATTACGCATCCCCGCCTGCCCCCCAGCACAAAGGACCCTTCCGGCAAGATGTTCCACCATCCCCTCCTCAGCACCAAAGAGTGCCAGCCTACCAAGAAATGGGCAGAGTGGGCCCGAGAGGTGGAAGCCCCGACCAGTACCCCTACCGAACCCAGGATCCCAGGCAGAAGAACCCCATGACGGCAGCCGTATAGCTGAGTGCCACTGAGATGAGCAGCCCAGCAGGGAGGACATCTACCCCAGCCTCTGCCCTTCCTAGATGCTGAGGCCTTCTTCCTGTTTGAATCCTCCATGGTACAGATTAGCATTTCCTCATCGAGTTTGTAACATTGACTGCTAATCAGAGGGGAAAAGAAAGAACAGGGGGTTTTAGGGTGAGGGTGGATTCAGAAGGAAGAGGGAGGATGGGGTCATAAAAGCGATACTTCCTAATACTTGAAAGGCTTTCAGAATTGGTCAGTTCAGAGAGAGTAGTAACTAAATAAGCACCTAATGATGAGATTGACTACATGGTGTCCCTCTGGCTAGACAGCCCAGCTAACATGCACCCCCATCCCCATAGAACTGGCAATGCAGAGGTTGTCTCTGCCAGCAGCATTACCCATTCAGAGGCTGGGCCTCCGACCCTTTATTGGAACCATGCTGCCTGAAGAGGGTCAGAGTCAAGGCTGCAGATGTGGGAATCAGTTTACCAAGTAGTTTTTTCATCAAGAACGAAGCATCAGCAAACATGCCCAGTGACCTTCTTGAAATTTTTTTTCTACCCAGAGGAAGACTACATTTCTTAATAATCTTTCTCAGGTTCCTGATCTCCCTCACTTAATGTAAACATTTCACATGCTTCCTTGCTGTTGATATCAAAGTCGGTAAATGTGAATACAGTATTAGTGTCCTGGGAAAATGTGCAAGGCTAGTCGGAGCTTCTGGAAGGAATATATTCCAAGGACCAGTGATCGGGTGATGAGCACTGACACTCCCAGGGTCCTCACCTTCCTGCCTCCCACATCCCAGGCACCAAAGCTCGGAGATAGCTGGTTTCAGAATCATCCCCAAATCTCCTGGCTGTAATTTTTTTTTAACTGGACCCTCTACTTTAAAGCTCTCACTTGAGGGTGAAAGCCCGCTGGTTGGGTTGCATGGGAAACAATGCCCTAGGGATGCCAATTCTAGACTCAGTGCCAAACAGTACCCATCTGCCCTCAAGGACAGGGAGGAGCTGACTGTAGCCTTTGGAAATTGGCCACCAGCAGGTAGTAAATGGACATGAATGATTGTGTGTGTGTTTGTGTGTGTGTGCGTGTTTTCAAACATGTGGGGTTACCGATATGGAGATTACCAATATGGAAGATAAAAATGCTTTCTGGAAAGTTTGATGAATGAAGCAGAGGGGAGGAGGAGAGTCATGTGATTAGATCAATCTGCATCTTCTTTATTTCATTAACAAAAGTCACGGCATGGACAAGCTCTCCACTGAGACACGAAGCTCTTATGACTTTGAAAAGCTGAAACCCTGCCCTCTGAGATCCTCAAGGAGACCAAACCCATCCCAGTCTCTTTTGAGCTTTGTAGCTATTTTCTATTTCTGGTTTCTATAAAAATCAGAGCTTCTAAAACTTACACCTGACCCAAATGAGAACCCAAGCAAAAGATTGAGAAACAGCAAAACTGGGAAGCAGCCGTTTGAATGGCACAGTGATGTTAAAATACTTTAAGACTTTTTAATTCTTTCTTCATTCCCTCCCCCCAAAAAAAGTCTTTCAATTTAGACATATTTTGGCTGAGTGTAGAATACCTCCAACTGACAGGATCTAATAAATTATAGTATTATTGAATACATAGAGTATCCATCTGTCCCAGTTTAGTCTTTTTTTTTTTTAATTTAAAATAGAATTTTGTTACCAAGAGTGAAACAACTTCTGGTTTGAGACCTAAGGAGTGTTAGTTACTGGACTTTGAGAGCTAGCATTTTCCAAACCACAATTACGGTGGCCTCTGAAGAGCAGACAGTCCAGTTGGGTTTTTTTTGTCCTCTGTCATCTGTCTCAAGGCAGGTCCCCTTAAATTGTCTGCAATTTGTTCAAGGAGGTTGGGACTCCCTGGCCCTGCTCACCTGAAGGTGTGGTGCAGGTGAGTGCAGGGTGCTGAATGCTACCTTTCCCTTAAGCTAAGTCAACTTTAAATACAAGAACAATAAGACGAGGGAAATGTCACTTGTTTTGAAGCATTAAAAGTCAACTCTTTGGGATATTCCATATTTTAATCAAATATCTGTAGACTACTGGACATAGCCACTCCAGAAGGCTTCTCTTGATGTCACCTTCAGTACAGCCAGGGGGTGCAAGGTGAACACTCTGTGTCTTGGAGAAGTGGCCCCTGCAGTCAGAATGCCATTGTTTTTACCCCAGTGGTGCCACCTTGGGCACATAATTCCTCCTGCATACAGGTTCAGGAGCAGGAGCTCCAAAGCATGGCTTTGTCTTGTACACAGTCAATAAAATAACTGCTAATCCTGAGGGGCAGTCAGTGATGTGAAGGTACTATGAAAGTGAACAATAACAAAAAAAATAGATTATAACAGTTATCTTTTCTTGCTTGATGTATAACACACGCTCCATTTGATCCCGCCCTAAAGAAACTAACATTGTATTTGTGACAGAGGCTCCATCAAGCCAAGCAACAATTAAGAACCACTCAAATGTAAGCTTCATAAATGCCTGTCTACTGCCCCTCCAGTCGCCACCTCCCAGAGGTTACAGGACTCTTCCCAGCATTCAGGAGAACACTGTTTAGAGTGCCTAGATGCCCAGGCTATAATCAGTAGGTGCCCAGGAACCACAAATAGTTCCCAGTGTATTTATGGCCTTGGGAATATTCTGTCAGGTGTCCCCTTGTGGCATAGAACTCTAATAGCCCCCGTGGGATAGAGTGGCATTCCGACCAATACACCTGTCTGCATACACCCACATGGTGTGGATCTGGTCATTGAGGCCTCAAAATGATGTTTGGCTTTTTGTCATGAGATATTTTAAGGAGCCATATATTTCTCCTTTTTTTTTTTTTTTGCCAGACTAGAAAGACAAAAAAGAACAGACCATTGAAAACCTTTAAATGTAGGAGAATTTGGTCTTCCACAAGAAAAACACAATATTTTGTTAATCCATCATGCAAGTAGGCTGTGGCACTATCCCTCTTGGTTTAAATTGTTTCCTTACAATATCAAATTAGTGGATGAGAGGAAAGCTCAGAAACAGGAACATTTTCTTAAATCCTGATTTAGTACCAAACAAAAATTGGAAAATATTATTCTGAGGCTCATTTTTCTTGGGTACATATATGTTGATGGCATGGTAGAGATCCAGAGATCTGCTGTCACCATGAAGAAGCCCCATGCATACTCCCTGATAGAGGAGATTTGAAACTTCACTCCAACTTTACTTTTGCTACCAAATAAATAAAATTAAAACATGACCCATTACCTCTTCTACAGAATCATGCAAATCTTTAATCTAACCTACCTTCTGATAATTCAGAAAGACAGGGAAGTTCTTTCTCTGTTCCCTGATATGCACAGAGATCACGCCTGGAAAGGATGCTTATTTTTCCTAACCTGTAACCGCAGCATTTATTTTCTTTGGAGGAACTTCATAGTGTTTCAGAAGAGTAAAGAGACCTGGAGAGTTTGGTATTTAAAGGAATTCAAGTCTGTAAAGTTCCTCTTGGCATTAAATTCTGAGACCCACAATGAATGCCCTTCAAATTGGTGTTAAATTGGGTAGACACCTGACTGCTCCCCAAGTCCGTTAGCAACAGAAAGTCCGGACTTCATGCAATTAGGCAGGAGAAAGCTGGATTCAAAAATAACCACGATAGGATTTCTCTGCACTCTCAGTTCACACTGACTTAAGTGGAAACTATGCCACAATGAGAGCAGAGAGGGGAGTCTCCATAAGATCTTCCTACAAAGTCACCTTTCTGATAAAAAAGGAGAAAAAAGTTAAATATCTAAAATAAGCCTAGAATCTCACATGCAGCCACGACTTCTAAGTGAAGTTCTTTCTCCTTCATGTCCTTAAATAGTGACAGAATTACACACAATCTGACTTTTAAAGGTGGGCTTTGGCTGCTGAGCTCAGAATAGGAAGTGAACCAACCCTCAAAGACTCTTCTAGCCTGTCTCCTAACTCGGTTCTTCAGAAAATATTCTGTTCATCCGCAGCGCTGTTTACTACCAGGACATAAAACAAAACCTGTTGTTTATACCATCACTTTTTCTAGTGTTTCCTGTGCTTTTATGATTACCAAGTCTGTTCATACATTTAAATTATGTGAAATCATATTTTGGCATATGGGGGTGAAGACTGAATTCTTGACAAACTTTTTAAGATTATCTCATTTGTACCACAGGGAAAAAAAAAACATTTTGGATGTTATTATATATGAGTATATAAATTTTCTTGTTTTATTTTGCATTAAAAATAAAGCTTTATTCAGTCAGTAAAACATCGGAGTCTTGGTTTTCACCCACCACTGGTTGGTTTGGGGAGTCTAATAAATAGGTGGGCCTGGGCCTGCTCACTCTTGCTCACATTCAGTAGTCCCCATAGCAATGTTGAAAAATAGCAGCCAGGCCAAGGTCAAAAAGAAAGAACACCTGTCACAAACAGAGCTCCCCAAGAAGCAGGTATTGGCACGGAGACTCTCAAGAATTTTCATCAGACAGTACACTTGGGTTCAATGCCTAAAACAAGGAAGGAGGCCAGATTGGATAGAAAGAGAAACCAAGCAGCAATTCACTCCCAAAATGGGCCTTTGCCAACCCCCCAGGGAACTCTGGAGAACAATGATCCTTCAGAGTTGTCCCAAGTTGGGATGAGGGAACTGGACCTTAATGCCACTGGGTTGACCAGTAGTTAAGGGCTAACCCTGAAAAGAGGAAAGCCTCAGGTCAGGAAGTTGTCTTCAGCAGAGGCAATCCCCCAAGACTGCTGAGAGCTGGGGGGCCATCTTAGGAAACCTTGATAAAACACTTATCTGTCTAGCATCATTTTGAAAAGGAACTGCTACACATCTTATGGGGTTGTTTTGAATATATAGAAGGCCCAATTGTATGCATTTCTTCCCAACTCCACACTCAATTATATCATGTTGGTAGTTTGAAATGGGTTATATTGGGGGTATTTATCATATAGGAATTGGTATTTGCTGCAAATCAGGGAGCCTTCTTTTCCTCTGGAGAGTGAGTGTTAAACATTTATCAGGACGTCATGGTAATAGCAGCCAAGGAAAATGAACAGTTGCCTCTATCCCTTCACATTTACATGTATGTACACCTACACCCCTTAAAACTTTTCTATGCCTGCCTACTACTCTACGTTAATCCAAAGTCCCAGGTCCTTCAAAATCTTCCCCCTCTTCATCTCTCCTGGGTTTACATCTTGTGCTACTATTTTTTCAAAGTACTTTTTTTCACTTGATCTGGACACACATTTCTAGAGCTCTGTGCCATGCAGTATATGATAAGCATATGTACCACTGTTCAAAATGCCCTCTTTGCCCCACCTGCTTTATCCTATGAATCCTCACTCATCCTTCAAGTCCCAGATAAAGCAGCTCTTTCTCCAAGAAGACTTGAAATCAGAAATTGAAGACTGTCTCCCTCCCCTGTATCCCACTGGTAGCAGGACTCACTGCTGGCCAGAGACACAAATACCCTGAGACCATGTTTTCAAGATTTCTTCATCACCTGGGTTCAACGGGAGATTCAACTTCCACCCAGCAGACCAAAAACACCACAAGACAGCACTGAGGATTAGGCATAATTCAGCTGGCCAACATGATCACAGAACTGTCACAGGGAGGCTCAGACCCTGGAAACAGATTCAAGATCCTGGCAGGTGGAAGAAGATGCAAGACATGGTTAGGATTGTAGACATACTTTATTCAGAGGTGGCAGCAGCCCCCTAGCCTCCAACTCCTGTTCCATTTAGACCCCAGCCAGTTCTGTTTTACCCCAACCAGTTTCATTTAGCCCCTGCCAATTCCATTTAGCCCCTTGAGCCATTTCCAGGGGACTTTTATTTATATGCAGGCCAAAGAAGGCACATTGTCAACAGGTTCCATGAGTGGGCACACACTCACAAGCAAATGAATCAGGGTGTTCATGATCTTGGCTATCAACTACTAAAAACACAGCCTGCTGAAGCCTGGGTGAGGGAGTCTAAATATAGACATTTTTGACCTTCCCAACATGAGCCATTTGGGATGCCCAGAGACTGTGATGGCTATCCATTGTTGTTAGAGTAGATTCCAGTTGAGGCAGTATGATTCTGTTGCTGATAGTTGGAGCATTGTCTTTTTGAGCTTCTGAATTTCTGATCATCAAAAGGATAGCAACCCCCTCATTAGGCCAGCCAGTTCTCTGATGCTTTTCTGTGACTTATTCTTGGAAGCATTGCATAAAGCTTGTTTGTCCAGCCCTTCTGACAAAGCTGACACCCAGTTCCTCACATTCAATCCCTTTCTGATTCCACGAACTAGAAGGAGCTCAGTTATCTGCAAAAACAAGACTATTTCCATACCCCTCTTCCCACAGCAGCATTGGTAATTCCACACTGTATGTTACCAAGATACTTTCTGCAGATCCTCAATAAAACTTTTATTACCCGTATTACAAGGATTAGTTTCCAGGTCTGTGTGGCCTTCTAAGGTGTATCGCATTTGTAACACATTGGCTGGCTCAGACTCTGTGCTTAGGAAATATTTGTTGAATTCATTTGAATGAAGAAATGAGGTGTGAGGATTCTTTCCCCGAACTGCTACACCACTAACTTTCCACCTCGAAGCTCAAACCGTAAATCTCAAGGTCCTCTTTTTTGGAGATTGCCAGTATTACTCTTGAGGTGAAAGGTGTTAGCTCATATGGGCAGACCAGATTCTCATTTAAAACACAAAAAAGCAGTCCAGGAGGCTGTCAATGCAGGGGGGAATGCATTATTTAGGGAGTAAAAAAAGACTTGAGTGAGGAGAAAATGTATTACTTACAACCTACTAAGATGGAAACACTTTTAGCCACAGATGATTACTATTATTATTGCATAATTCCTTAGATTTTAGGCAAGTGCTTTGCAAATCACTTGCTTTACTTGCTCAACAGTTGTAGATGCTGAGTTGGAATGACTCTGACTTTCTGTAAAGAAACTGACTCTTTCATGAAATGGCACTAACATAAAGATTAAATGAAAGCTCTTTAGACATAGCCAAAGAAACTTTGTGTCTTAGCAATTGAAATTTCTTTTTTATTGGCCAGATTTATTCTGACAAATTATTGTTTACAATACATACAAGTGTTTCATGTTCACACTAATTTTTGTTCCTCATACAGTAAAAAAAAAAAAATCAGGTTCATACCAATTGGATAGTTGAAGAAACTGAGGTTTGAAGAAGTCAATGAGGCAACCCAGGTCTGCACAGGGAGGAGACAGAGCTGGATTTCCTTTATTCATTACCTAGCTTTTGAAACCTACTGTGTTCTGGGCATTCTAAGCCCTGCAGGCTCCTGGATGGGCTGTCTGCTTGTCAACGCAGGTGGGAACCTCACCATTAAAAGGTCTGTCCTAGCATTATGCCTCATATCTGTGCCTTCCTCATCAAAGGACTCTCAGAGGTTGGTGGTCATGGTTATAAAATGCTTTAGCCATAAAAATTTTAAAGCCCATTTTAAAAATCAACCTTTCAACTTTTTTTGGCTGGTTGTTACCAACCCTCCCCCATTCAAGCCCAAATACCCAAGTTTGTTCTATAATAGTGAGTGTGTGACACCATAAAAAAATTTTAGTTTTCACTAGACCCTTTCAATCCTTGACTGGGCCTCCTCTGCCTACCCAATCTACTAAGAAATACAAAAATAAGATGACCAATCATAGCTCAACACATTCTTCAGGTCAAACACTGCAAAGTACTGCAGAGGATCGTGGACATGCACAAGTCTTGGATGCTACCCTAAAGGTCCTGAGTGTTGATGGGAAATAAAAATCACATTCACAAAATTATGGCATTTGCTAGTAAATAGATGGAACTGAAAACTATCATGATAAGTGAAATAAGCAAATCCCCAAAACTCAAAAGGCAGAATGTTCTCTCTGATATTCAGATGCTAACACACATTAAGAGGAGGAGAGGAAGAAATAATNCACAAATGGGTGTTTAAATAAAATTGGCCTGAGGAAAGCACCACGTGCAATGAACTGGAAAACTAACAAGTCAGACCTAGAAAGAGGAAAGGACGAATGTTAATTGCATGTCAAGGGCAACGCTAGCTGCTTTCCTTGCATTTATTCATTGTCTCTTCGGAGTGAATAAGTTGGGCATTATCCCCACTTTGCAGAAGAGAAAAATGGAGGCTCCAAAAGCCTAATAACCAACTGTGATTATTAGTCAGGGAGCAGCTCTGATTTCAGATCCAGCTGTGATCCACCAATGAATGGCAGAGATTAAAAGTAAATCTCCATGCAGTTTCTTTTAATTCTTCGGAGCTTACGTTGTGATTACATTTAAAGTGTATGCAACACTGAAGACAACACAGAACGTGTAAATGCAGATTTTGACATTTCAGACTCAAGAAACAGGCAGCCTCATGTTCGTTCCACTATATATTAAATTATAATCTACATAGACAGCAGTTGTGAAAAGTATCCAGGCAAATAAGTTGTACTTCTGGTGGAAGTCAGACAGGTAGATGAAACTTTGATGACTTAATTCCCTCAACTATTAAAGATATAAGCAGACCAGGACCCAGAGCTGGAGAAAGGCTGTCAGAAAATTTATTAAGAGCTGTAAAGTGCAGGGCCATAATTTCAACAGGTTATCTCGCTTCTCTGGCTAATTGTTTTCCAAGGTTTCTCGGCTCAGAACCATTCAGCATTCTTATCACCTGGGAAATGTGCGTGCTGCTTAGGATATTTTCCAGCGTGCAGCCACCTCTTTCCTCCAGTCACGGCTGTATTTTTGCTCAAAGAGCTGTCGATTAGATTTAAGAGCCACCCCAGCCCCACAATGCACAGTCTTGCTGATATTCAGAGTGCTGTGGCGTCGACCTTTGATTTATGGAGAGTGAGGCTCAGACCCAGCCCCGCGCTTTATTAAAGCAGCTCTTAGGCATATTAAACCTTCCCAGCTCAGAGGCTGGAGAGCTCCACCACCTAGGAGTCAAGATCCCTTTGGTAAGTCGCATTCTGGGTGATTGGAAACCTGGGACTTTGCATTGTTCCCTCTTCCTCTTGCCTTCTGACCCCCCAGGTGTGAGAAGATGGGTCTGGAAGAGGCCATGGAGACCCAGGCTCAGCTCTGCTCTCTAGAGGTGGCCTTTCAATATCTGTTTTCTGACCCTTTCTTGACCTTCTCAGTGTGACAGTGTTTGGCCTGGGGCTGTTCCTCTTCACGGTGATTTTTTTTTTTCTTCTATGAAGGCTTGAAAGGGGAAGCATCAGAGAGGTGTGGCCCCACTGCTTTGGGACCCACTTTCAAAGGCACTTGCTCTCTGGACTGTGTTACACAAAATCAAGCCACAGGATGGAGGTGCCCAGCAGAGAACACATTAGATCAATAGGTATTTGCATATCTGCAGGCAAAATGTCTTGCAGATATCAAGTGGGCAAAAAAAGCAGGCTTTGCCCCAGAACATAGAACTTTGCCTGTGCTGACGTCTCACACACACAAACCAGGCCTGTGACCTAAGGCTGCAGGAGGGGAAACTATGGCAGAGTATCTCCTCCCTCCCCCAGTTTTCAGGGTTAGGGTGAGCCATCCAAGAGTGAGGCACTGTGGTGGATAGTTACAATTGGCTCTTGCATCAACAAGCTCAGTGACCCAGCGAGCTAATGACCATCTGTCAGCCTCACCTACCTGTCTTTAAAGTGGTACTCATCATGCTGACCTTGCAGGGTGGTGTTACCGCTGTTGGCCGGTGACGAGTCCTTGCTTCCCCAATGTTGAAGAATAACACCAGAGAGCACGCCGAGGCGAGGTCAGAGTAGAAATTAGAAGTTTATTAAAGGACAGCAGAAAAGACTTCTCCCGGAGGAAGAAGGGGACCCAAGAGGTGGAATCCGTGGAAGTGTGGTTGTCTCCCCTTTTTATAGTTTTGGTGATGGAATGTAAGGGGGAAGGGTTGGGACACAGGTGGGCCAAACAAGTAATCTGGGCAGGAAGGACATCATTATCACTTCTTTGGGATGGGCTATCTCCAAATCTGTTGGGGGCTGTTTCCTGGGTTCCATTAACATTTCTTTGGGGTGGACTTTGACCTAGGGCTTTTCAGGGACTTCATTAACATTCCATGAGTTGTCCTGCATTTCCGGAATCATTTATCAGCATGGCCTCCATTTTAGATTTCACTGATATTAGACCCGATTTACCTAACTACACTGACAACCTAATTTTAAATCTGGCTTCAGTGGCATGAAAACCACAGTAGCATGCAGTACATAAGTTGGTACTGCCTGGTACATTTCTTGGTACTGATGGTGCCTTCGTGTTATTTACTGTAATTAACCCTGTTTTTCACAAAGAATCTGATCTTAGGTGTTACTTAAATAGCATATAATCATCACGAGAAAGCTATTCCCTTTCCAATTTTCTGCTTATAGCAACATGATAAGTGCTGACCAGTGCAACTAATCCAGCCTTACCACCAACTGTTAAGAGAGATTGCTGATCTCTTCTACCAACAGAGAGTAGGCTTCAGACTTCCACTGGCTCTAATTCGAGTTTAGTAACATTGTTTTGCTTTTGTTGTATTAATTGTATGATTATCTTCCTAGGACAAAATGATCCAGGGATGTTTTTTTCCAGTTAATGAAATGAATGAAGTTTTCATTCAAAATAAAATTATTTAGATAAATATTAAGGGAATGATGGTACAGATGGATGTGGTAATAATGCTGGTGTGCTTCAGAAGTTTGGAAATGGATGCTAAGCCATGGAGAAGTGTCCCAGAGGTCTCTGAGGCTTCCAAAAAGAGCAACTTCTGAGAGGTGCAAGCTGTGTGGCTGATCTCTGACTCCAGGGTAAGCTAAGGGGGGAATGAGATGAGGCCTAAATGTTCTGAGACTCAGACTGTGCTGTCCCTGTAGGTGTCCCCCAAGGGGCATCTTGCCTGACCCCATTCCCTTGCTCTGGCTAGAATCCAGGCCCTGCCTGTGGGTGCTTCTTTGTTCTCACTTCCCAGCAGTGGGTGACTTCAAGGCACTGACTGATTCTCCTGGAAGAGCCAAAGACAAACCAGACTGTGCCCAACCACGAAGAACATCAAGTGGGAAGCTTTCCCCTACCCCCAAAGCCAGAGAATTACACTAGCATTAGAACAGGCCTCAAAGTCATCCAGTCCAATATCTTCAACCATGTTTTGGCCCTATTATATATATATACACTTTTGTGCGTAAATAAGTTTCATAAAATAGTGCTAACTTGTATGTAATTCACTATTATATACTCTATTCCATTTCTTTTTTTTTTTTTTTAACATCTGGTCAAATCCCATAAAATGATTTCATGACCCATATGGATTAAAACCCACAATAAGAAAAAAAAAAATGTGACCTCATCCAATCCCTTCATTTTGTAGTTGAAGAAAGACCCAGAAAATAACATGAATTACTAAAAGTCATCCTTGTGACTATCATAACCACACCATATTCCTGAAATTGAGGAAAGACCATATTCAAATAATGTGGTTCCAGTAATAGGTTCAAGAGAAATTGGAAAAGTCAGACATGCAATCCAAAGGTCTAAAGAACTAGTCATTCTGTTGGAAAATGAAGTTCCATCTGGTTATTGGATAAGGTTCACAAGAAGCTGAAACCTAGGGAAGATCCAAAGCTTCTGAATCCCACCTCAAAAATTTCATGCAAATTTGTTGTTTGATTTTTGCAGGGCAGGGGATTGAACCCAGGGCTCCAGAGCATGCTAAGCAAGTAGCTCTGCCACTGAGCTACATCCCCAGCCTGGAAACTACATAGGAACTTGAAACCACTCAGGCATCTGAGCCTCATGATGTTGGATAAAGAGCCTAAATAGCCTAGCCCCGCGTGACCTGGACTGACAACTCCCAGCTTCTATCTTTTCAACTCCAGTCTCTTTTTTCCCCCCACCTTGATGACAGTCTCAGTTTCACCCCCACTTTCAAAGCATCTGTATTAGTTCATAAAGGCTGCCACAACAAAGTACAAACTAGCCAGCTTGAAACCAAAGAAATTTAGCTGCCACACTACTGGAGGTAAGAAGTCCAAAGTTGAGGTGTCAGCAGCTTTGCTTCCTTCCAGAGGCTTTGGGAAAGAATCCGGGTTCCTCTTCTAGCTTCTAGTGATCATCACCAACCCTTGACTTACAAAAACATCACTCCAATCTCTGCCTCCAATATCACACGACCTTCTACTGTGTGTCTCTGTGTCCAAATTTCCCACTTTTTATAAAGATGTTAGACATTAGATCGGGGCCCCTCCGATCCAATATGACCTTATTTTAATTTTTTTTATATTTTTAAAGACTGTATTTCCAAATAAGTTTACATTGAATGTACAGGAGGTCTGGACTTGAACTTATCTTTTTAGGACACAATCCAACCCAAATCTGCCCCATATCTGTACCCCTCTCTCAAAATCTCCCCCAGTATACAGGAAAGACTCATGTTCATTGAATCCCCAACAACTGCCTTCTCAAATTCATTCATTCTTGCTTGCTCACCTTTCTGTTTGTTTGTGTTTCTTTTTTCTTTTTTCTTTTTTTCATTCTTTACCAAAAAGATCACAATTTTCTTGGGAGACTGGGGAAAAGTGGGCAAGGGATGGGAACAATATATGTCCAACCAGATTCTGTGTTGTATAAAAATAAAACACTTTCCCTTTGACCAACAACAAAGGATCAAAAATGGCTGGGGAATTCTGAGAAGTGTTTGATTTCCTGATAGAGGTAAAACACTTGATTCCTTCTACCTTACCTCTCCCGGCTCTTTCCTGCCTAGAACCTAGATATGAGAGCTAGAAGCACAACAGCCACTTTGCAACCAGAAGGTGATGAACATGAAGATCGGAAGCCAAAACTCAATGTGCTAAGCATCATGATGCAGAAATAACATTTAAAATACTCAATATTGAGCATTTAATATGTACCAGGTGGGGGTTATAAGCACATTAAATATAATAATCCATTTAGCTGAGTATATTATTTTCTCCATCTGCGAAGGATGAAACTTATATGAACCATGAATCTAGGCAACGCCTTCAGGGTCCACACTATTAATCACTAGAGAAAAGTCTGGGGGTCCTGATGTCATCATTGAGTTGCTATAGGGCCCATTTTTATTTTCAATAATAAACCACTGTTGGTTCGGGTTTCCATTACTTGCAACTGATTTCTTTCTTGGCTGACAGTGATATTACTCCATAGGGTCATCAAAATGATTAAATGAGAAAATATGTGTCTATAGATGGAAAACAACACTCAGTCAATAGAGTCTAAAACACAGCAGTTCTCAATGAATAATTGGTGTTAATGTTTAACTGTTTTATGAATAATCAAATCAACAGTGTGGTGGACAGAACAGTGTTCTCCCAAAGATGTCCTCATCCTAATCCTAGGAACCTGGGAATACATTCTGTTTAAGGCAAAAGAGACCACACAGCTATGACTAAGGTGATGATTTTGGGACTATCCAGGTGGACCCAATGGAATCACACAAGTTCTTCAAGCAGAGAACCCTTTCCAACTACAGCGAGAGAGATGCGTAGTAGAAGCTTAGGTCTCCTGTGGTAGAAGCGCAGAAATACAGTAGCAAGAGGAGCCAGCTCTGCTACTGCCTCTGAGGTATAGGAGGCTACATGTAAGGACCAGAGAGAGGGTCTAGGTGCAGCCAGCCGGCAAGAAAGTGAGCGCTCTGTCCTACAACTCTTATGGAATTGAACTCGGCCGATGCCTGATTGAGCAAGACAAGGAATTCTCCCCTAGAGCCTGTGAGAGGATCATGGCCCTGCCCAAAATTTGATAGACCCATAGTGGACTTCTGCCCTACAGAACCATAAGGTAATGTAATTATATTGTTCAAGTTTGTGCTGATTTGTTAAAGTAAGAATCGAAAAGAGATGAAATTAATAATGGAATTTCAGACATAATCCAAAAGTTTCGCTTAGGGGATTCAAAGAAGCTGGTTACCAAGAGCCAGTGGGATTTCCTCTTGCCAAGGAATCATTCAGATTTTTGGTATGAAACTTGTTTTGACCAATGTGCAACTGGTCTTGTTTTAAGGTGGTGTGTGGAGCCACCCTGATGGACAACTCAAGGGGTAGTACTCACACGGCACCAGGGATGTCAGTCATACAGAACAGAGTATGAAGAAGGACCCCTGGTGTTTAGAGTTTGGAGGGCCAGAGATAAACAGGGAATGTCCGTGCAGTATTATAGAGCCAATCTCTCTGAAAAGCACCCGGCTCGCAGTCCAGTGATGTTGGTATTTGATAATGACTACAAAATGCCACCTTCTAATGTCAAAAACTCCATTTTAAAAAGAACAAAACAGAAAGCTTCGTCGGTTTCTCTCTCCCAACTGAACCTCCACAGTCAGATAAGCTGGGGTCATTGTGGCCCTTGTGTGGCCCAGTTTCTTTCTCTGTCACAGCTCATGAGGAGCACACTCTTCAGCAAGCCAGTTAGGTTAACATCCAAAGGTGAAATTAAGGACAAAGTTGACGTGGAGGTGACCAGGGTCTATATTTTGAATCAAAATTTGGTAAACGAAGTATTCCAGATCTTGAAAAACGCCTGTCCATTTTAACATTCTTCCCAGGAAAACTATAGCCTCCTAATTAGAGATTTGGAAAAGCCACTGAAGCCTGTGACCTGCAAGGGTACAGATTACAGGGCTGGTTTGTCAAACACAGTTACATCTGCTGACAAGAAACCAGTTATGTAAAGATGCGAGAAATGGAAATGCTGCACCAATTTTCCAGAACAAAATCTGCCTCTAAAAAGGTGTAACTTCATGCAAAATATGCTTCATCATTTGAATAACAAAATAAGATATGCAAAAAAAAAAAAAAAAAGACTCCTCAAAGAGAGTCGGCATTCAGGATGCAGTGACTACAAGCACAGTGATGAATATTTCTGGTGCTATATTTAAAATGTTTTGTGAGAAAATAATGTGTTTTAGAAATGGAGCTTGAGATAATGCCAGAGACTTTGCTTTAGCAACTAACAAATACGTTTCCAGGCAGGTTTTTCTGTTTCTTATAGATTCCTGGAGGTGATGGCAAAAGCTGCCATTAAAATTCATTAGATGAAAAGTAAACTTATATTACAATTGATGACATTCTCCTCCAGATTGTTAGCCTTATTAGTGAGACGCCTCTTGTCTGCCAAACTCCATCTTCGGTGTCTTTTTGTTCTAAACAATTCTCTTGCATTTTAATCTAAGGAATGTTCCTTCAATGTTAAGTTTCCTTCATGCACTGCCTGTCACACAGGGCATTCCGTGAACTTGCCCTGAGATGCTTCTCAACTTTTAGAATCAAGATGCTGAGGTTGCAAAGAAAGTCTTCTATTCCAAGGATCAAGGTTGGAAAAATTACTTAAGGATGACAGGATAAGGATTTTTATGTGCCTGGTTATTAAAGCCTGAAATGCCAATTCACTCAGCTGAGAAGAATCCCTGTGAGCTTCCCTCAGGGTCCATGGAACACCTCCCCATGAGACCTCTCTTTGGAACACCTCCCCACGAGACCTCTCTTTGGGTCCAAAGTAATTCAAGAGCTGCAAAGCCAGGTGTCGTGGTGCACACCTGGAATCCCAGCAACTCAGGAGGCTGAGGCAGGAGGATCACAAGTTTGAGGCCAGCCTCGACAACTTAGCAACCATGTTTCAATGGGAAAAAAAAAAAAAAAAAAAAAGAGCAGCAGAGGCAAGGGTCCTCTGCTTGCCTTGTCTTCGGGTGCTGTTCGCATGTCCTCAGGCCCCTTCCTACTGCATTTTGCTATGGATTCCATCAGGAGGAGAACAAAAAGTGCTCAGTCCTCATCTCATTGATTCAGTGACCTCTGATGTGGTCTGATGGTGTGTCTCCCCCAAATTCATATGTTGAAGCCCAAATTGGAGGTACTTTAGGAAGTAATTAAGTTTAAATGAGTTGGGGGGATGTCCCTCTCTTTCCCTTTCTGCTGTGTGAAGATAGTGAGAAGCTGGCCGTCTGCAAGCCAGGATAAGGACCTCATCAGGAACCTAACATGGTGTACCATGATCTTGGATTTTCAAGAATCCAAGTTTCCCAGTACTGTGGGAAATAAATGTCAACTTGTTTAAGCCACCTAATTTATGGTATTTTACGATAGCTATCAGAGTTGACCCAGACAACCCCCCATCCACAAATGATCATGTGGCATGATCATTTCTTCTTGATGGATTGTCCCATCTATGGCCATTTCTTTTGGATGCATATGCCATGACAATCTGCAGGGCTGGCAGCATGGCAAAACAAAATTCTGCAAGTCAGAATTTTTCTCTAAAACGTAAGATCTAACTCACAAGAGTATTCAGTGTGGTGAGCCCTGTACTAACCTGCTGTCATGGAAAAGCCAATGTCAGACCACTCCGAGATGAGATGGGTGGCACAGAGATCATCTTCTATCCCTAAAACCTGGCTGACCTAAAAGCTGAGGACAAGGTAATGGGACTAGGGGACTCCTTTTGTCTTTACCTCCTGGCTTCTCTCCTCACCACAAAGGCTATAGGAAAAGCCCATCACCAACAGACACCAATGCATGGAAGAAGACTGCACTTCCTAATCAGACAGCCCTGGGCTGGACCCCTTGATCTGCAGCATCTATGTGACTTTGGGTGAATTATTGAAGCTCTCCGAGATACAGTGTCCCTGTTAATAGGTGGCGGTAATAATTCCTGACTTTTGGGATATTTAAGAAGATGAATAAGGCACCTGCAGGAACATGCCTACCACAGTGTCCAGCCAGGTTCTAACTGCTGCCCTCCCTCCTGGTCTCTCTCAACAGCAAGTTGGTGACTCCCAAAGGTGGGTGTATGGTCTCCTCCTGTATCACCTAACCTGGCTCTTTCCAGACTCTGTCCAAACAGGTCAGACATTTTGTGAGTTTACAGTGGCCAAGCCAACAAACTTTGCGAGCCAGACTACCCTGAAAAAGAATCTCATACTGCATGGGGTGGGGGACATTGGTAGGAGGATGTCCAGTTTTCATTGTCCCAAGGTTTAGCTCTGAAGAAGTGGTATGAACCATACCACACAAACAAATTGACAACAAAACTCACAAGCTGTTTTTTCTATCTTTGGAAAACAGTGTGGGTGAACCTTTCCCATAAACCAGAACTTCCTCCCCACTGAGGATGGTGAGAAGTTTGGGCCCCTGCTATCAGCTTCATATTGGAAATGAACTTGATTTAAAAATCTATTCATAACCCAGCTCTGATTCTCCACCTCTCAGAACTTCCAGCAATAAAAATAATAATAATGATAATAAAAGCTAGAGGAAGAAGGGTGAAGCAATTCAACTTATTTCATTACTTTGGGTTTTATACCTCTTGTTTGCTAGCTTGATAAGGGATGCTACAATCTTTTATGATATCAGCCTTTTATGATATTCTTTTTATTGCACTAGACGGCAAGGGAATTGCCCCAAATTAATAAAAACCATATGTTGGATTTTGATTAGGGATCACTTTGGAATAATGATTGATCTGGCTTGGGACCGAGAATAGTCATTTCCCTTTCCCTTTCTTTTTTAATCATATGCCTTTCGGAGTCTCCCTGGCATCCTTTCCTCCCTCACCCTTGCCTTTACATGCAAACCTAGATAATGAAAAGGTCTTATAAATCCCTGGTGTATATACTTGTTACCAAAAATTGCATTGTAATCTGAACTATCAGCCCATCCAATGCCATCTCTATTGCACTGGGGATAGTAATAACAGCATAGCATGGTTGTATCTGGATGCATCCAGGCAACTGATATATGATAAGATCAGTCCTCTGAGCATGTGATATGCGACATTGGCAGAGACCCATTCCTCCAACCACTAGGGAAAGTGGGGAAATTCTCCTGCAAGAACAAGCCTCCTTAGTTAGTATAACTTGGTATCCAAGCAATGGAAAGTCTCCCTGCTCCTTGGCCCCAACTCATTTAGGAGGTAGCTTTCAACAACATAGATCATTAAAATCCTAACAACAACTAAAATCGTTTATCTTTGAAAATCCCTCCCTTTATTCCCTACTTCAAAGTTGCTCCAACTATAAAAATGACCTGGGAAGTGTGCTTAAAATGTTGATTCCTGGGCCTGCCTCCAAAGATTCAGATTCACTGGTTTGGGGTTGGGCCCAGGAATCTGCATTCATATCAAGTGATCCTGATATAGGATAGTCTGGCATAACTTTAAAGAAACACTAACAGGAAGCTTCAAAATATCATAGTTATGTTTAAGATCATCATTTTTGGAATAAAATCTCACTAAATTCAATCCCAACTTTGCCATGAACAAGCTATATGATCCTGGGCAGTTAATTTAACTATTCTAAGGCTCAGTTTTCTAATCTAGAGAATAAAGAAAGTAATGCTTCATCACACAGTTAAGAGAATTAAATGAAATACTATAGAAATTGAGTATAGGGCCTGATAATTATAAGCATTCCATATCTAGGTTCCTGTACCTAAGGAAAAATTCTTCAAGGCAGGGACCACCAAAAAGTCAGCTGCTGTCTTACTGTTAAGTGGATTTTCTGTTACAAAAAAGAATGGACATTAATTAAGAGGTGCCTTGAAAAAATCAGAGGTAGAATATTGGGGCAAATGAATGTTAGTAAATTAAGAACTAATCATAATAAGAGAAGGTGGAAAGATGGTAGAATGTGAAATAATGGTGTGAATAGGGAGAAATTTCATAACAGTTCTCAGTCGTATTCTGGACAGTTGTATCATGTTGGATGGAAAATAACTTGGTCAGCTGGGCTCAGTGGTGCATGCCTGCAAGCCTAGCGACTTGGAAGGCTGAGACAGGAGAATTGCCAGTTCAAAGTCAACCTTGGCAACTTAGTGAGGCCCTAAGCCGATTAACAAGACCCTGTTTCAATATTTAAAAAAAAAAAAAAAACATAAAAAAGGCTGGGGATGTGGCTCAGTGGTTAAGCGCTCCTGGGCTCAATCCCAGGTACCAAAAATAAGAAAGGAAATAACTTGGTCATTGTCTTTATTTGGAGATTAAGTATGCTTTGAGGAGAATGTGAATGGCTGCTAAGTCCTCAAGGAGTGGACCATGACGGCTTTTGATGTGTCATCTTGGCTAGGCTACAGCCCCCACTTATTCAATCAAACTCTAATGTAGGGGCTGCTATGAAAGGATTTGGCAAATGTGACTAAAGTCCTAATCAGTTGACCTTAAAGAGTGTCCTGGTGGACCAGGGTCAGCCAGTTGAGAAGTCTCCAAAGCAGGCCTGAGAGAAAGAAGAGAGGCCTGTGTTATGGGTTCTAGCCTGCCCATGATCTTCCCTTCCTGACAGACTTTGAACTTGCTTGTCCCATATATAATCTGTATCAATCAATATATATATATATATATATATATATATGTCTGCCTTCTACTGGGTTTCTTCTCTGCCTGAGCTTAACACTACACTACAACTCTGTTACTGGTCCATGGGATAGAAACTGGATGCAGAGTACCCCTCTGTCTCCTGCCTTCTTATTGCCAATGTCACATCAATATCTACAGAAAAGACCAGAAATGTGCCTTTGCAGAGGTACAAAGACAGTTTTTAGAAAGACCTTCTGGCTTTACTTCAGAAGTAACTAATTTTTTTTTACATAGCCTCATAATGCAACAGCTTAGAATTCTGTGACAGGTACAAAGGAAATAACAACAGTATTTTTTTTTAATCATTGTATCTCTCAGTAATCCAGAGAAATTTACAGATTTTATCCTAATATAACTCTAAAAATATCTCTGCAAATGAGTTAAGGGCAGGCATTAATAGTCTCATCTTAGAGATAAAGAAACCAAAATTCATAGGAGAGAGGAGACAGTCTCATGTTGCCACAGCAAGTCACTAGGTGAGGTCACAGCAGAATCTGGAGAAGTAAATTCCCAAATTCTCAAACCTTGTTTGTCACCTGATTCATGAAAGTAAAGTATCGGTTTTAAAAAAGAAAAAGTGGGAAGATACTTCACTTTACTAGAAAAAGCAAAAAAGAGGAAATGGTTATGGGCAGATTTTGAAGAGAAAAATACAAGATGGTATTGTTAAAAAGTATGTTGATGAAGCTTAAAGTGTTTTTCAAAGCACTGTAGACTAAAAAAATTAAGTTAACATCTAATTACAAGTATGCCTCCACTTTTGTTTCTAAAATGCATAGAGAAAATGTCTAGAGGAACTTACCCCAAAATGCTCAGAGTAAATAACGTGAATGTCATCTTGTTTTTGCTTCTCTGTCTTTTATCAGTGTCTACTGAAGATGTTGTTTGTATTTGTAAAAGATTTTTTTAAACAAATATTGTGTTTTCTTGTGCTTATTACTCTACTGAGATTCAAAGAAAGAACAAGGGGGCCTGAGGACCTCACCCTTCAGCTACTTCAGTCTCCTGAGGATCTTTTGGAAAGCTTGATAAAGACACGCCCTGGCCTCCGTGTCACCCATATATCCCAATCTCTTCTGATTGAAGAGATCTGGGAAAAGCCTTGAAATCTGCATCTCTAACAAGCTCCCAAGGTCACTCTTCCAGAGCCAACCCAGGGACGACTCTTAGAGTAACAATCTGACATGTACCACTCCTTACTGAGGAGAAATCCCCTTCCTGGTTACAAAATGCCCAAAGTATGAGACATGGGTAACCATGGCAAACCAGGTGCCATATACATCTGCCTCCAGATAACTGAACTTTGTTAATTTGTGGCTGTTTTGGATTTTGTTTGTTTGTTTTTTAACATGATGAACAAAATTTGTCCTCAGTATCCTGGCCTCAGGTCCCTGCTTCTTACTTCGCACCTCTACTTTTGTGCCAAGACCATTTGCCATCCAAAGGGTGGTCCATGAACAAGCAGGTGCAATAAGAAATAGAAGCTGATTAGAAATCCAGCCCTCACCCCAGCTCTAGAGCATCATGGCCTTTACTGTAACAAGATTCAGAGGCCCTGACCTAGATGACCTGCAGGTACCAGAAACAGCTATGACAATCCCCAGTGACAAACTCCCCTGGACAGTCCCTTCCCAGAATCCCCTGTGGAGAGACCAACTGGATACTTCTCATGCTTCTGGACCACATGGCAAGCCTCCTGGAACCTCTCCCTCAGTCTGGGGAACTAAGGCCAGGTCGGGGACATCCTTCCTGTGTTGGATATGTCTAGTGTCTTTGTCTCAGGCCAGACAACTTCCTCCAGTGGCCTCCCTCAACCAACCAGCCAGGCACCCAGAGTCTGTGGACTGTCCTATGACTGAGCAGAGGGCAGGCTGGATCCATTCATTTCCCAAGCCCCTCCTTCCCACATCCTGGAGAAACTCTGGAAGTGCAAATCGTCCTCATCATCACATTAGTAAATGCAGCAGTGTGAGGGCAGAAACACAGGAAAAGACCAAGAGCCAAAGGAAGAACAAAAAGCCACTGCACCACACCCTCAGTCCCTGCAAAGCCGGATATTCCTTTTTCTTGCTTAGCAGGATATGGCATCTCCGGCATAATTTTTTTTTCTTTCTATTTGTTCTCTTTTCTTCCTTTTCAAATAGACACATTTCAAATGTCAGTGGGTGATAGTGGGGCCAAGTCAGATGGGATGCAGGAGACCAAGCAGCTAAAGGGTTTGATCTTTGCTGGCAGCGTCTTCAAGGCAGTCTGGAGAGACTGCCCGGTGCGGGAAGGTTCCCGAGAAGCTCAAGTGGGCATTTGTTGTGCTAACTCGAGCTCCCTCTCTGGTTGACCTTTATTTACAGACTTGAACCAAAATGGTCACAGGCTTGAAAGGAAAGTCTGCTTTCCCCTGCTTCCCACTCTCCCCTTCCCCGATCCCCAGAGGGCAGGAAAAAGAAACAAGGCAGAGGTTAAGTGAGGGAGACAATATAAAGGAGGGGAGCTCTTATCTCAAATCTGACTGACAGACATTGAGTGGCAGTTCTGTGACCAGTTTTCATTTTTTTTAAACACCTTCCTCCAAAGATCCTGAGAGAGAAGCGTAGCCAAATTAGTCCCCACCTTTCCAGGTCAGCCCAACGGAAATTAGACTCCAAGCATCTCCCTGCCCCCAGAGGGGCCAAGGCTAATCAGGTATTTTCTCAGGAGGACTGAGTGTCCAGGGACATCCCATATTTTAGCCGAGGAATTCAGACTTACTTGCCTAATGCCTTACTGAGTCTTGTCATCACAGCAGCCAAGTAAAAATTATATCTGCATGCCGTGTGGAGTCATAAATCCTGGGGCTATGTTCTCAGTCATTCCATATTTCAAGGCAGGGAAGCTTATTTCTATAAGGCTGTTAATAACAAAAGTGACCGTATAAGAAAGGGAAAAGTTTGTGTCGATTGTTGGACCCTTACAGATCTGTTCTGGAGCCCTGAGATTCATAGCAGGCCTAAGAATGTGCTCCACCAGAATCTCCACAAAGACTCACTGGTCCCTGTCTAACTGTACAGGGGGTGTCTCTTTGTTTTCTTAGGAAATACTGTATCACTTTAGATCTCTCCCTTCCCCCTGCCTGATGCTGTGGATCAAACCCAGGGCCTCACACATGCGAGGCAAGTGCTGTACCACTGAGTTACCTCCCTGGCCCATGCTCGGCTCCCCAGGTTTACTAAAAACATGGGAATCATCTGAGTCTGATGGCAAAGGGGGCCTGGCATGGAAAGTATACTTAGGGGGAGGAGAAGAAAAACCACGCTGGAGGATTTTTAAAAATAGACAATGATGGAGATACTGGGACGGAGGAAAAGGCAGAATAGTGCATTATTCAATGGTAGAGGCTAAATGTTCTTTACTCAGCATTGCTAATAGCAAGTACAGTGATTGATACACAATGGAGCTGAATGAGTATTTGGTAAATGAAAGAATGTTGTGATTTGTTGGTATCTCAGTTCTCCCTATTGCTTATGAAAAAGTAGTTACTTTGCACTTCAGATAAAATAGCATATTTACTGTTGCATTTAAAAAGATACTGGCCTAAATCCATGGTGTTTAATGGCTTACCAGGGAAAGAGGTACAGATAAGGAGGCAGAGTCACCTGGGAAAGGTCTAGAGTAGAAGCTTCAATGACCGAGGTCCTACAGAGATTATCTGCCTTGTCTGACCCCATTTTCCACCTGGGACTGACAAACAGAAGGGCAGAAGGGGAGCCAGGATGATCATCCTCCAGTGAATTTTTTTTTGTATGCATGTGTGTGTGTGTGTGTGTGTGTGTGTAGGAGTGAACCCAGGGGCACTTAACCACTAAGCTAAATCTCAGCCTTTTTTATGTTTTGTTTTTAATTTTGAGACATGGTCACACTAAGTTGCTTAGGGCCTCACTAAATTGCTGAGTCTGTCCTTGAACTTGCCATTGTCCTTAGTCTCCCAAATTGCTGGGATTATACGCATGTACCACCTTGCCAAGCCACCAGTGGCTCTTAAAGTCCATTTCTGCAACACTAATTCCAAGGAAAAAAAAGTTTCTATGGTCACCTTCAACTTTCCCAGATATTGTCACATACTCTCAAAATAGATTAAACCAATCTACATTCTTGTCACCTTGTCAGGGAATTTCCATTAGTCTGCAACTACTCTAGCACTTGGAATTCCATATATTATATATATATATAAATTTTTTTAAGTCAGGAAGGCAGAAATTAAATGCTCTATCTCTTCCTTCTCCTCCAACCAGCTGATTTAGAATGCTGAGGTTTTTAATATTAAATAGAGAAGAAGGACAGAAGGTAGGAGGGAAGGAGATAGAGACAGAGAGGAGAGTACAGGAGGACATAAAAAAGAAACAAAATCTGTCTAATGTTTAGCCTGGTGTTTCCCAACTTTCTTTGATGGTGAAATAATTTGACCCCTTATAAGATCTATAACCACTGCATGGAACTCTGTGGGGTTCCAAGGAACACACTTTGGGAATTCTGCATTACATTAACATTCATATATTTTCATTCCCATTTGTTCTTTAAAAAACATAGAATAAAAATCAATATACTCTTCTAAGGAGCATGTGTACACTCATATGTATCTTTGGTCATGTGACTCAAATTCTCACAGTAGTGTGTTTAATTTTCTCATAGCAACTTCTCAGTTAAATATCAAGAACTGACCAGTTTATATTGAGGGGTGAAACACATCACTTACATTCAGTTATACAACACATTAATTAATGTTGCTGCATGCCCCATTTAGTCTGTGTGTAGGCTGTTTTCAAGGTTAAATATTTAATCAAAGGCTCTGTGTTGCACCTCATGCAAATGTCTGCTCAGCCTGAGATGGCAGACCTTGGCAGCTCTGGCCTGGTTTCTCCCACTCTCAGGCTCTGTGACCTCCCCAGGTCTCCATTCCCTCCAAGTAAGATGAGAGTATTGAACCAGATCATCTCTAAGGCCTATTCAGCATCAACATTTATATTTGCAAACCCTTGCCATAGCAAATCTCACTAACCATGACTGCCTCCCTATGATCTAAATATCTGACTTGTAAAATGTGAGCAGATTTCATTTACTAAAAGCCTCTAATCAAGACCAAAACCTTTTACTTAAACAATTAGAAAACAATTAGCTGGGGGAATAAAAACAATTTTAATTTGCTAAATGGGCTTCCTCCCTCCTAATAGATACGGACAAGACCCTAACTAATGCTTCTGACCACATGGAAACCACATAGGCATTGCTGAGTCTGTGGATGGAGGTGCGGGTTGGCTCCATTTCCTATTAGGAAAGTGAAAGGCGCTCACATTAACCCCAGCCTTTTTCAGTGATTCATGTTTAAACATATGCCTAATGTTTGCAATGCTTAGTGCTTTCTCCTCATTGATCTGTCCGAAGCCTACACACAGATGGATCTTGCACCAGCCCAACATTGTGCACACCTTGGTCATCAGCCCTTTTACATGGCCATGAATTTATGAGTCTCCCAGAGACATGAGCTCCCTGAGCACAGTTTATAGTACTTGTGAAAAAACCAACAAAAGTCCTTTCCAATTAATGAAATATAAGAGCATCTGGCCCAAATTCCCGTATATTCAAGCTAGGAAAATCCCTCTTTTACATGATGCTCAAAGGAATTCAAAAGCAAACCTTCCATTTTCACCCATTACTCAATAGCAGTTCATAGAGTACATTTAATATACTGACCTTATTTAATAAAAAGTAATTTTTTTTTCAATTTTGTAACCCCCAAAATGAAGCAATCTCTATTTTATATGTTCCTGGAAACTGGTTTCTTTCATTTCTTGGTGCCCTTTTCCTGTGACATACACATATTTTAATCTTGAGCAAGTTGTTTCATCCTTCAAGGTCTTAGTTTTCCATTCGTAAAGCAAAAACAAGGATTTGGACCATCTTAATTTTCCAAGGTCTTTTCATTTGCCTTCCCTTATCCTCTCAAAATATACATAATTTTGTCTTGGGCAAGTCCCGCTCCATCTCACTCAGCTCAACTTGCTTACTTTCGGATGAGAAGGATGGATTTTTTAATTTTCTTTTTTATTTTATTTTATTTTATTTTATTTAGAGACAGGGTCCCACTGAATTGCTTAGTGCTTTGCCATTGCTGAGGCTGGCTTTGAACTTGCAATCCTCCTGACTCAGCCTCCCTAGCCGCTGGGATTATAGGCATGTGCTACCATGCTGAGAAGGATGGATTCTCAAAGATGCCTTCAAATTCAATAAAGTTAAGTATGATAGAGTGATTTCACATGCAAATTTTGAGTGTGGAGAGTATTCAAGGATCTGCTAGGGTGGCTATAACACACACATTGGGTGGCTTGAACAACAGGAACTTACTTTCTCATAATTCCAGTCCAATGTCAAGGTGTTGACAAGGGTGGTCTCTTCTGAGGCCTCCCTCCTTGGCTTGCAGCTGGCCACCTTCTCCCTGTGCTTTCACATTGTCATTCTTTGCTCCGAATTGTGTGCCCTAATCTCTTCCTATGAGGACACCAGTTATATTGGATTTGAACCCACCTGTATGACCTTGTTTTCCTTAACTACCTCTTTACAGGCTCTGTCTCCAAATGCAATCTTATTTGAGGTACTGGCAGTTCGAATTTTAGCATACGGTTACTAGGGAGATAATTCAGCCCGTAAAAGGACATCCACATTTTTTTTTCATTTTTTCTCCTTTTTCTTTGTTTTCTGCTCTTTTAAAATTTCCTCCCCTTTTGTCCTCTTCTCTGACCCTCATCACTGATCTGGATTCAGTCCAAGGTGGGCTAAGAGGATTGACTGGATCTAGAGCACATGGACCTAAGGGGGCAGCTCTGGAACTAACCAGACATGTGCCCAACAGGAACTTACCTCTGAAGCTCTTCAAGTCAGTTTCCTTGTCTACAAAATGTGGATAAAAACAGCAATACCTATCAGAGTTGTTAGGAGGTCTAGGTGCAGGCAAAGTGGTTAGAATGGTGTCTGGCTTCATGAACGCTGGTTTTATCTTTCCCTGTGTCTGGATGTGACAATGGGGAGGGACACTGAGGAGTCACCTTGTATGAGTAGAGGTTCATAAGAAATTATGCTGTGGGAGCCTGGAATGGAGCAGGAGGAGGACAGAAAAATACCAGGCCAGAGTGGGCCCCTCAGTCAGCGCCAAGGCCCGTGGAGAGAGAGGGTGCAGACAACAGCAGAACATGAGGACACACCCAGAGCTGCTCTCAGGCGTCTTTCTGGGTGACAAACCATGACGCAGGAAAAGGGAAGTTTTCCTGATGCTTCTGCACTACGTAGAATTGCTTCTGTGCAGTGAGACCCAAAGAGAACCCAGCAGAGCCTGGACACCACAAGGATGAGAACAGGCAAGAAGGTACCATCGGCAAAGACTTCAGTTTTCTCAAGGGTCTCCAGCCCCAAGGGTGTGCTGAGGAACTATTTAAGCAGCAGACATCATCAGGTGGACAGAAGCTCTTTGTACTTGGATCTGGGGCAAGAACAAGAGAGCTTCTCCTTGAAGTGTCTTTGCCTTTAGAGAGGGGATTTTGCACAGGGCTGAGGTCCTGCATCATATAGGAGTGTGGCATGGGCCAATGAGACCTGGACAGTTAAATCCTGTGGTCCCTAGGTGTGCTGGGGAATCTCAGGTAGTGTACAAACTCAAGGACCTTTTAAGGGTAAGGAGTTTGTTGGTCCCTGAACTAGAAGCATATCAGCACATACGTGGCATCCACACTAGGGCCTGCACCATTGGAACACAACAGTCACCTTTTCTGAATCAAATGCCACGGTCCCTGATGGAGGACTGGCAAAACCAACTAGAGAGCAGAGCTTTGAAATTGTAGCCAAGTCAGCTTGCTAATATTCCACCCCTGGATTAAACCGGAGCAGTGATGGCAACCTTAGCAGTACAAACAAAGATCACCCTCATCCCTGGACCAGAGCAGAGCAGATGGTGATCCTCTTGCAAGCAGGCAAGACTGAAAGTGGAAGAACTAGCCTGAGCATGTCTGGGCCCTTCCAACTTTTCCAAGTGAGGGGAAGGAGAGAGGCCATGAGTGTTACTTGCATGAAACTTTTCCACCTTAAACATGAAATTGAATTGAGGAGATGAGGTACTCCCCTGCCAAACTTCATCTGGGATCACAAACACAAATGCTATGGAGTACGCTATGTTCCTCTGGGAAGTATACATGATTTAAGATGGTCAAGAACAGCAGTGGGCAGATTTAGGGTCTGTGAAATGATGGATGGCCAGGGAGGAGTGTAGAGATTGTGTTTAAGGAACTAGTATGCCCCTACCCCCAATCCAAAGGTGACAGCCCCTACTCGGCTCCTACCAATTGTTGCTGAACAAGAAGGCAGAGCTGGATGATGGCCAAGCTCCTGAATTAGGATTCTTTCTGAAATGTGGACTCTGATTGTTCAATAATGATACAGAATTCAACCTTAAAAACCATGTGAACTGCATACAGCCCATTTGAGGGCTACCAGCTCTGGCCCTGTTTTCTAGTAACCAAGCAGTAGCCCGAGAGGGTGGATCTCAGGGATAGTGGAAAACCCAGCACCAAGGCCTTTGCTCCCTCATTTAAGGACAGAGGAAAAGAGGGGGAGATTTCCTCCACAGTAAACAAAGAAGAATCAAAGGGCCGGGGACAGAAGAAAGGGTCTGAGAAGGACCTGAAGCCCAGGGTGTCTGAGAGATTGCTTTGTGGCCCCAAAGAGGAGGATTATAGTTCTTGAACCATAAATATAGGAGGATAAAGGGTTCCTGTCTGGGAAAGATGGAGATCTTGCCAGAATCTGCCTGGTTCTCCAAGCTCACACCCTCCATTGTCCTTGGTCCATTCCAGTGTTTGAGGAGAGGCAATCTCCCAAGCTAAGTGAGTCACCCAGTCTGGAAGGACTATTCTTCCTTCCTTGCTTCCCCTTGTTCCCCTCCCCTCACTAATTGTTTCCAGGGCTAGCGCTGGGGGCAGACATGTCCAAAGGCCTGCTCTGTTCTCCCCCACCCCCTCTTGAGCAGGACTCAGAGGCCGCCCTGTGTTGCTAATGCCTATTCATCTGGAACTAGCTGTTCACAGCCCCAGCTAAAAAGGCCTTTCATCCACTCATTATCCCTCCACCAAAACCTCAAATGGGAAGAGACTTCAAAGTGCCAGGGCCGAGTTTGATTTCCAGTGTGTGGCAGATCTCCCGCGAGCTGAGGCAGGAAGGGAGAGGAGCCCACCATCCTCAGGTTCTGCCTCTGCCTGAGGAGTTGCCATCTGTTCATAGTAACACCCGGGCTGCTGTGTGCCTTCCCTTTTGGATCCTTCCATTATTGTGTCTATTAGAGAAAGAAAAGCTTCAAAGGAGGGCTCCCCCACAGCTCTGAAACCCTCTGCTCTGCCGAGACTCCCCTTTTAGCAGCAAAAACTGAAATGCTGTCTTAAGCTCCCCAGGGGTTGGGTCTTGAAACCAAGGGGCCCCAGCACAGTTCCTGAATTTTTCCATCTTATTCACCTCCTACCATGATTTCATTCCTGATTAGAACCATATTTCCAGCAGATCCAGCAAGGTTCTCATCAGCAAGTAGGGTGACAAGGTAGCATCTCCTCATCTCTCATCTTCAGGGCCATGCCAAAGCCACCTGGTCCTTTTTTTTTTTTTTTTTAATCTGCTGTTGAAAACTGAGGTTGGGATGAACTTTGAAAGTTTATGGATCCACAAAGATTTGTGATATGGTCCTCAAGTCCCATCAGAAACAAAGATTGAATATAAACCAGGGTTTCTTCCTTCTTCCCCACCACCTTCTCATTTTCTTAAGTAAGTGATGTCCACATTGATAGGGCAATGTCTCTGGACAGAAGCACATTCTTGGCCTGTGACTGGTCTAGATCAAGTGTTAAAGAGAATTCTTGTGAAGCTTCGAGCATGGGCATGCTAGCAACCCACTGAATGACCCTACACCTACTGGAGTGTTAAGTAACTAATTTCTGATTCAATTGGAACCACTCTTCTCAACATTTATAATCTGATTACCTGAAGGTAACCGATCATCAGGAGGAATCTACCATCTGCTCCATGGACAAAGTAGAGAATTAAAAACAAATTCTTATCTTACATACCCCTGCCCCACTGAGCTATCACTAGGCCATGGTCTGTGCACGTTACTTCACATGATCTCTGTAACCTCAAGTGCCTTGTCCAAGATCATGCAAACACCAACGTGGGAAACCTCAAGCCCATACTCTTTCCAATCCACCATGCCAAATTTCAGAAGTAAATCACTGACCTTAGAGCCCAAAGATCTTATCTGAGCCTGAACTCTTCTACTTACAATTATTATAACTATATGATTTGGGCCCATCTCTTCATGACATGGGCTATTATTTCACCTCTAAATGGAGATAACGCTGACCTTGTAGGAAGGGTTGTAATGATTCAAGGTCCTGTTTGGATGAGGCTGGTGAGACACTGCTGGTAGGCAGAGCTGGCCTCCCCCATGGTGGCAGCAGGTGTCTGAGGATGGCCGTTAGAGAATGGGCATCTCTAGAGTGGTCAACTCTATTCCCAGGAGCCCAGCTCTGTCCTCCCCACCTTGCTTTCTCTAAGAGAAGCTGCCATCCAGTCACAGAGCATAGAGATGAATGACTTCACCCCCCAACCTTCCCCAGCTTCCCTCGCTCCATATTTCTCAATGCTGGCTGCACTCTAGGATTAGATGGGGAATTAGAATTTTCTCAAGGAAATTTTAGTGCCCAGGTCCCACCTCCCATTAGTGAAATAAGAATCTCTGAAGCTGGACTTGCTTATTTTTTTTTTTTTTAAAGATCCTCCACTCATCAATGGGCAGCCAGGCTTGGGAACTGCTGATCTTAAGAGCTCAGCTCACTGGCTACATCATGATGGGCAAATGACTTGAGTGTTTCACTTTATTCATCTGGGAATCAATCAGCAGAGAAGTGCCTTCCAACATTTTTCATGTCATGACACACAGAGAAAATAAAAAATTTGTAGCGCATCCCCAGAGTACACGGATGTGAGGAGCAAACTTAGGTGCTTCAACCCTCCTGGTGGTGGAAGGGACCTGTGTCCATGCATACTGTGTCCCTCCCAAGGCCTGCTGGTTGAGAACCTTTGCAAAGAAAAGCAAGTAGGGGAATTTGTATTAAGTCAACACACCATAGAATAGCAGAACAAACCCAGATCTTAAGAAATGTTGTGCTTCAATCCTCTCGTCTTACAGAAGCTAGAGAGATGAAGTGACTCATTCAAAGAACGTGAGGATTGGTATCCTCATTGCTATCATCTTTGGTCAAAATCAAATGCAAATCCAGGAGGCTGCTCACCCACCTTTTTTTCTTTTTCTTTTCTTTCTTTCTTTCTTTCTTTTTTTTTTTTTTTAATATTTACCCTCCTTTGATCAGAGGACAGCCATGAAGGAACACTCCCATCTTGTGTTGGGGGATCTCACTGATATTCCCGTGGATGACACATTGATTCATGGGCGCCATACTCTGCAGCCCCCAGGAATCTGGCCAAGAGACATCCCTCTTGCAGCACGGGCACCTTGGGGAATGATAGCAAGCAAGTTTCTTTTCCTTTTCAATCTGGAGAGCTGTAGTCAATGAGAGTGAGCAGGCTTAAAGCCAGAATCTGGAAGCAGCCGTACCATCCAGAGCCACTCAAGACTGACAGGCCAACCACTCAGCAAGATGAAGCCATTTGTCTAGCTGGAGGATCATTTTTTCCACTTTAGGTTTATTTCAGTTGTGCAATGGTTGGGGTTTGGGAGATTTGTTTGGATCCTCACACTTGAGCTGCTTCTGCACTGCTGATTTCTAACACACCCTTCATGCTGGAAATGCAGGTTGCCGGGTTTGTATGCAGCCCGGATTCCCTGCCCACCTGCCCCCTCAATTCCATTTCCCCATACTGCATGGAGATGAAAAAAACAGAATGTAAAATGTAAAATCTGGCAACAAAGAAGGGCCAGGAAGTCATTGGTTACGTGGGTTTGGAAGTGGAAGCCAGGTGCATTCTCTCCAGTATGGCTGCAGACGGTCTTTGAAACAGATGTCACCCGCTCCCCTGCCATTCTCTGTGCGTAGAGGAGGCACAGAGTTCTAGAATGGGAGACAATAGGCATTAATATCCATTGGAATGACAGCTGTTTATGACTCGTTTTGCTCAGGACACGTGTCCCCCAAGCAGAATGATTAGCACTCCAGCAGAATACGATATTTATGGGTAATCAAAAGCGAATGGCAGATCATTTGGACTAATGGGAAGCAGGGTTCACATCAGCCTTTCTGGAAGTTCCCACCAAGAATAAATAATAAAGTGAGTTCCTAGCAGTAGCCTCCCTCCCACTCATAATATGGTAGATTTGTTTAGTGTATCCTGGGAAAACTTACCTGCCTTGCCAGGGTGTTATGAGGATTAATTAATGTTTGTAAAGTGCTTGGAATTCCACTGAAGAAATGTACCTTGTCGATGCAAATTATTATCTTTATATAGTGCCTTTCATCCCAGAATCTCAAAGTGCTTCCCCAACAATTAATTAAGCCTCACTACACCCCTGTGAGAGAGGAGAGCATCAGTCTGCCCGCTCTAATACAGCAGAGCTTCTGCACCTGAGTCACAAAGTCTAATGTTCAAGTCGCCCTCCAGGAGGGAGAGAGGCTCCATTAGTGAGCATCCCTAAGTGCTTCATAATACATGAGTCGCTAACAATGCATGGCAAAGCACCATACCCAATACCTATGGCCAGAAGGACTTGTTTAATTTTGTTTGGTCTCTAATTGTCTGGGCTGCTTGTTTTATTTTCCTCCCTCCCCTGTAAAGCAGTAAGGTGCTTGTCAGATGAGAGCCCAGTTAGCAGCTGGAACCGGTTGTAGTACTCTGACTATACCTTCTAATCCTATTGCTTAGCATCTGTAATTCCACAAACAGATTGGATCCTCCCCACACGCCCCCCAAAAGAAGTTAACTTACTGTTAGCAAAAATTTTAATGGCATTATTAACAGGACAGACAGATACCACGTTTAGCCATCTGGAAGCTGCAAGCTCATCTCACATGTGAGCATCTCAAGCAGGTATTGTAATTTGCTTTTCACCATGAGGTGGTAATTTATAAGCACAAATCTCTTGAATTGGCTTCTTTAGAAGGAGCCTGGAAATCAAGTGAGCCTCTGTAGTATTCAGGCAGCGTAGCATGTGCTAGACACCCTCCAGCCTGCGCAGTCCTTTCCGAGTGCATTTCGAAACAGAATTTTCTGGCATCGGTTCCAGAGAGGTTTTAGGACAGGAATTTCCTTGGGAGGCCAACTTTCTAGTCATGAAAACCTGGGAGGAAAATCACAACTTCCAAGTTTAATCTCTTCTCAGGGGTCAAGTCACTGTGTGACCTCAGAATTATTCCCTAAGTTCACATGAAGTTTCTAGCCTCTCTCATGCACATCTTGCAGCTGGAAGTCCCAAGTTCCAAGTTGGGCTGACCATTTACCAGGCATGTCATCCTGGATAAGCCACTAACCTCTCTGAGGTCCCATTTCCTTATCTATGAAATGGGAATCGTACTTTCCATGCTGCCGTGAAACTCAGTCATTTTTATGTGGGAGTGCTTTGCAAACCATGAAAGCTATACAAGTGTAAGTGGCTGCTGATAGCAGAAGTTGTCATCATAAGAACTCTGTAGTTATAAGACAGACTTGTTTGTGGTCATAAATCACACAAAGGTAGCCATCTCTAAGGCGTGGCATCCTTAGCATCTATACTAAACAGCACTGAGAGGGGAAGATGAAGAACTCTTAGATGAAAATCTTGGGAATTATGGTGTTGCTGGTGTAACTTCTCCAGCTCCACCCATCGAGTCTATTAATTCCTTTGGGGAATTATTCTCTAATACTCTGTGGTCCTGCTTGGGCTTTCATGCATGGAGTCTCACCCACACCAGATAGAGCATATGACCCAGGTTGGCCAATCAGAATATCCCATCCTCTGGCCTAAGGCATGGGCATGAACTCAAGCAAGACCAGTGGAGTCTTTCCAATGATTGATGTGCAGATGTTGGGAGAGTTTTCAGTTTTCCATTTAAATTGCTAAACTGGATGTGGATTGCCTGCCACTTGAGCCCAGGCTGCTTGAGAACATCACCAAGCAGAGACAAGCTGAGGCAAGAGAAATGATTACTGGAAGCACATGTGTACTAGGGGGCAGTGGTTTAATGCTTTAACAACATTATTTGTGTTCCTGGATCAGACTGTGCCTTGACTCCCGATTTCCCAATTATCTGAGTCAATGAATTTGCCTTTTACTTAAGCTAATTTGAGTTGAATATCTACTTCTCCCCAAAGTAGAAGACTTAAGTAATACTGTTATGAACCAGTGAGCAACAGAAGAGATTTATCCATTCGCTTTGGGAGAAGGTTAGCCATATAACTCTGCACTCTGTGATCAGATGAAGCAACTGCTTTGTGCATCTTTTCCCTGTTATCTATGAAGCATATAGAAAAGCGATTCGAACTAGATTCCCTGTTTTTAAAAGAGAATATAGTTTGGCCTCTTCATGTAGTCAGCAGGGCATCACTAGAAATTTGGGATCCCCTCTCCCTGTCTGCTTTTTATATTTTATCCATATTGTTACCAGTAACTATTCCCCTGATATTAGTTCCTCCGTCTGGGATCTTCCCCACCCACTTCTACCCTCACCCCATAGAAGTCTTTATTCACATCACAGTACTCCACCATTCACATCATACGATTCTCAGTAGGGTCAGGTGCTATCCTGTGGGTAACCTGGAAGCTCTTTGGAGACAAGATCAGAACACCTGAATATTTAGTACCCAGCCTGAAACATGGTAAATTGCATTTGCTAATTTGGTATTGGTTGTAACATACAGCTCTCATGATTTAAGGGAAGGCTAAGGCACAAAACAGTCAACTTTCTTCTGAGCTCAATCTGATTGGGTAGGTCAATCACAGCACTCAGGTGTAACATGTATGTATGTGCATGTGTGTGTGTGTGTATGCATGTGTGTGTGTGTGTGTTAACTGGTTCACAGGACTTGTATTGACTGGATTAGGGTGCATGTGTACTGGAGTGCCTTTCCTGGTGCCCAGTGGCCTGGGTTTGAATCCTGACATACTCTGTCACTGGGCTAATTATCACCTCTCTGTGCCTCATTCTTCTTATCTGTAAAAGGGGGCAAAAAAATAAACCTACTTCATTATTGTGAAAATTAAATTGATTTTCACCAGTAGAATGTTAGAAAATGCCTGGATCACAGTAAACACTCAGTTGATGTCAGCTTGTGTTATTTGGAATGAAATGTGGCCCACAATGCTCACTTAACAGTGGATGTATAGACCCAGACTCGGTCAGCTCAGCTCAACTAGGCAAGGTGCATTTTGTGTTTTTCTTGACTGTTTTGCCTGCAAATTTCAGGTGCTTGTTTCTCCACACTGAATCACTGCCCTAGGGGGTTTGGGCAGCAGGTGGCATGCTCACGAAAGCTTATCATGATGTGTTACTACCACAGCAAGTCACAGATGGCGTCCTGAGACACCATGATGGAAGCCATCAAGAGGAGGCTGAAGACGTTTCTCAACCTTCGGGAAAGAATCAGAGCTCTACTTTTTTTGTGCTTGTCAATGATTTCTTTTTCGGGCTTGTTTGCTTTGCGAACATTGATTTATCCTTAGCCTGTCTCTCACTGGTAGGTTTAGGGTCTATATTTTTTATATAAACTTTTATTTTTAGGCCAATTTCCTTCCCCCTCTCCCCCCACCCCCACTCCTCATCTGATCCTCATTTGCATCCCTTTGTTCTCCTGAGAAATGTTGCTTGACATGAGCTTCAAATGGATGAAACGTTTCTCGCGGTCAGGCAAGTTTATGTGTCTTCCGAGGTCTCCCATAAGGTGACTGCTGACCTACATACACTTCATTCATATAGCTTTGAAATTTGTTCAACTTGCTAACAAGTCGAAGAGTATTTACAGCGCAGGGATGAGTCAAATGGGGAACATGAACAGATGGAGAAACGCCAGTTGTTATGCTTCAAGTACATTTCCCACACTGGAATGCGTCAAAGCCTGGCGGTATTCACTGCATGCAAGTCACCCACATAGTATAAAACTGATTTAATTTACTACCAAACGCCTTTGTTTTGCCATTACATAATCATAAATGTGCCCCCAAAGAGGCACTATTAGAATGTAAGCCAGGGCAGGGAGCCAGCCAGACGTGAGTTCTAGTCCTATTACACAACCTCTTCCATGTTCCTGCGAATCCACCGTGGCCTTTCTGGTCTGTGACAGAGACATGCCATGACACCCTTCTTCCCTGTTGACTTGTCTTCCATTTACCTCTCTGCCAGCCAGATTCCTGAGCATGCTAGAAAGATGTAGGAAGTATAATTGTCGCCAATGCTTCCAGGTGTCAGGCAACTGAGCCCTGCCCCAACCCCCTGCATCCTGCCTGCTCTAGTGAAATTGCTCCTCTGAAAACAGAGCTCAGCACAGCTTGAGAGGGGCCTGGTGAAGACTGCCCTCGCCACATTTCCCCCCAAGGCCTTGCCGTTAAATCTCCCACAAGCTCTAAGAGCAAATTGTCAGTGATCCACTTAACTGGCCCTAAACACCTCCGCCGCGTCCCTCCAGATGAAGGAAATTGCTTTCAGGGATAGATGCATCTCAAGAAAGTTGGCTACAAAATGGATTTCTATAAAGAGAATTCCATTTTCTCCTGGCTTCCATTATAAAATTGGGAAATTTGTCACACTAGGGGAAAGAATCCTCTCAGGAGACAAAAATGAATATTTGGGATGAAAAGGAAATTAACATAAAGCCATAGCATTGGCCGGACTCTCTCTGGAATTGCTCGGGTGCCTGCTGGGAACCACCTAATGGTTCCCTTTTCCCTTGAATCCTTTCCAGCATTAGGTAGAAGGGCTAGAACTCATAGACCTTATACACCATCCGTCCTTTTCCCTCTCCACTCACATTTTTTTACAATTTTCCCCATGGTTGAAGCTCTCATTTCCATGTTCTTGCACCTCACAAAACTTGCTACTGCTCATTCATATTAGTCTAATGTGGCATTAGGCTGCTACATAACATCTTATTCATTCACTTATTAATACCCCACTTCATTCCTAGAAATAATTCAATGTGGTTTACAGGAATAAATGAGATAAAAATGGTGCATTTGCATTTCAGACTTAATTCTACTTGTTTCATTTTAACTTGCATTTCAGATTCAATTCTACTTATTTTCCCTAATTAAGTCAATTTTGACATTTTAATGTCATGAGTGATCACAATAAATAATAAATATTAATCTATTTGTGTTGGGCCAGTTTGAGAGGTCATATAGCCTACCTCCCACCCAATGCCACTTCTCCTCTTCCCTGTCCAGTGAAATGGAGAGATTTTTTTTTTTTACCTCAGTTTCATGACTAAGAAACTGCACAAAACTTTCCTCATGAAATGGCTCCTGAGAAGCCCGTGTTGATGACACAAAGCCTAGTGAGTTTTCCAGTAGGTGAAGAAAAGTTTAAGTCTCTCAGGGCAGACTGTATCACCAATAACCCAGAAAATTCCCCATTGCTACTATCGGAGGATAAAGAGAAAATTTATTCTCCCAGAAGCAACATCAGGGGCATTTAAAGCTCCTCTCTCCGTTTTTCTTCTTTTTAAGGTTCCTAAAAATCAGGAACCATGGCTGTCTGATCCCCAGCTTCATGGTACTTCCCTACCTCTGGATGAAAATTTCTCATTTCCTCATCAGCCACACTGATTCAGTGGAATTTCCTGAACTCTGTCCACAGAATCTCCCTGCTCCAAACTTCCTTTTTTTTAATTTTTTTTTTGTGTGTGTGTGTGTGTATGTGTATGGTTTGGTTTGGAGTTATTTCTGCTTCAAAGACTTTGTCACCGAATGAGGCAATAAGACTCTTTTCTTGGGCCCACTTGGGGTAATTATAACTCTCTTTTGCAAAGGGGAAGATATGGCAGGGACACTGACAATCCTAGCCAGACACTTCTGAACTCTCTGTACCCACTCTGGGGGTCAAGTGCACCTCTCTGCCAAGGACATGCCCTCCCTCAGGGCCATAGGAGGTACCACCCATCACTCTGTTCCAGGGCCAAGAGAACAACCGCATAATGAGAATTGGTATGTCCGTCTACATCACCAGTCTGTGACTCACACCACACCAGCACGGCTCCCCTGCAGCCTGGCTCTGCCCCTGACATCTCTGTAAGCTGGGTTCCAGTCAACCAGGGCAGCCCTGGCCTGGTTCATGCCATTCTTACGGCAGAGGCAAAGAGCCAAGCCCCGTCATGGCCTTCCAAGTATCCTCCCACCCGTAGCATTTGTCACTTCCACTCACATTCCAGTGGCCAAAGTATATGTCATGGCCATATCTGATGTCAAAGGGGTAGAAATATACACTACTCCTTAGAGAAGTAGTCTGCTACTACCCAGCAAAGGAGGGAGGTGTGAACTTTTGCAGCCAGCACGGGGAATAATTAGGACTGGCAACACCATCTACCTCAGTTGGTCACGTTTCAGTTTGGGGAAGGCTGCCACAGAGGAGCTAACCTGTTCATACTAACTGTACACTATCCTAGAGTCTCACTGGCCCAGGTGTGAGGGCATCAGCTCACCTGTATTTCTTCCCAGTTTTTCCTGTCTCTTCCTCATGCCACACTCTTCACACTATAGCTCGCACCCCACACACACTGGCATGGCCCCTGGGTCTTCTCCACTCTGCCAAATTTGCTACCACTCCTTCATTTCCACGCTTTATTCTCAAAGCCTCTTCTGGTGTTCAGGGGGGATGAGGCACAGATGTTCTTGCCTGTTCCCATTTCCTCTGATGGGTAAGGGGAGGGGAAGACTCAAGTCCTCGTGGCAAAGGAAGGAAGAGGACAGTCTGGGCTGGAATTCAGGAAGTGTCAGGGACTAGAAGGAAATTCTCCTTCAAAGAATAGCCTGACACTTACAAGAAACAGCCCCCTGGGAGACATCCTGCCTGGGAGACACCCTGCAGCCATCTATCTCCCTGAGACATCCTGCAGCCACCTATCTTCCTGAAACCTATCTTCCTGAAACATCCTGCGGTTATCTCACCTTGTGCAGACATCCAGCAACTGCCGATAAGAGAGCTTCCCCATCCCCAGCATATAAATACCCCTGTGTGAACAATAAAAGTTTGCAGCTTGATCAGAACTCTTGTCTTGCTGTCACCTTTCGTGTCTCTTGTCCCTTCATTCTTCCCCATCTAGGTTCGCTGCCCATGTTGATGTGTCCTGCCAGACGGGACATTTGGCGCCCAGTGTGGGGCTCGAGCCTTTGACTGAGAAGGAACGCCGTCCTCCGGGAAGACTTGGCCAAGCGGGAGCGCGAGATCGCCTCGGCAGACACGACGGAGAGACAGATCCAGGAGGAGAGAGAGGATGACGCAAGGTGAGTGACCCACCATGGGACAAGCAGTTTCGTCACATGAGTTGTTTTTGTCAGGCCTCAAGGAGGCCCTCAAGACAC
>NW_026000005.1:24775380-24789468 GCF_001458135.2 Marmota marmota marmota
ATCAGGAGATATTCTAAGGCCTTCTAGAGGAACAGAGCCTCTATCACCCCCTAAAAACATGGCCGGTAAGGTATGGTCAAATATTTTATATAAGAAAGGGGGAGATGTCAGGGGCTAGAAGGAAATTCTCCTTCAAAGAATAGCCTGACACTTACAAGAAACAGCCCCCTGGGAGACATCCTGCCTGGGAGACACCCTGCAGCCATCTATCTCCCTGAGACATCCTGCAGCCACCTATCTTCCTGAAACCTATCTTCCTGAAACATCCTGCGGTTATCTCACCTTGTGCAGACATCCAGCAACTGCCGATAAGAGAGCTTCCCCATCCCCAGCATATAAATACCCCTGTGTGAACAATAAAAGTTTGCAGCTTGATCAGAACTCTTGTCTTGCTGTCACCTTTCGTGTCTCTTGTCCCTTCATTCTTCCCCATCTAGGTTCGCTGCCCACGTTGATGTGTCCTGCTGGACGGGACAAGGAAGCACTTGCTTTTGTTTGCTCACTTGCTTGCTGGTGCATGACTTCTCCCCACCCCCACCCTGCTTCCCCACTACCCTGAATTTCTTCAGTGATTTATTTTAAATAAGTCCAGGGGCTAAAGGTGTGGCTCAGTGGTAGAGTACTTGCCTAGCATGCACAAGGTCCTGGGTTCAATCCCAGCACAGGGAAAAAAGTTAAAATAAATCCAATAGGTCATACTGTAAGAGCTTAGCTTCTGCCGATGGGCTTCCCCGAGTTTATCGAGGAGACTCCCATTCTCCCTGCTAGCAAAGCTTTTGTACCCTGTGCTCAGAGGAGATCTGTTTCCTTCACAACCATTGGTTGCATGCAAATTGGTTTTCTGTTAACTTATCCTTGGACGATGTGCCCTGTGGTTGCACTTTGAAGGTTTTGCGTGAGCGTGTGTGTGTTCCACATTTGTTTCTGTCTTTTGCCTGCATGACAGCAGGTAGGTGAAGTCAGATCTGTCACTTGATCATATGTGCAGGGTACCTGTCTATATCTGAACTCTCTCACCCATGACCAGTACATTGTCTCTCTCAGGACCGTTGCCCTGCCCAGAAGATGCCTGAACAGATGGGCAATCTCCTGTGTTCCTCCACCAGTTTACGGTTCCTCCTCGTTGGCCTGTGGTTTCATATCACTGTTTGAGCCCCCTTATGTTTCAGGGAATAACCTGGGGTTGTTGCTCCATTGAACACTTCTCTAACATTTCCAAAACAAGGCTTATGTTCACCAGGATCTTCACTTTTCACTATACCAAAATTCCTTTCTATAGTCTCTTAAAGAACTATAGCCAGGACTCTGCTTATACTACTCAGTCTCCCAGATGGGTCAGGCAAGGAGCCCTCTGGTCCTATGACTCACAGAACACTCCACCAGGAAGGGACCTTGCCATTAGCCCATATCAAGATGCTGGGGCAGTCAAGTATGCAGTTGTACTGGTTTCCACCCAGAAAGGTCATGACATTTGGCCTTCTTGAGGTTTGCATTCCTGCCCCATTCCTGCAGCTTTAGGACAACTCATACTAACCTATAAATTGCCAGACTCTATCTTCCAAAATATGCAAAATCACTTGCAATCACACAAAGCCAATCACCTCATAAAAGAACACATAATGAGAGAGGATTATTGATATAAATATCCATGGTGTGCAAAGAAGACTGGTTTCTAGGAAGACTAGTCTATTCTATCCCCCACCTTATTTTATAGAGTAAGAATCAGAAATCCAAGGAGTTAAGTAAAATGTGTGTTAGCTTTCCACCACTGTGACAAAGTACCTGAGAAAAAAACAACTTAAAAGGAAGAAAAGTTATTCTGGCTAATAGTTTCAGATCATAATCACTTGGTCCCATTACTTTGGGTCTATGGCAGCACAGGACATCATGGCAGGGAGCACATGGTAGAAGCACATGGGAGAAAAAGCTGCTCAACCTTTGGCAGCTGAGAAGCAAAAGAGTCAGGGAAAGTCCAGGGTCCCAATATCCCCTTTAAGGGCATAACTCCAATGACCTAACTTCCTTCCACTAGGTCCTACCTCCTAAAGGCTCTGCCACCTCCCAATACCACCACAGGCCAGTAACCAAGCCTTCAACCCATGGCCTTTGGAGGGACATTTAAGACCAAAACCATAACAACCTGATTGCAAGGCTGGCGAATGACCGTTTTGTCATATCCCTCCTTGAGCTAACCACAGTGATTTTTTACTTTTATTTTGAGGAGGTAATAGCCCACAAGAAAATATTTGAGATATTCTAATTTTTTTAGCATGTTACATGACAAATCATGGCAACTTTTTCCAATTTAGATAGGAATTGGTTTATTTACCCTAGCTCCCAGTAGAACTGGTGGTCCTCCCCACCCAAGTACATCCTGTCTGCCTGATCCTGGAAGAGGTCTGTCATGCACACAGACACACTCTCAAGAGTATAACCTTACTATCTGTGCATGTTACACCTAGGACTGTGCCTGTCTTGCTCACTGGCAGTCTAACTTGATGTGTCTAGGGGTATCTGTGCTCATGCAGACACCAGAGGAAAAGTTGTATCTTTGCATGGCCCCAACTATGCCCATCAGCAATTAAGCGCTTAGTAAACGCTACTGTAGTGTGACATGTTTTTACTCTGTTGTTTTAAATCAACATCCTGGTGACAGACCCTAGTTTAGCCAGCTGATGCTAAATTGCAGTATGTTACAACTGGAATCTATTACCAAGTTTTGTTTAGTTTTGGGGTTTTCTTTCTTTCTTTCTTTCTTTCTTTCTTTCTTTCTTTCTTTCTTTCTTTCTTTCGTAGGTATGTGAGTAAATAGACTATGTGGAAAAATGTGGGCAGAGCTGGAGTTTAGAATCTGAACCTTGCCCCATGGTAAGAGTACAGGACTTTGTGTCAGAAGTTTAGAGTTTAATTTCCTGCTCAGGCAACAACTCTTTGTGTGATAAATAAACTGACATCCCTGTACCCGTAGGCAGAAAGACTGTCTAAACAACTCTGGAGTAGGGGGATCTGTTTATTTTGCAATTAGCAAGAGGTAAAGGGTCTTGTCTAAAACATTTAGTTAGGATCCCAGACTTGACACTCTGTCCACTGGCTCTACTTGTTTTCTTCATCTTTAAACACACCTTCCTCCACGACCTTTTTAGAGATTCTGAGATTCTTTTTTATTATTACTCTAACACCATAGCAGCATTTGTTCAAATTGATTTTTAAAAATCATTTTCAATGGACCTGGGGTTTCTTCGAAGACATTACCCTTAAACAAGGAATTATAATCCAAAAGCTATCGTAACAGTATTCAGATGGAATTGCCCTGATGAGTTTTTTTAAAAATAGCAGCAAAAAAGGCTTTGATTTCTTCCCATCACAATGTTGCAAAAGAGCCTAAATACAGCTTTGCATTTGTTTAACTGAAAGCTGCCATCGCTCAGTGTCACTTGGGTGTCATAGCTCAGAATGATGAGTACAGCTAACATTAGCTAACCACCACCACCCCCCCAAAAAATTGCAAGTCTTAGCACATCTTCACCAGAATGTCATTGTTAAAATTATTCTATTAGAGATTTTGAAATAAGAAAATCTACAAAAATTTGAAATGACTTGAAGAAATACATGGGATGGATCTGCATTTGGTATGACTTGTAGTTGTCAATGCAAAGAAAAACGTGAAGACATTGAATTTCCCTGACCTGGGTGAATTCATTACTAGTAACAGGAGTACTAATAACGACAATACAAATAAACACCAAAAATGATGCAAAGGCTTGTCATAGTTTTTACATGTTTTGGTCTACAGTGTCATTCCAGTCAATTCCAAGCAAATATACTTTAGTTAGTTTCATGTCAGTCTAAGCTTACCTGAAATCCATATTCACTTTAAAAACATGGGCTTCCTTCAAACAGTGCCTTTTTTTAGATTGTTCATCATACACTTTGAGTCACAACAATGTGATTTCTTACATTCTATCTGAAGAGTGAGTTTTTGCATGAAACAAGGTGCCCTTTCGTGGAAACTGGACCATGGCCATTGGCATGTACTGGGTGAGCAGCTCCAAAGTGTCTTGGGTGCTGGCTTGCTGATGTTTCTTCTTGGTATGTGTGTGTCTGCTCTGCTTGTGGGAAGGTGGGAGGGCATGGTTACAGAAGGTTGGGTGCAGCAATCTTAAACTCTGAGTCAATTTGCCTGGCCATGGATTTGCAGACAATTAAGGAAATGGACTTGAAAATTAACTCATGGCCATGTGCATTGGGCTCTGAGAGGGGTCCATTGACTCTGCCTTTCTTAAGGATGATATATCATTGATTCCTCAATGGGATCTCCTCGGTCCGATTCTCCCTTCCCAATGGATGTCAACAAGGGTTCCCAGAGATGAAGGATGGAAGACTTGGGTCATCTATTTCTAATCAAATGCATAATTTAAAAAATGATTCTGAGACTACAAAGCTTACTACTTAAACCATAAGTAAGGAAAAAGTTTGTGTTAAAGTAAGATTGCTGCTATGCAGAAAGTGACTTAACAAATGAAAAACGCACAAGGTCAAAAGAATTTTTAGGAAGACTGAATTACCTGGGTCCCCAAGGACAAAAAATAGAAAAATGTCCCCACTAATTCCTTTCTTTCTTTAAACAGTCCAAAGGGTTTATTGGATTACAGTCATAAGAGGGTAAAAGGCAGTGTGCCCTACTTGGAAAAGAACACTTTAAGCTTTTTCTTTTTCCCCTTTTAGTCTTAACAGAGTTTCTGAAAATGCTAAGAAAAGGAAGTTCCTAATATCAGCAGGAGAAAGGACAATATCATTTTGAATTTGGTTTGTAAGGTTGGTATTTGGGAAAATATAATAAATTATTCTGATATGTTAATTGGTAAGTTTTTTGATGATTCATGTTAGTCTGCGGTATTTATTATAAGATCTAGTATATAAATCTTATTTCTATTAATTTGAAAAACATTTATCAAGCACCAATCACGATGCCTGAAGCTGAGTTAAACACTGGGAGCCTTGGGCAACGCTATTTATTTTATGATAGGTAAAAGTAAGCAAAAACTATGCTACATTGGACTATTGCTATAAAAATTCAATAGAATCAGAGTTCGAAAGCTTAAAAATGTTTTAGAGGTCATTTGATTTACTGCTACCCAGTAAAAAAAAAACATGACACACAATTCTTATTTGTGTTCGTGTGTACATGAAACACATATATACATGCATATTTCCATATTCATGTATATATAGAAACAAGTCTCATGAAACAGTATGTCCTCTTATTTTATTCTTGTCTGTGACAGTTTTTTAAATGCCAATCATAATCTTCTAGATCGATTTTACAACCCACTAATGAGTCTCTGACTAAACTTTGAAAAACACCAATGTTGCACAACCCCTTACCTTTTTCTTTTTGTTGTCCTCTTCTTTTTTTTTTTTTTCCCCACAAGTCCTTATCTTAAAGATGAGAGATTGAGCCTGAACTGGGTTACTTGCTTATATTAGACCCTTGGTTAGTAGAAAGGCTAAACCAGATTTCCTGTCTGCTGTTTGCTGGTCTCTATCACATTCTATTATTTTATTTTCTCCTACTCACTATCACCATCTGAAACAATCCTGTTCATTGCTGTCTAAAAGTAAATCTACTGAAAACAGGCATGTTGGCCAATGTACTGTTGGCTATAATTCTACCCACGCAGAGCTTGGCATATAATAAGTGCTCAATGAATATTTTTTTGACTCACTGAAGGCTCTAAATTATACCCTGCTCTATATTGAGTATAAATTTACCCAAATGGTTTGGTAAGGCTATTGCTGTGGAATAACAACATACCTTTTATGAGCATTAAAATAGAATCATAGAGATAAGAGGGATTTAACACAAGGTTTGAAGTGTCCACCCAAAAGCCAGGTGTTCAGGGCCCTGAGTTCCCTAGGAAATATCATCCTATATTGTTAAATTAATGACTAATATTATTAGATTGTCTTTCCCTAGAATACCCCTTTCCTCTAAAGTGTTTCCATTTTCTGAGGGCTGGGAGATCTCTGTGTAGAGGAAGCTATGCTTTTTATAGTAACACTAGCAGTCAGATACAGCAAGAGGAAAACACTTCCAGTGGTGTTGAAAGACCAAAATTACATTTCTTCTAAATTATGATCAAATGAAATAGGAAATGATATGGGCAATGTTTTGGCCTCCTATGTCCCTGTCAAAGTCTAACAAAGAGACACACAGACAAGTAAATTTGTAATTAAACTTGAGGGTAGTAACTTAAAGGGAAGCAGATGGCTTTTGGTCAGAGAGGTTTTTGTTTGGTCATGATGGCAGTAGAAATTTTAAAACTTCTTGGAATCTAAACTTCAACAATCTATGCCCCAGAAAAGGGGAACTTTCTAGAGATGAAATCAGAAAGAGCTTCTAACTTTAGGTTCTAGGGGAAACCCCAAATTCTGCAAAATGACCACTGTTTTAATACAGCACACATTACAACCTACCCTAATTCATCAAAACTCCAGTGCCCACTTGCCCGGAATGCATCTGGCACACAGTTTAGGGGTTACTTATGGCAAATGCACCCCTGCTTTTCCTTTAATAACCACAGCATTCCCAGAATGTCCCTGCCCATCCTCAGTTTTCAGTAAATAATATGAATCCAGCAACCATGAAGGGCAATTGAGATCCAGTGCCTTGATTCTGATAGGAAAGTTTTCATCAGATTTTGAAGAGTGACATTGGTGTAGAATTTAGGATAGGTTGGGTGTATTCTGTCTTCTGAATCAGATTTAGCAAATCACAAACAGGATGCTCAAGCCTTTCAAGTTTTATCAGGTGACTCTAGATTAGGACTTCCTAAAGTTTTTGTCATTTCTTTTACTTTTGGGGAGGGAAAGTTTCGATTAGAGACAAGAAGACATTAACTAAACGTGATTGTGTTTATTATGCTCTAGAAGCAATTTTCCATTTAATAATTTCCCAGCATAAACATTGCCCCTGTGTTCTATTCACGATGCAAAATGTTAGGGTACAGAACTCCCACGAGGGCTTGTTTCCACTTAATGTACCCGGTTGGGGGTTGGGTAGAAAACATTAAAGTAACTAGAAGCTTTAATGAAGTTAACCTGCTGAAATCAGGGGAGGTTTGCCCGAAGTACACCTGAAAGCACTTTGATTACCACGTCAGCTTCAAAAGGAAAGCCATTCCCTCATTTCTGAGTTTTGCTGCACAGAGAAATAGAAATACCCCTTTATAGTCAGGCTCATTCTGCTTGCTGCCTTGTGAGCCTAGGAATATTCTTAAGCATTCTGTAAAGGAAGGGGCTGCTCCTTTCCACGCCCACCATCACATCCCAAGCCCAATGGACACAGGACACTCAGAACCCTTCAGTGTAATGCTGAGAAGTTAAAGTCCAGCCCCAAATGCCTTCTGGTTCAGAAAAAGATAACCCCCTGCTTCTGCTCATATTTAACCAATTCGAGTTCTACAGATTTTTTTTTAAACAAACATACACACATACACACACCTTATATAATCTTTTGGCCTTTCAAAATTGCTCACTCTCTCTCTAACACACACATTCTCTCTCTCTCTCTCTCTCTCTCTCTCTCTCTCTCTTTCTCACACACACACACACACACACTCTTTTTTTTGCTTTTTAATACTGTTACCTCATTCTCCACTTCCTTTTATTTTGTGCTGGGTTTATCTTGTATCTTTTCACCTTTCTCTTTGGCATTCCTTTTATTTCCTTTTGCATCTCTTCCTCTAAGATTTGAGTTCATTTTCACTTGTGGTTTCCTTTTTTGGTCACAGCTGCCCCCTACTGGCTGTTAAGATCATTACTACTTTGGGCTTTAGCAGAGGAGAGAGAGGGAGAGAGAAGAAAGCAAGCTAGAGAAAAACATCAAATGCGTCTTTGCTGAACTTGAAGTTTAGTCTCAATATCTCCAGGAGGAGTCCCCAAATGTGTATCAGTGGGAAGGCAAGCTGCAAAACGTGAGGTGGAGGACAGGAACTAAGTTTTCATTAAATACCTTTTCGTGCAGTTTGAATTTTTTCTAATGTAGATATACTACTTTTCCCCCTCTGTGTTTTTTAAACTTAGAAATCTAAGAATCTAAGTCTGGAGACTGAAAAGGAAACTGCCTCTGTAAATAATTTCTTGGTCCCTGCAGAAGCAAGCACCATCTCAAGCCCCGTCCCCATCAGTGTACTCATCCGGATACTAAGGGTTGATTGGCAGCTCAGTAAACTGTGTAGGAGTAAATATGAGGAGGAGAGTGAGAACTAATGACTATGGTGGGTGTGAATTAACCCACCCTGGAGTATCCTCAATAGCAAAAGGTCAGCTCCCTGACTCCTGCCTTTCCATCACAACTTTCATGCTCAAATTAGTAGCTCTTGCCATCATAATGTAACAATCACCTGACATGTAGATGTCTAATTAAGGCACCATAAGTCACAGGTTGCAAATTTGAAAACAGCAATAGCAAACAACAAAAAATCCCTTACAAATCTGTGGGAGTTTGATAGGGTGTGTATGCGTGTAGATGAAGAAAAAGCAATGTGTACCATGTATGCAAAAGTCAAGTTTCCAAGAAAATTAACCTTTGATTTTAGTAAGAGAATGGGAATTTCCAGCACAAAATAAGATTTTCCTAAATGATAAAAATAAATTCAGGCTATAACCCTAAATTTTCCAATTGCACAATCTGTAAGTGCTGGGAAATAACAAATAAATTCTTGGCCTTTGTGATTGCCAACTGGAATCATTGTGGGGAGGTCTGGAAAAATCTTTTATTCAAAAATATCTCATTGAAATTCCTTTCAAAACACCTAACAGACTCACTATTACTCTTGAAGGAAAGGTATCAGTACAAATACTTGATGGTGGAATAGCCAATTAGGTCCCATCCATACATTAACATCTAAGGATAAATGATTATTAATTTCAGATTGCTTGGGGTGACCAACAGAACTAAATTCATGAGTGAGAATGGAGTCAGAAAAGACCTGTAGCCAAAATCCAAAATCATATAGGGCTCAAACTATTCCCTCATTCTGTAAGTGAGGAAACAGTCCCAATGTGGTTAACAGACTTTTCAAGTACAGCTGAGACCCACGGTCATCTACCCTGACCTCAAGGTTTCCAGTGCCCTCACCAGGTTCTCTGTGGTGTTTTCTGTTAACTGGAACTGAGGCCAGGAGCCCCAGAAGCACTAGGAAAGACCTGATTCACTGTGAATGTTCTGGAAAAGTCATCCAAGAGACAAGAGAAGGGACACAGGATGACAGACAACAGTATGAGTTAGTTACTTTCCTAACCAAGTAGACATCTAGCATCTTCTGCATCCACTCATGCTGGGATTCCCTTCTTGGTGAACAAGTGTGGTAGCCTCAGATTTATAGAAGGTGAGGATTTCCATCCATCTCTGTTCCTTTGATTATCAAAAGCGGATTTGATCCACATGGTAGCTGGTAAGCACAACATAAATTCAAATTAATAAGATTAAATCAACCTAAAATTCTGTCACTTGTACATGCAAAAGCCATATTTCAAATGCTGAAGAGCAGTGTGAAAAGCATAGATATCTCCATTAGTGCAGAAAGTTGTACTGGGAAGTGCTGCTCCAAAGCAAAGGGTCATGTGGATCTTTTCTGGTACACTGAAGTTCCAAAAAGATAAAAAATTAGAGTAGCAGAAGGGAAACAATTTGGCCTCTTCAATTCCTTTTACCAAAAATTCCAGGGATGTTTGAATGAATTTTGCACATTTTGCTGCTGCTTTTGTTGTTGTTTTCATGTATAAATTTCCCTCCTCCCAGATCTAGTGTCTATTTCCAAAGAAGACAGTTTGGAGTGAAAGAGATTTCAATAGTTTTTGAAAATATGCAATGATTCTGGAAACCTACCAAAGTTGATGTCAAAAAGAAATTACTAGGCAGTGTTGAAGTATGTTGAAAAACATTGTTGATTATTTTCAAGGAGGGGAAAAAAACCCTATTGACCAGAACCTGGACTTCATGTCACACAAGAGAGGAGAAAAAAAAAAAATGAGGACCTATTACATTTTAACTGAAGCTTTGCTTCTGAGACAGATGTAGCTAAACATTAACAAAGGCAGTGTGGTAAATTACAGATTACGATGCAATTATGTCTCCTATCTCCCCCTTTCAGGGTGAGAGCTTGTCGATGTTAGGGCTCAGATAAGAGAAGCACCATGTGACATGTGACAGGCAGTATCTATTGGGGAAGCATGAAACTTCTGGAGCTTTTAGATGCTGCATTCCCAGGAGGCAAGACCCCAATGTCTGTCTTGCTTCCATACCTCCTGCATAGTCATGCATCCATGAACACTTAGTAAGTACAATGTTATGAACACAGATGGAAAGCCAGACCTAAAACAAGCCTCTAGTAGCTACCAGGGTTGGTGAGGAAAGGGCTGGATCCAGCTCCATAAACCCTGAAAACCTGCTCTTTGAACATGTCCCTGCAAACCTCCCACCCCCATGAGGTGAGCTGTTAGGTGTTTTCAAGCAGGTTCCATGCTGCTGCTACTAAAAGTCACAAGGTAAAGCTAGAAATCCCACCACTGGGACATTTTCAAGGATACGTCCTTGTAGTTTCTCTCAGAAACTTAAAACATCTATCCCATATCTGAAAAGTGGCCAGAGAGGATACGTGAAAAATGCTTGTCCAAATGTCTTTCAACAGAAGAGCATATATTAAGTCTGTGTGTAAATATAACATATCAGAATTATTATGCAAAAACCTGACCTATGGGCCTTTGCATCAGCATCACATAAATATATGCTAAAAATACAGATTCCCAGGCATCACTCCAGACCTAAGGAATCTAAGCTGTAGGAGAAAGTTCAAGGATCTGAATTTTTAGCACTTGCCCTAGGTGATTCTGATACACCTCCAGGTTTGGGAATGTCTAGCTGGGAACACCCAATTTTCCACTAGGGTGTAGCAAGATGACAGCGTTCTCTTAGCATCATTTACAAATCTGTTTTATGTTCCCCCACATCCCTTTCCGTCAAAGGAATGGAATGTAGGATGGGATTATCTATTATTATTTCACAATTAAGGATAATAACATGAAACATTCTAGGTGAGTGAGTGATGTCACTAGCAATACCAGCATCACTAGTTTAGCTGTTTTCTAGCCAGTCCGGTGTTTCTGTTCAAACCTATTTTTTCCAGTGAAAATACTGGCCTATTAGTAGGGAGGCTTCCTATGGGGCACAGATAAGCAGACTCACGCAGTATGAAAAAGTATAGCACCCAGCTCTTCATCACCTTGCCTCTGGTCAAAACCAAACCAACTGCAGCCAAACCCCTGGGATTCCAGTCTAGACGAAAACAAGGCTGGCAGGTCTGAGCCAGCCCCAGTCTGGAGAATTTCCCTAAAGATTTCTTTTCCATGTGGCATTTTCACATTCCCAAGAGTCCTTAGAAGTCTTGGGTTAAAGCAATCCTAATCCCTTCCCTGGGCTGGTGGGGTCTTGTTCAGAATGGGCTGTAGGAAAGGGAGCTTCATTCTGAGTTTTACCTGGTCTGATGAAAGACATTGAGCTCTCGGAAGCAAAAGCAACGCCAGGCCTGTGGCTATAGGTGGTGTAGCATTATTTATTGAGTGCTGCCCCCTAGAGGTCTGGAAAATGCTCTAGTTCCTTGGAGTCCCCAGACTCTGAACCTAAGGCTCTCCCCCACCCAACTGAAGGAAATGAGGCCTCTGCTAAAAGGGCAGTTGAAAAGTCCTGCAGCAGCATCCCAGAGGCTCCCAGGAAGTAAATCAGCTCCCCCTTTAGGACACCTCTGAAAAGTGAAAATGCTAATACTGGGAGCAGGGTCCAGGAAAAGAATATTGAAATAGCCTCTGACTTCTCCCTACTCACACTGAGGACCCTGGAGGAAACCAAAGCAGGAAGTCCAGAGTTGTCATTCCTATGGCTTCCCAAATGACTTTGGTTTCCTTTCTCTCTCTCTCTCTCTCTCTCTCTCTCTCTCTCTCTCTCTCTCTCCTCTCTCCACAATGCTCTTCATCTAATCTGGCTATAGTGTTCTCAGAAACAGAATTCTCCCATGTCAGGCACTTGCTAGAATGGTTTGGCATGTCTGGTGAGTGGTAGGGAGGTGAAACTAAATGACCCTCTGCATTCAGGGACTGTCACTGCAGATAGTGTTATTTGTCCTTAGATTCGCAATGACATAAACTGAGATCTTTGCTAAAGATCTAAAGTTCTAAACCCAGACTGCCTCTTCATCAAATATTTGGAGCTGGGAGTCATTCTTTACAATTGAAGTTTAAGAGGAGAAAAAGTAAATCTGTGGTTTTAATAATATGGGTGTGCTTTGAAGCCTAGAAAGGAAGGAAAGAGGAAGGGAGAAAGAGAAAAGGAGAGTGAAGGGAATGAAAGGCAGCCTTGAGGTGGGGAGTGGAGATGCTCTCCTGGAGGAACTCAGCGTCTGATACCTGCCATTTTGCATCCAGCATCTAAGATTAACAGTGTGATATTCAGCCTGTGGGTTTCCACTGTAAAATCCCTCTATGGTTTGGCTCAACTAGTTGCAAATCACTTCTGATTCAATTTTGTTTTGGTTATCTCAGTGTAAATAACAGTTAAGTGGGAGTTACAGATTTTTCAAACACTAAAAGTGATAAACAAAGCTAATGGCAAGTCCAGATAAGGAGGGAAACCACCCAGAAGAATCCACAAGCACAAGCAAAGTAGAAAATGGTGTAGTCAGATGTGTGTGCTTCTTGTCACCCAGACTTGAATTTTCTTAATCTGCGGGCAGGCAGAAAAGGATATGGGCAGGGATTTATTTTAGCTGTTGCTTTTAAGTGTGATGGTATAGTAATAGGTACCCAGTGAGCAAGACAGTTGGGAACCCCTGGAATCATTCTCAGAAACAAAGATCCAAGTATTTCCCCAACTGTTAGCTTGCAGCTCCATCTAAACAGTTTTAACGCCTCCACTGAAAAATAGTTGGCATAATGCTGTTTTCTTTTTCTCAACGTCATGACCACATTTCCATGAAGGAAATTTGAACAGAAGTCGTTACAGTAGCCTTTTGAGGAGAAATCTTGTGGGTGGTGGACCTGGGATGAGTTCAATTTAATTACCTGAAGAAATTCTTTATAGAAGAAAAGCCTTTCTTGTGATAGTTACAAGTTAAGAGCTCAGGCACAACTAAATACTCGCCCAGAGAGCACTGGAGGCTGTTTGGGACACAACAAAGGATCTGAGTAGTAAACGCAAGGAGTGTTTGGGGGTTTATTCATCCCGGACTGACGGTGTGTGTCGCCGCCACGCACTGCTGCCTGTGCGAACACATGGCTAAGCTGGCGACTGGTTCCCTACCCCAAACACCGTAGGCCACCCAACTCCTCTCATCACGCCCTTGCGCGTGGTATTGTGTTGGGTGCTGCGTGTGTGGCATCGGAGTCACGGAATTTAGGGGAACGAGGAATTCCCCCGGTTCCGTGGAGTTTCCCTCCGGCAGGCGCGGTGCGGCCAAGGGCAGAGCGCCCTGGAGGTGCCCGGGGGCGCTCCTTCCCCGGGGCGAGATGCATCGAGGGCCAGGCGCAGAGGTGCGCTGGGCGGGCTGGAGGTGCCGAGTGGGAGAGGGGCGGGCGGGTGCGGGCTGCCTTAACTTTGATCGGGCGGCGGCCAGGGAGTGGGGGGCAGCCGCCTCCGCCTCCGCCCCGCTGGAGCTGGGTGCCGCGGCTCTCGGCTCTGCGCCGCGCGTCTCCGCGGCTGCCTCTTTAATCAGGAACACAGAAGGGGCGGGCCCTGAGCCGGCGCGTAATCGGATAGCTCTGCCGCGGCTCTGACATCCACATGCTGCTCGGCCTGAAAAGGCAGGGGGGAGCCGGAGGGGAGGCAGAGAAGGCGAGCGAGGCAGCAGCCCGCAGCCTGTCCCCAGCACATCCTCAGACGCTCAGACACTCGGCGAGGCGCTGGGCGAGGTGGAGGTGAGGGCGGGCGCGAGCGAACTCGGAGAGGGGCGGGCGGGTGCGGGCTGCCTTAACTTTGATCGGGCGGCGGCCAGGGAGGGGGGGGAGCCGCCTCCGCCTCCGCCCCGCTGGAGCTGG
>NW_026000005.1:24789491-24855188 GCF_001458135.2 Marmota marmota marmota
CAGCCGCAGCACAAGCAGCTTCCTTCCTCACACTCCCCTCGAGAGGCTGGCCAAGCGGGTGTAGCCGTTGGGGGAGGCTCCCGCTAGGGGAACCCGGCGAGGACAAGAGCGGGGCGGCCGCCTCCCACACGGTCTGTCCGGCCGTGGTGCCTCCGCCCGCGTGTCGGTCCGGGTGCCCGGGGATGTGTGTCAGTTTACGCCTCTGAGATCACACAGCTGCCTGGGGCCGTGTGATGCCCAAGGCAAGTCTTGGCTTTGATTATTATTATTATTATTATTATTATTATTATTATACGTTGGGCTTTCGGGAAATACTCGTGATGTTATAGGATAAAGGAAATGACACTTTGAGGAACTGAAGAGAACATAGATGCGTTTTGTTTTCGAGAGGAAACCGGTCCCCTCTTCCCGGCTTGCTCCCTCACTGCCGATTTCAGAAGCTACCCTCCTCCTGGTGAGGTGGGGATTCCGGCGAGAATAAAGGTGAAGACGGGCCGCCAAGACCCAGGAGAGAAACGCTGACCACTAGAAACCTTTGCAGAAGACACTGCCAGGAAGAAAATAAAAGAAAAACACAAAGACTTATAATTAAACAAGAATCTTACCAACCCAGCCCTGGAGAAAGCCTCCTTCTCCAAAATGGATTTGTTTCCTCTCACCTGGGTTTTCTTAGCTCTCTACTTTTCAGGACACGAAGTGAGAGGCCAACCAGGTAAGCCCCTCAAAGTTTTTTTTTCTATTCATTTCAACATGGTTTCCACTTTAAACGCAATGGCTAATGCAGGAAGGCCACGCAGTATGGCTCAGGAAAAGACTCCCTCAATACTCAATATTAAAGAGAGATCCCAGCCAACCCTCACTACCCCACCAAGGCTGCTAAAACCCAACTTTTCTCTCCTGCTATGAGTGTGTGTATGTGTGTGTGTGTGCGTATGTGTGTGTGTGTGTGTGTTGTAACAGAATTTGGCGGTGTTCAGATGTCACATATGGACTGAATCAAAGGTTTAAAAATACTACAAAGCCTTTACATTACAGTTTTTGGGGATTTTTTTTTTTCCTGTCTTGAAGCAGAACACATCTCCCTTGAGTTTCTTCAACCTAGCCAGTGAAATATAAATCATTTGCATTCCCTCCTCTTAGCTACATTGAGCAATGTTAACTGAAGGGCTTGGGAAAGACAAGTCTAGTTTGGATTTTCATATGCAGTGGATTCTTTGCAGAAGGAGTTAGATATTCCTCAAAATTCCAGGGCTCAGGCTAGTGGAACAAGTTGGATTATGGCTGAGATAGGGGCTTTCCCACTGGGCACTGCTGGCCACCAAGGTGGTTGGTGGCCTCTGTTCTCCTTCCCGCATCTGTGTTTTTTTCTGAGAAAGTAAGTTAATGCATTCTTCTTTTAAATTATTAGATAAAACAACTGAATGGCCCTCAAAGGTCCTCTCACTTTTGTGAAGTGGTTTGAAAGTTTTGAGTGGAATTTGAACTCAACCCTTGCCAAAAAGGGTGTGTGGACATAGACTGCAGAGATAAGCACTGTGAGGGCCAGAATAGTCCTGGGCCAGCATTTTTCGGGAGTGCAAGGGGTACAGTCCCTAAGAAGACATCTCTGATTTCAGGGATCCAGCGAGGGTAGTCTTTCCTTCTTGGGGCCACTCTCCAGGGTGAGCTTCTCTCCCCTCTAAGAACAGCCTGGAATCTGACAACACAACTCTTAGCAGCTGCCACAGGTGATTGAGGATAAGGGAAAAGTGTATGGGGGGGGGGGAGGAAAGAGGGGGCACTTCTGGAAATGACTCAATCACAAGGCACTTACTTCAAAGATATGGCCGCAGTAGTGGGGCTAACTCCCTGCTGCCTCCGGGGCCTCTTAGCAGCACACTGGCTAAGATCCTAAAGGAGAAGCTTTGCAACCAGTAAACTGGTTCTCACCTCTTCCCCTACACACACATACAGCCACTTTAAGCTGCGGTGTTTGGGTTCTGGTTTCGGTTTTAGAAGGAGAGAAAGACAGAGGTACGCCTTTGCCACACAAATCCAACCGTTTGCAGCTCTTTCTCTGCTGTAACGGGTCTACAGGCAGCTGCAAATCGTATCCAAGGAATGGGTACAGGTCCGACTTAGGGGGATTTTTCTGGCCTTCCATTGCTTTTTTGCCTTAATAAATTCCCATCTTTGAAGCAAAATTAAATTACCTCCCACAGACCTGGATGCTGTGTAAATTATGTATGTTTATGTGATTTGCTCTGTGTGTATGTGTCCGCGCGCGCGCGCGCGCGCGCACTGAGAAAGCCCACCGTATATTATGTATTCAGGCGCCGACTCCGGTAGGCCCCGGCGCGCGAGTGCGCGCACACTGGCACACACACCACAAACAGGCACGCACACACACACAACTTAAGGTTCCGTGTGCTGTGTAAAGCAGGAGGGGCTGTGAAGATTCAGGGGCCATCTTCTTACCCCAGCTGTTCGCACATCTGTCCCTGAGTACTGCATGGAGTGTGTACGTGTATGTGCGACGCCCGCTCGGACCCACTCCCGCTCTGCCACCTGCCTCCCGCGCTCTCCGCAGAGCCCCCCTCCCATCCCAACCCTGGCAGCGCTGCGTCACTTCCAGAGAAGCTCTGAAGCAGGGAGCGCGGAGCAGGTCACCCTCTAGGAGGCCTCGGACCCGGGATGGGACCCAGAGCTAAGATCTGCCCAGAGTAGATATTCTCCGGGTCCCCGAAAGGCGGACGCAAGCCGTGTGCTGTTCAGGTTTTCAGCCAGAGTAACCGACTGGCACCCGGGTAGCTGGCAGCGGGTGGCAAAGGGCGAGGTCAAGCTCGACCTCTGACTCACCGGTGTGAGCTAGCCAGGAGGAGGGCCTTCCCAGCCGCAGCCAGTGGCGGCGAAAACTGATTCCGAGAAGGAATCAGGGGAAAGAGGGCAGAAGATATGCGCGAGGGAGCAACTAAGCAAATAACCCTGTGGTCTCAGCGTGCGGCCCCTTGAGCTGGGAGGACCCGGGGCGCAGCGCACCAGGTTCTCCTCTCCTCGCCACGCCGCCCTGCCACATGGCAGCTGCCTGCCTCTGTCCCTCCCGCCGCGGCTAGGGCACTCGGGCAGCTTGGCTGACTCCGCTCCGAGCGCCCCCTCCTGACCCCGCACTCCGTTCTGCACCGCAAGCTCACCGCAGACCCTAGAGAGCCGGCCCAGAGGGGCAGGGACCCAAGGCCGAAGACCCAAGCGCCAGCCGAGCTGGGTGAAGGAAAGCTGGGGCGGAATTTCAGAGCAGAGGGCGGAGAGGGGAGGGAAGGAGTCACCCAGAGCCGCAGGAATGCGCGCAACTTGCACAGTGTCTAGAAGCGCTGCACGCAGAGCACCCGCCAGTGCGACGAAACAGGTGAAGAGCACGCGGCGCACAGGCATACACGTGGTGGAGACGTGGTGGCCCCCAGCTCTCCCTCCCACCCTACCCCACCCCCAGCGCCGTCTCTAACGCCGCATCGATTTGTTTGGGCTACGCAGCAGAAACAGAGCTGAGCAATCCATAAACATTCTATTAGGCAAAAATATTCCCAGAGAAAGCAAAACCGAGGCTAAAGCCTCCGCGAAGCTGGCCGCCTCCAACCCCTTCAGGCTTGTCCCCTCCTTCTTCTGACTAGGACACCCCCAGGGAGAAGCCTGCGGCATTTCCTTGATTCTGCCCAATGCCAGAAAGTTATAACGCGGCTGCGGCTCTCCTCCCAAGCAGCTTCTGCATTTGTCGGCGAGTCTCCCGCCCCTTCCCCGCTGCCTTACTCTGCTTTTCCACGTGAGAAAAATACAGTATTCACGGCCAATGCTTCATTTTCACTGATTGATTTCTTTTTAATATCAACACAAGTTAATGGAGGCGAGGCGCGCTGTGATTAAACGGCTGCCCCCACCCTTTGCCTCGGGCGGGCTGCGCCGCTAGTCTTTCCCACCAGATTCCCGGCGCCCGGCTGCTGGTTGGAGGGCACCGGTAGCGCTAATGTATGGAGATGGAGAAGGGCGGGGTAGGGGGGACTCATCACCCCTCTGGGAATCTTCTGGGGCGGAGGCGCTGAGAATCAGCTTTCCAGACCAAGTTTAGAGGATCCTGCCCATCTGTGCTGCAGCTTCTGCGGCTCCGGTTGAATTTCCTCTGGAAGGGTAGTGGTTCAATGCTCTGGTTTATTGGCGCGTGTTCCCTGCTTAGCTCCCTCCCTCTGCCTCTCTTCCTTTCTATTTCTGACGGAGAGGAGAGCCCCCTGGCGCTAGCCATTACCCCTCAGCGCCTGACCACAGAACTCTCCTTTGCTAGAGTTAAGCGTGATGGGGCGAGGTAGGGGGATAGCTCAGGAAATCATTGGGGGTCCTGACTACGGGTTCTTGCGATGGTGGCAACTTCCAGTCCTAATGTTCCCACCTCCGGGACCTCTGGCTTAGCTCGGGGCCAAAAGAAGTTGTACCCCATAACCATCTCCCCCTTCCCCTCTTCCCCGGAGAGCTTTGATCTGTGCTGGGCTTAACACCATTGTCATGGACACGGGCTGACTCGGTCAATTCAACCTTCCGTCTGGACTGGATGATCAGATAAGAGGTGTAAATTGGCTGTGGGAGACAGGTCTGAGTTCAAACAAATCCTAAAAGAGAAGCAATGATGGTCTAGGCGCCAGGTATTGGTTTGAGGAGTATTTCTTTCAGCCTTTATCCCCAGAAATGTGGGGTAGCCATTGGGTGAGCATAAAAATGTGCAAGTAAAATTGCAAAGTAGATTCTACAGGGACAGCCTGCTCTGGGCTCTGGGGACTGGTCTCATGCCCACATTCAATAAGCGCCCAGTAAACTTTTCCCCAGAAGCAGGCACTGGAGGCAGGGGAGCTGTTGCCAGTTGCCAAAGGAGCGCAGAGTGCAAAAGAGTGGAAGGGGGAAAGCTCCCGCGGGGCTCCAGGGCAAGCCCCTACTTGTCCAAGATGCGCCTGCAGAACTGTGAAGCACCTGGGTTTGAAGTTTTAGGTCATCCTGTGGAGCCTTCAGATATTAAGCCACAGAGCACTCAACTGGCAAACTGAAAGATTGGAAGGCTGTAGTGACTGGAGCCCAGACTATCCAGACAGGACTCTTACTGCCTACTAGATGGCTCTGGTCCCCTGCTATTGAATATAAAATCCATATTCTGCAACAGAAAAGCCAGTTCTGTCTTCTAGGTACAGAAAAGGTTAGGAATACGACCTAGGCACAAATGTGAATAACAGTAAGAGGAGTCAGTTAGTGGGAAAAGACACTGTAGACTAGATCATTCTGAGGACCCTGGTGTTTTTTTATCTCATGCAACTGTTCCTTGAAGCAGTCAAGAAAATGAATAGACTTGGGGTGACTTAGTTTGAAACAGTTCAGGATTTAAAAGGCCCGTTCACTGGTATAGGGTTCTTAGAATATATTCTCTAAAGATCTAGTTTGGAAAGACTTTAGAAACTAAAGGTAAGTTTTTAAAAACAGAACAAAAGCATGTTATGTCAAATTTATAGGCCATTGTTTTGGATGGCCTCCTGTACTAAGCCTCAGAAGACCAAACCAAACCAGAGTGGAGTCACTCATGCTGGGTGCTGGCTGCCATGTTATCAAACTGAACTCTTATCCAGATCAGTTAAAAAAAAATTCAGGAAATAGAAGAGTCACAGCAATCAATGAAAAGGGACCCAGTTTACCTGAGTGGCTGACAGGGATGCCCCCTCTGCTTTAAGCCCATAAAGAAAGTAAGTTTGAACTGGCCAACCCATGTTTGTTGTGTTTCCTCAGCCCTTTTATGTTTATAAAACCCACCTCTTCTGCTCAGCTCATGGGAACTTCATTCTAATTTTATAAAATGAGTTGCCCTATTTTCAAGAATCATAAATAAAAGTCAATAAGATCTATAACTAAATTTGTTATAATTGCATAATTTGTAATTTCAAAGCATAGCACTTTGAAGTTTCTTAAAACGAGGAGAAAGGGCCTGAAAAGTGACATCCAAGTAGTGCTTTGTATCATCATTAACATCTGACTATTGTTTGTCAAAAGAGGAACCCACTTTGAGTGACAGATACATGTTTTGATCCCCATAAGTTAGTCCTTATAGTGTTCTATCCAGGTGAGGACTTAGCTGTTTGACGATGATGATGATGATGATGATGAGGAGGAGGAGGAGGAGAAGGAGAGGAGGCTCACCTCATTATTAAATGATTTCACAGAAGTTTTTTTTTTCCCCCATAGCTCCAACATCATTTTTCAAAGCTTTATCTGCCTTGATGAGAAGTGGCTGAGGGCTTAATGGTTTCATTACCTAACAGGATTCAGAAAGGTTGGATTCCAGGACACACTGGCCTTGTACTGTGGCTGGCCCTTCAGGAGAAATCTTCTTGTAAAGGTTTAGGAAGCTGTCAAGTTTAGATAAGACTGAGCTTCCATCCTATGGGACCTTGGTTGTATTAATAAGGAGAAATTAATTTTTAACCACTGGGAACGTTGCCAAATTATGTGACCTTTGGCAGACCAGCTGTGCTATAAAAATAAATCCCCCATTTCTGAAAATGCTGCTCCCATCCAGTAGAACAATAACAATGTGGCATTTAGGACAGGGAAGAGTGGGGATGAGAAGAGAAATGGGTGTTGACAAAAATCTCCTGATGTTATGATCCATAATTTCAGACCTGAGCATCCTATTCATCATTCCCCCACCTCCCAACTCCCCACAAGCCACAGGAAAGGGGGCAGGGATGACAAGGAGCTAGCACCTCTGTGTGCAGGGAGGGGGGAGGTGTTAAGTGCTTCCAGCCCTCTCACACCCCAGCCTCAAACACATCTCTCATTGTTCACACCAGCAGATTACTGGCAAGGGCAGAGGAAAGGGGGTTTTCAAGCTGGCAAAACGTTTGTCTTTCCTTAAATGCCACCAAATAAGTTTGTCATTGAGAAGTTTGGGGGGGATTGTCAATTGTCACTGCGCTTCCCAGCTTCTGAATCACTGGAGCCAGGCCACCTAGGTTTAAGATTCATCTCAGCCACTTGGCAGCTCTGTGATCCAAGTACTATGTGTGATCCGGATTCTTAATCACTCAGTGGTGCCTCAGTTTCCTTACCTGTAAAATGTGTTTGATAATGATAACTACCCCAGAAGGTGGCTGTGCTCTGCCAAACTACGTGGGATCCTGTTTTGACACACAGTGAGCCAATTCTGGAGTCATTTAATCATCCAAACAGCTTCAGTGGGGTTAGCTATCTTGTGACCGTAGAAAGTACACTTTAACCATTGTGGTAAGTTTATTTTATTTTTATGAGATTTTGGGGGGGGATAAGTAAATAATTATTCATTCTTAGCTCTTTCCCCACTAAACCTTTGTCTGTGTTTTATAAGTACCAGATTATCTCTCAGCACACTGTTCTTCAGAGACCCATATTCTCTGCTGAGTTTTCATCTTAGATTTATGCCTCCTTTTTCTTTTTGCATTTTCTCTTCCTTATTCTGTTTTCTGTGTTCTCACCTCTACCTTTTCTTCTTCTTCTTCTTCTCTTTTAGTTTTAATCTCTCTTTCTTCTTTCTGTTCCCTTTCCTCCCTTCCCATCCTTCATCACTGAAAGTGGGCTCAGCAGGGAACGCAGTGTTTAAGGCACTCTCTCGAATTGGTAATAACTTCTGCTCTGGCTTTAAGGCCCCTCTCAGCAGCTGAACTCAAAAAAAGTCGTCAGAAAGACAAAATAGCTTTTACCCAGCAAGACTCTTAATAATCCCATTTCCCTCTGGGTCTTCATAAAAGAGTCATGATCTAATCCAGAAAAACGGGAGGGGGGCTGGGAATAACAAAAGGAAAGCCCTTCCCAGTAGCTTGCCCTGGATGCGGCTGCGGGCCAGCTGGATGCACATGTCCCTGGTACCCTGAGCCCTGCCTCCAAAGATGCTTTGATAACAGGCACCAGGTTCTGGAGAGTCTTTCAGGGAAGAAGATAAAGGGAATTGCAAATTACTGGACCGAATGATAATAATAATTGTTTGGATAAAGGGAAAAAAATAAAACAGATGTGCCCCAAAGGCATATTAGGGGCCAGAGACAGGGGCATGGGGAGGGATGAGTAGAGAGAAATGAACTGAAACCAAGTAGGAGAAAATCCAACACCACAAGTGCTTTAGTGATAAAGTAATAGCTTGTGTTTTCCTGGTGCTACTGGCAACAGATATTTAGAACTTGCCTTTGGGAGTGAGGAGGCAAAAAAACAAAAACAAAAACCTCAGAATAAATTAGTTTGACTACTATTAGAATTAAAGTGTGTGTGTTTGTCAAACTTCATAATTATCTAAGGTTAGGGTGTCCTAGGAGACAGTTCATATTTAAGTCCACCTTGATCTAGGCCTAGGTATTATTATCCCAGACTAGCCAGTTAAACTCTCAGTTCCCAACTAAAACTTTGCATTTATTAGCAGCTGTTGGTGGAGAAGGGAGGATAGTAACTGGAGAAGCAGAATAATCTGTGATGAAGCTCTCAAAATTTGTGAGATGTAGTGATACTATTGGTATTATTTTAGTTCATCCTTAAATTATTGATTTATCCAGTCTCAATGAATCTGACTTTTGGGAAAGACCCTCTGTTTGATTCCATAAGGTTTGCCAAAGACAGATCAGAAAGGAGTTACGCTGTCCAATTGCTAGTGGCACAGCAGAGTGGATAAGGTCATCCTGAATTCCCACAATCCTTAGAGGATGCTGAAGAGCTTCTGCCTGTGAGAGACAGGGAGGGGAAAGATTACCCGTGGTCCCCCTGGTGTGGAGGTGAGGAAGGCAGAAGATGGGTGCTTTTAGAGCCCCAAAAGACATAAAGGGGAAGGGAAAAGGATCAGAGAGGGCAGAGACATGAACACTGGGCTTGTTGAGGAACATTCAGAAGCAGCAGTTTAGAACGCATGGTTGGAAATAATTGCAAATAAAGTTAGAAATAATAGCTTGGGCTTAATGCAAGGCCCAAATTGCAAGGCCAAGAGTTTTGGGTTTCATATGCTAACCAATGGGGAGCCATTGGCATTTCAACGTAAGCTTTCATTAATCATAATAAATGAAAAATAGGTATTCTGTTACCATTTTTCTCTGTGGGTTTTTGGAGAGTCCTCAAAATTATTCTGTTTCCTTCCCCAAATGTCTGTTAAAGTGGCCAGAAATCGTAATCCCAGATCTCTCATCAATGACACCAAAATTGCATTTGCAATGAGGGACTGGAAAAGAGTAGACATAAATATAAACTAATGATATTATATCGGCTGCCCTATTGGAATTGCATTTGTTTATGATATAAGATGACAAATAACAAGGTTACCACAGGTGGCAGGATTCGAGGTCAGGGGAGGTAATCACATCAAACATACATTTTACCGATTAAATGAGGGTTCATTTTTAGAATCCAGATTGAGGGGAAGAGACGTTCAAAAGGCCCTATTTCCAGACCCAATTTCCAGCTGTCTCCTCAGTGAGGTTCCTCTTTGTCTGTAGGAGGTGTTGGGGAAGAGAGAGCTTGCTTCATTCCTTACTCTTTCCATGCACAGATAGCGGTGTCTTCGCCCTCTCTTCCCTTCCCAGAAGGTGCTTTTATTCAAATTTGGAACCTCACCCTTGCAGAAGTTCATAGGAATTCCCATTTGCTGTGCCTTCACCGGCCTCATAAATTGAATAGATTGCATCCCTTCCTAGCTGCCTTAGGATGTGGTCAAACCGGCGCATTCCTGGGCTGATGGATTGGCTCATTTCTTCCCAGCTTAAGCCAAGATGCGGATTTTATGAGACTGTCTTGTGACAGGCTGAAGTCGCTTTGCATAAAACAAAATCCAGCCCCAGCTCACAAAAATAACTCTTCCAAAGCAGCTTAACCTGGGTTGGTGAGCAAAATTTGGTCAAAGCCCTGAGCAAAAGACTTTGATGATCTAGGTGAGGGACTTGAAGACAGTCCTTTTGGTCCTTCTTTTCAGGCAGACCGAATGTTGATGTGCTCACACAGTGAACTGTGTATCCATAATATTTATAAATATGCAACCACAAACTCAGTTAAGAAAAGAAACTCACTCACGTCAGTAGAGCTAATGTGATTAAAAGAGACATTTGAACTTTCTATAATGCAAGACAGACATGTCCATCCCAAGATCTAAGTTTTACTTCAAACTCACCAAGCCAATAAAACAGAGATAACACTTTGAATCAATGCCTTATTGTCTAGAAGTAAGAGAACCTTTTGAATTTTTGGTTCAATCCATGGGTTAGAGACTCTTTTTCCATACCTCATTATAGGCTTTGAATTTCAGAACTGGAACTGGCCTTTTGGATTACTCCCTCCACTTTAGAGATGAGTAAACAAAGGCACAGAGTGGTTTACTGATTTTCCCAGTCACACAGCCTGCCAGTAATGAGATTAAATGTGATTCTGAGGCTTCTTAATCCTTACCCAATCCTATTTCTGGTCAACTGCTTTGGAGGAATGAGTGAAGTGGCATGGTGATAACATTTTCTCTTTCTAAGTAAGCAGAAGAGTTTCTGCTTTGCCTTGCTACTAACAATTAAATAAAAATAATGCTGTGGAGATATGGATGGGGTGAGATGATACTGTGGGTAAAGAAGAAATTGTAAAGTCAATAAAGTGCACTATTTCCAAGGGAATGAGACCGACTACTTTTCTCCACCAAATGCCCTCACGTGTGAGAAACACATTCCAAGACCTCCGTGGATGCCTGAAGCCTTGGATTGCCCTGCACATGTTTTTTTTTTTTTCTTATATATGCATTCCTATGATAAAGTTTAATTTATAAATTTATGAGATATAACTTATAAATTAAGCACTAATCACAGAACAGATTAATTATAATAACACACTATAATATAAGTTATGTGGCTGTGGGCTTCCTCAAAATACCTAACCCTTCTTGTGCGGCTGTGAGGTGGTATACTGCCACATGACGGACTGAGGCCAATGACCTAGCATGAGGCTACTGATTGACCTCACCATGACCTCAAAAATGGCCATCAGGCCATGATAAAGCCATGTCAATGCTGGCTGACCACAGGTAACAAACTACGGAGCGTGAAACCGCAGATGAGGGGGTTCCTGCACATGAGACATACGAGAAGCCAACCTCCCTGATCATTCCCTCTGTCCCCTCCCCATAGTGTTTAGAATAACAAGCGAACAGAGCTCTAGCTCACTGGGCCTCACCCCGTGTTCCTGGAGTCCCCAGTGCACGTGCAGAGAAGCGCCTAGGAGATGAGGGGGACCCTGCGAGGCCCGGACTCTACACAGCTCCCTGCCTCTCGGCAGCCAAGGAGAACTCTACTGCCATATGCTTTGTACCTTGGGTAGTTTTGATCACGGAGGGAAAAACACCACCACTTCTAAAAGTATTTGACAGCTGCATACTCATTGAATTACAGGTGACACAGCTGAGACCCTGGAAGGTCCCACTGAGTTATGAACCAGGCGCTCTGTCCTCTCTTTGCTAGTTGTCAAGCCCTCCCTTCCCTAGTCACTGGTCCCATTACCCATCGCCCCCCCCACCCCCACACACAACCTGGAAACAACCTGTCCCTCTAATTCCACCTCCAGCTAGTGACCAAGTTTGTCTTCACTTAAACTAAACCAAGGGATCTGTTCTTGACCTGCTGTCACACAGTGAAGCCACCGTAATTCTGATTATTTAAAAGTCCTTTCTATTACATAATGTATAGATTTCAAAATACCATGTAATACAGGATAAATGTACACAGTTTTATGCCAGTGTTTTTTAATATATATATTTTTTAGTTGTAGATGGGCGCAATATCTTTATTTATTATTTTTTATGTGGTGCTGAGGATCGAACTCAGTGCCTCACGCATGAGCTACAGCCCCAGCCCCTATGCCAGTGTTTTCTTTTTTTTTAATAAAAAGATTTAAAAGAAAAAAAAAATAAAGCCCTCATTAAAGTCCCACTTAGGCTTTATCAAATATTATGGTCAAGTTCAGGCCATACAGTGTTCCCTAAAACAACTTCAGCTAAATTTTCCTAGAAGGCAGACCAGATATTTTAAAAGCTCTTTTTTCACTCCTTTTAAAGACTAAAAATTAAATATTATCAAGGAATCAGAGATCTTAAAGGAGCTCTCTAGGAAGGTGAGTTCCAAAGTGAACAGGTAAAAAAAAATTCCTTTTCCTTTTCTGGGGCCATGTTACCCCTCAGCAGGATCACATTATGCTCAGGCCACCCACAAAGCAAGGACAGAAGAGGGGGGAAAAAACAGAGAGACTTTTTTAAAAAATTGGTTTTTTAATTGTAGGTGGACATAATAACCTTTATTTTATTTTTATGTGGTGCGAGGATCGAACCCAGTACCTCACACGTGCTGGGCGAGAGCTCTACCACTGAGCCACAACCCCCAGAGACAGACTTAAACCATCAGCAAAGATTTTTAAACCATCTAATATTTTAAAACACGTAAGTGGTCACTATGGGGATGTAGGGAATCAGGGCTTTGTGACTTTGGAACTTGGTGTTCGTTTTCCTTGAAGTTACATAGAATCATCATTTCAACCTTTCACTCTTGGGCCTCTGGCCTGACCTGCTCATGTCCCCTCCCAGATGGAAGAGAAAACTGCTCTGGACATTCTAGGCCTGGTTTTGCTACTTTTCTTTGGGAAACGAAGTTGCCCCAGGTGAAAGGTATTCACAAACTAGTTGGAGAATGAGGTCCCTTGTCAACTCACCAAACAGGCTCAGTGGCTCCAACTTCAGCAGGGGCAATTTTCCCCTCTGTATGTGGAGATTGGCCTTAAGGGGTTTGCCCTTAAGTTCAACTCTCCCTTGGCTCTCTCTCTCTACTCCTCTGAAACAGGACAGAAAGCATTTATGAAGTTCATTTTAGAACACAATAAAGGCCTACAAAAATAATGGATGGCATATCTCTTCCCCAGAAATTCTAGCTAGTTTCTATTGGGACATGTTTGTATTTAAGAAATGAAGGGCCCCTGACCCAGAAAATGCAAGATCAGTTATCAAGAGAAGATGTAGAAGGACTAAGTGTATTTTCTTTACTGTTTTTACTGATCTTTTATAAGAATTCTATTCTCTCCAAGAAAAATAGAGAAAGAAATCCTAGTATTTATCTCTGTGGATATATATCCGTGCAAATGATGTGTGATATGTTCTGAGAGGGTGTGAACGTGTGTACAGGACTGAAGTGTGAATTACTGATATGTGTATGTAACTGATGTTTGTTCAATATCTATGTTTGTGTGTGTTTCTGAGTGTGAATGCAATCCAAACAAGAATAGGAGTTTATAAATGTTTGACTATTGAGAAAGTTGTCTGTACACACTCAAAGCAGATGTTTTAATAAGTTCTCAGATATTTCAGTAAGAGCTTTGATTTTCCTCGGATAAAGAAAGGACAGGAAAAAAGAAAAGGGCTACTCCTTTTTCCTTTGGTTAAGTAAGTTTTGAACAACAGAAAGAGCAGACTGTCAACTGTAGAATATACTATGTAGTTAAAAAAAATTTTTTTTGGTAGTGGGGAAATAAATTCCAGTGTAGATGAGAAATGAAACCGTCCTGTGAGGAAGTCTCCTGTCTCCATTGCTGGTCTGTGTGCCTGAAATCATGACCAAGTTTTAAGCCTGGGGTTCAGGGACTTGAGGGGGAGCAATTCTTCTTTCAAGGGTAATTGGAGAGAAGCAAGGAAAGGGTGGAGACAGGGAGACTGTGGGTGATGTGGAGACCATAACGGCTACTAAACAGGAGCTCAGCTCAGGTTTCCTATGATGAGTTCCAAGGCAAAAAGTGTGGTTTGGGTGAGTCAGGGCAGAGCTCCAGTTTTCAGCAAAATAGCTGGCAGAGGAGCTGGACCTGGTAGAGAACTCCTCCTTCTGCTTGGTAAAAGCAGCTGGTGATCCAAGTGCCCACACCTCTGCCTTCTCAGAGGGCCACTCCCAGCTTTATTTCACATACCAGAGCCAGGGCTGATGGGCCACCCTGTGACCAGCTGCAAGATTTGGGGTGCCCAGTGTGGGCAAGTCCTGTGGGCACCCAGGAATCCTGCAGGATTTGGCTGCAAAGAAAGGGTGGCTGCATCTGGGTGGGAGGGATAGGCCCATTGTCCTCCTGGACTGGGGAGGGTGCAGGGTCATTAGGTAGAGGATGATGTGGTGTCTGCTAGCCTGAGGAAATGGCTTGCTTTTGTTTTTCCGCCCAGTAGGAAATGGACCCAAATCCATTAGATTCTGGGCAGTTCAACAGGGCACAGTTTGAGCTCTTGGAGGCTCAATACCAAAAAGGCTACTTGTATGGATTTGTGTCCCAACCACCATTGTGCACAATGCCCATCATTTATGCATTTAAAGCCTGTCAGGCTGGTAATCTGAAGCAGAGGTCTGGAAGACAGTAATGCCAACAGACATGGGGAATGGTAAAGTGCACCTGTAGAGTTAAAAATGCATGACCCGTTCCCTCAAAGAGTGAACACAGGAGAAAGACCCCGTCCTGGAGGGCGGCTGCTGAGCTGTCATACATAATTCACAGGCCCATGCTGCTCCATGCAGATGGCGATATTAAATCGTGATTGATGCTAAGAGACGCGCACATCTCAGGAAGGTCTCTAGGAGGCTTCTGAATATTTCTGTGTCTCTCGTGCCTCTCTGTTCTAACTGTGGTATTGAGCAAAACCTCCCATTCCCCAAGAACCCCTGCTAGGGATTGCCAAACTTCGCTCCTAAATAGATAAAATTCTTCAAATGTCATCGCCTACCTCTTCTGCCTTTGAAGATCCGTCCTTTCCCTCCTGGCCCACAAGAGGCTGTTTACCTCCTGCCTGGCACTTCAGGAAAGGGGGGGCAGCTCCCCCCTGCCGTGCCTTTCCATGGCTGCTGTCGCTGGAGAAAGCAGCAGCACACTCTGGTGGTGGTGGTGACCAGCCAGGAGGGACAGTGGGCAGAAACGCACAGAAAAAGACACAGGCATCCATTCAGCACAAAGCACCTTTGTGGAAACCACATTGGAGCCAGTGGGTTCTCCAATACAGATTTTTCCATTCTGTGTCTAATGAAATAATAAATCAAATTTGTGGTGTATGCAGAATTAAATGTTTGGAGGGTTGCTTTTTCTTTCTTAAAAAAAAAAAAAAAAGGTGAAATCACCCTCGAGGGCCTCTTCTGGTCCAAAACTGAAAGTGTTTCCTTGCACCACATGTAATTGTCACCAGGTGCTCTTTGGGACAGCACCACAAAACCACCATGGTCAGTTCCCGGAGCCTTGACTGCTGACTGCTCAGGCTGAGCTGGGCTGGGAGACACCAATAAAAATGAAGAATTTATGAGATAAAGATAGAGATGGGGAGTTTGAATGAGGAGAGGAAGATGGGCCAAGAAGGGAGACAGGAACAGGCTAATTGTACATACAGCCTTCTTGTTTTCATAATCTCAGACCATGTAATTGGGAATATTTATGACCATTTTCTGTAATGTACGTGTGTGTGTGTGTGTGTGTGTGTGTGTGTGTGTTCGGATGGGTCTGGGAGGGATGAGCTGAAATAATCTCTTCCACTGAATGAGTAAGTAGGTTAGTCTCCTGGACTGCCATAAAAGGTCTGTAAAATAGTTTTAATCAGCCACTGGGAGAGAAGGGAAGAGGGAGTGGGGGGCAGGGCGAAGGCTGTAGCATATTTGAAGTTCTTTGGGTCCTTGTTCTCTCTTCCAGACCCACCCTGTGGAGGTCGTCTGAATTCCAAAGATGCTGGCTACATCACCTCGCCTGGATACCCCCAGGATTATCCCTCCCACCAGAACTGCGAGTGGATTGTTTACGCCCCGGAGCCCAACCAGAAGATTGTCCTCAACTTCAACCCTCATTTTGAAATCGAGAAGCATGATTGCAAGTAAGCAGTGCCCCATGCACTGGGGGGGGGGGGGGGGAGGGGCTCACACTGCCTGCCTGCCCCGCCCCCACATGCCTGTCCCTTGGATCACCTAATGGCGGCAGTGGATCCTTGTCCCAGAGGAAAACCTTTAGATGACATTCCTTTTGGGGCGAAATAAGGTGGAGTTGATCCCATGTTATGAAGGACAGAGCCTTATGGAGTGAAGTCCAAATACTAGTGCCCATCTCTAAAAGCGGGCAGGGGAGAGGGTATCCATGTGGGGCAGGGGGGACCATTAGACCCCACTCTCTACTCTTGGATCTACCTTCCCCCTGGATACCTCTGTGTTTCCACTGCTGTTTCATGGAGGAACCCCACCAGCTTCCATAATAAAATAGTTGCCAGATCCCCAAGTGGAGACTTCCTCAGCCTCAGCTGTGAAGGATCAGCCTGTTATTTTATGAAGTGGCAGTTGGTTGCCTTACAGAAAGAGAGGAAAGCATTTGGGATCTATAAGAGTAGATCTAAGACTCTTGATTCTTGCTATCTAAGCTGCACAGGTTAGAGTCTCAAGGCTGGTGTTACAAATTCATTTAACCCGCGCTTTTCTAATTATGTTACAAATATGAATCCCTTCAGTTCTTATAAAGACCCCAGGGAGGGCTGGGGTTGTGGCTCAATGGTAGAGCTCTGGCCTAACATGCACGAGACACTGGGTTCGATCCTCAGCACCACATAAATGTAAAATAAAGATATTGTGTCCACCTTAAAAAAATAAATAAAAAATAAATATTTTTTTTAAAAAATGACCCCAGGGAGTGGGTGCCATGACAATCTCCATTTTGCAGATGAGAATACTGAAGCACAGAGAGGTTAAGTCTGTCCTGAGGCAATTCAACCAGTTTACAACATGACATCAGTACTGACTCCTTGGAAATGTGTGACTTAGGAGATTCCAAGTGGCAATTTAGAATTTCAAAATGTCATGTTAGCTCCAAGGTCCTAAGTTAAAGTAGGGAAGCAGGTGGGTGTTGTAATGTCAATAATGCAGCTGTGTGTAGTCTGATGAGCTTTCTCTTAAATACTTTCCTCTCGTTGAAACAAAAGCAAAAGTTTGCTGTGCAGAAAAGAATGTGCCAATGTTCCTATGCTGCTCCAGATGAGCACCACCACAGAGAGCCATCAGAGCCGTGCTAAGTGTTCAGCACTCCCATATGATTTAGAAGTAGTCTGGGCGTTCTTTGTGAGCAAGGCATTGTGAGCCCTGAAAAATTAATCAAGGGGACAGCTGGTGGGACAGGTATAAGGGAGGGAGCACAAGAACTTCATTTCAAAGCAGGCCTACACCCAGACCAGTGCTTCCCTACAGAAGAAACAAGGCCCCTCTTTAACTGGCACAGGACTGCAAGGCTCTGTGAATCGATGTCATTATTATCCTCCCAGGGCTACTTTGCACCTACGGAATGGTTCTCTCCTAACAAGAGGTAGTCTTTGTTGAAAACCAAAGGGTTTCCCGGATGGAGGCCACATGTGACTGAAAGTCATAAGATGGAGTTTCTAATCCCAGGGCCACTCTTGACTGCATGGATGACATCTGGTAACACATCAGTTCCTCTTTGTCTCAGTTACATGCATCCCCGGGTTCAGCATCTCGAGGCTTCCACTTTCCTGACCGACAGTGAACTTTACCAAGAGTTTCAGGTAGGAGTGCTGTAAAAGCCATTTTGGGTCCTGGTGCCTCAGCTGGCCTGCAAAGGGTTGTCACCAGCTGAAATATAAAGCAGAGAGCTTGGATATGAGCTCAGAGGAATGTGACTAAGCACCTCTCTCCACTGAGGGCCAAATTTTGTTCTGCTGATGCCAGCAAATCTCGAGGGGAAATTGCTAAGAGGTCATTTTATGTATATTCGAAGTGGCAAAGGGAGAAGGCACAGTTTTTTTTTTTTTTTAGAAGGAAAACCCCCAAAGCTTATGAAATGGCACCAAACATGTTGAGAAGTGCAAAGGGGCCAGGAAAATTCTCTCCTGCCCTGTTCTGAGCTGTGGGATACCCCTTCCCCTCACAGAATTCAGCCCAGGGGTGGAGGGAACTCAGGGTTGCTGAAGCCTTTGTGCAGAAGGGAGAGGGACATTGGCCCTTGCTAAGTTGGACTAGAGGAAGCAGGTGTGCTGAAGGGTGTCTCTTGGCGTCTCAACCTCACTAAGTAGCTTCCTGTTTTCCTCCTCACTCCACATCCCAAGCTGTGGCTTCAACCTAAAAGGTCAGGAAGGTCAGCAAAAAAATCTTTCTGGAGTCTGTTTTCCCCAGTGCCAAATTGTCAGAAAGCCTCATCTACCTTGCATAGTCCTTAATTCTCCCCCTACTGTACTCCGCTTTCTCCTTCATTCCCCCTCCCCACCCTCTCATTAATTTTTATATTTAGAAAAGACAAACCTGGTTCTCTTAGCCTCTCACCCTTCAAGGTATTTTTGACATGTTCCCCTGGCCATTTGCATTCAGAATAAATGGACTCCCCCCACCCCCATGCCGCCCTCCCCAAGACCTTCTCTTACTGTCTTATGAAAAGAACAGTTGATCTAATTGAAGTCTTGGAAATTCTGTGTGGTTCCTGCTCTCTTTCCTTCTCTTTCTCATGTCCATATCTCATTTTTGCTCCAAGGGAGCTCCTGAGTTTGCAAAATTCTTTCTATCAAAGGAAATTAGGTCCCTTCTCCTTTCATTTTGGAGCATGTTTCAAATTGGATTAGGCTCTCAAAGCCCTCAAGGCAGGTACTTCCCAAAAGGAAACTGTCTGGACTGCCTGTAGCAGCCACGCCCTGGCAAAAAGGGGAAATGGTAAGAAAGTCAGAAAAAAAAAAGGCAGCCAGATATGAGGAAATGGCAGGGGCCGCATGCTCCCCCCGTGTTTCTCTTCCTTCTACATACACGATTAGCTGCCAAGATGGCTCCCTGACCTGGGAACAGGACCTGATATAAAGGAATGTCCTGGCTGAGGCCCACAAGCCCTGGGTCTCTGCACCTTGGATTTGGAAATGCATCCTAAAGGTTGAGGCCGTGGCTGAGTGAACTCCAGGCAGACCTGCCCGCTAACTGCCACTTTTAATTTTGTTCCACTGAAGGCTGCTGTCTGCTTGGAAAATTTCACTCACAAGCCTTAACTTTGCCTGAGTCAGTGCAGTCCAAGGCCACCGTCTCTGTAGAGCTTCCCTGACTCCTCCTCCCTCTGGCCACCCGCGGGGATCCAAGCCCAGAGTACCCACAGGCTGTCCTGGGGCCTGTGCAGCAGCTGTGGGCAGAAACCAGAGGCCACCTTGGCATTGCCAGGTTCCTGAGCTGAGGGACAAAAAGGCAGAACTCAGGGCTGCCTGGGCAAACAGAGAGAGGCCATCTCACCCCTGGGGAGCAGAGGATGGTAGGAGGCTGCTGCTTCCACAGACAGAGGCCTTTCGTTTGAGTCATCGCCTACTAGCCAAGAGTTGGGGTTTTAGAAACACACACAAAGCTGACTTTTTTTTTTCCCATTTCTAAAATTTGAAATATATGTATTTCTAAAAACACTCACCAGCGTATCAGACATAGCTTATTCCAGAGCCCTCAAACTGGCCTGGCAGTTCCCCACCCCATCCCAGAGGCCCAACCAAATAAAACCAAAATCAAGAGAATGGGTCCTTTTAGGAATTAACCATTTTCCTGTGAGTATCTTGAAAAACATTTTTAGGAAGTGCAAAGGCCACTAGGAAGACTTGAAAGAACATTTCTTAAGCTAAAGACCTCACAAGGAAGTCTACGCTAATGAGTCATGAATATTATGTTCAGTGCAGAAATCATCTCCTTTACCACTTATCACTGATGGTGAAGTTTCCAAATACTAAAAAATACCCCTTCAAAGCTCTTCTTAGTTATTTATTTTTATTTTTTTAGTGTATTATAGATATACATAATAGTGGGGTTCATTTTGATGTATTCAGAAATGCATTTAACCTAGGTTTCTCCATTTTAAAAGTTCCTTTTAAAAGTGTTTCTCACAAAGAACATTTTAAGTCACGTGCCACACCTTCCATGTCTTCTTAAACAAAACCAAAACTTACGGGGACTCCATTTTTTTCTCTTGATTCAGGTTTGTAATTCTAAACTTCGTTTTTTGTGACAGAAGCTGGGTCATGTTATATTTGGAACAGATTTACAGTTGTATTTTCATTGATCTTTTAAACTTCCCAGGCCTCAGTTTAACATTCTGCAAAAGAGTGATAATAACAACTGATTTGCAGCAGTTGCTGTGCCTCGTTTATATAGATGTGCCACAATTTATCAAGTGTGTTGGCATCTTTGTGCTTTGTCATGAGGAAGTTCTGGACTATTTTCTGTCAGTATTCTCGTCCCTCCTGTTATGGGTAGGGCTGTCTCCTACATCTCCCTGTTTGGGCGAGATTTTACTTTTTTATGTATGTGGATTTTGCTTCAGGTCTTGCTGTCTCTTGGGAATCAGGAGCCTGTGTGGTCCAAGCTCTTCCCTAAGACAGGGCAATCCCAAGGCCAGTGTTCCTAGTTTGCTTCAGTCGGTCAAGCTCAAGTTGAGTAAGGACTGAGGAGGGACCCCAAGTGACAAAGTGTGAAAGTGACAGTAAATGGAATTCTCAGCATTGGCTTCGATGTTCATAATCTTTTCTTCTGATCTCCCCATACCTCACATTCTGCATATTTAAAGTTTCAGACATTTGGCCTCTGGCTGAGCATCCTAGATAAACAACTCTTGTGTTTATTTACAACAGAAGGGCCCTCTGTGTAAAAGATGTGCCTATTTCTCACAAAGTAGGTGACTCTATCTTAAAAACGGTAGCAGCTTCCCAGGTTGATAAATTGACCACAGTAAACAGAGGGAAGACACTGGACCTCAATAAGCACAGTAAACACCCTCCATTCCAAACAGCCACATGCAATCTTCCATCTGCACAGCCCCCCCTGAGTTCCCAGGACTCAAACTCTCCTTCCTCCAGCCCCCTCCTCCTCCAGCTGCACACTCCCCTTCTGGTCCTCTCTTACTCCTCACTTCCTCCAGTTCTCTTTTATCAGCCCCTACTCTGAACTCTCAGAGCATTTTATATGAACTGGATTTGTCTGCTTTTGTTCACACACGATCATCCTGTGTTCTGCTCACATAAACTCTCCAAGGGCATAGACCACATATTTCATTTCTAAACTCCTGCATCACCTTTTCCTGGAGGGTGCTAGGCAGGTAGGTGCAGGTGATTGTTTTAGTGATATTGCTTCATTGGAGGTGCCAGGGCTTAGGTAGATGACAGGAAGCTGCACTGGATCTTTGTCCCTGTTCATCCATCTGAAGATGAATTGACAGCAGGAGAATGGGATCTGGGCTCTTACGTTGCTAACCATTCTATGACTTGAGTCTCTCACTAATGAAATGACCACAGACCCTTCATTCCTTTCTCAGGAAGTAGTTATTAAGCACCTACCATGCACCAAGCACAGAGAGAGCACTGGGAACTCAGTGATGAGGAAATCCTACTCTTTGCCCTCCTGGAGCAGAGAGTTTGGGAGGAGGAGGCAAGTCAAAAGACAGTTATTGATGATAAAGCTGTCACATCTGGAATATCACCTATGAATCCACTTGGCTAAGCACTTGACACTCATTGTCTCATCTAATCCTCTCAACAGAAGCCTGTGAAGTGGCCCTGGCTCTTTCCACTTTACAGATGGAGGAACTTGGGTTCACAGTTGTTGACCAACTGGCCTTAGATCACACTCTCAGAGTGGCAGAAAAGGGATTTGAAGCCAGACTTTCCAATCTGTGCTCTCTATTCTTGTGCTCTCTGCTTCCTCCAAACCTGGTCACAGTGTGGGCCTGTTATGTGAGCCCACAACACCAGGAACCAGCCTCAGCTGGGAGATCCAAGAAGGCTGGCTGGAGGAGCAGCTCGTGCATGGCCGGTGGCAGTCCAGGCAGAGAGCAGCAAGTTCACAGACAAGAGACCGGGAACCATCTGATGGCTTTGGGAAGCACAGTAGTTGAAGGTGGCTGAGCTCAACTTCGTTTCCTCTGAGCATTGTAAGAATAGAGTAAGAAGGGCTGCCTTGGACTTGCTGATACAACCCTTTTCCTGGCAAAGAAGTGTGGGAGCAATGCTATTTAACTTTATTTCCGGGCCAGGCAACTTCCACCATCTCCTTAGGAGAGCGGCCATGGTCAGGAAGCAGGAAAGACTGAGATTATGAGGACTTTGCTGCCCCACCCTCCGTCTCCATTGTGGAGTCTCTAGAGCTTCATACTTTATGTTCAGGGACACTAGTTTAACACCAGATAGTGGCTTTTGGCTGGGAAAGTCCAGCTGACCTGCTTGATCAAGCTCCTCTCGTCAGTTTACTCCCATAGACTCTGAGTCCACTTTTTCCCTATGAGTAGAAGGTGGAAGGCCAGGCTGCCCAGTGGAAGGGTAGCTTCAACTAAGTTCCACTGAAGTTTCTGAAAGTTCCCCATGGTGCAAGAGGGTGCCTCGCGCTAGCTCAGGAGGAACCCTCGGGTTGATTACTCATGACATTGTGACAAATTTACACACAGAAATATTCCGATTCCCTCAGGGAGCCAGCGAGCGGTAATGCTTTTCTGTATTGCAACAACCCTCCTAATGACAGAAACAGATCCACCTGCAGGCACGTGGTGCAATAATGGGAACCGTCCTGCTAACCGGAGCTCAGCTGGCAGCTGACCCTGCGCTCTTCAGCCTTGACCAAGGACTCCACCCAGAGACTTAAGCTCGCGCAAGGAGTGGGAACAACAACCCACGGATTGTTCTCCTCCTCTTACCAAGGTTAAAGAGCAGTTGGGACAACCGTTATTTTTAGCAGTTTGTTTTTAAATATGTGATGTTGCAATTGCGACTCTCTCAATGCAAGCTTCACTGTGGATGTCTTCCTTGACAATGCGTTTTATCTTCTGATTGAGAAAATCACTGGAGATTTTATCATACACAGTCCCACTGTTCTGTCTTTCAACCCTGGCATCTTCTCTAAACCCAGAGATCCCAGAGGGCCAGCGTCTCACCCCATGTAACTCCATGTAATTCTCCCATCTAATTACACTAAGAGTGTCTTAAGACATTCAGTGGGAGCTTCAGGTGTAGAAGGGATAAAGCACAGAGGCGAAGGACACCGGAGGAAAGATATTAGACTTTTCTAGTAAGGGATTTGTGCATTTCCCTGAAATCACAAGTCCTGTAGAAAAAAAAATACTCTTTTTGTTTTGTCCGTTTTGGTGACAAGGGGATTTAAACCTGGATGAAGAGATACTCACGAGATGAAATAATTCCATTCCATTCTATTTGGATAAATCATCTCAGGAAATATATATATATATGTGTGTGTGTGTGTGCATGTGTGTGTGTGTGTGTGTGTGTATAAGCTGCCCTTGTCTTTTCTTCTAGGAAAAAAAATGTTTCCATAATCGTCCTTCATTACGGAACCTTGTACCTCACAATTCATCTCAGTTGATTGCAGGGTAAATGGTTGTATTTAATTTGCATAATCAAAAAAAATTCCTAGAAGGAAACCCCTGAAAAATGTTAGCTGGGTCAAAATTATTTAAAAAAAACAAAATGGAGAAAGAGTTAGGCCTAGGTTTGGGAGGGCAGCTTAGGAGTCCACATAATAAAAGAAAATCCACATGAGTTTTTAATATCTCTTCCCTAGCTTTGTAGCCAAGCATCTTGGCAGTCTTTATATATTTTTCTGCTGTGGTCTGCTCTGTTAGGGACTCAACTTTGTAGGCCATGTGGCAAGACTTCAGTTAAACAATAATAGCAAATGTTCAATGATCCCTCAGCTGAGATCAGGGGCTGTCAGGTCAGGGGCTATCCCCCAACAAACTATCTAGGACTAGTATTATTCCCATTTAACACACGGAGGTACTGAGGTCTGAGAAATCACAGAACAGTAATGGTAGGGCTGGTCGAAAGCCAGGCCACCTAAAGCTGCCTCTGTCTACCTCTTCAGTCTGCCTGGAGCTGTCATCTGCTGTCCAGTGCTCAGGTAGCTGGGGCCTCTGATTCTTTTAGATAGCTTTGACAGGTCTTTTCTCTTCTCTTTTTATTACTTTTCTTTGCCTCTTCCTGCCTTGTGGTCATCTCCGGATGCCTCTGGATGCCCTGGATGCCGGCAGGGCAGTCAAGGAGAGAAAGGTCTTCCTGTGTCTTTCCGTACAAGCTGGAGGCCTGACTCCGTCAATAGCCCCCGTCTGGCCCTCTGTCATCTGCTTCCTACTCCCCTGGCCCCTGCACCTCTCTGACCACCCTCTTCAATTCCCTGCCATCCCCACCACCACCTTCGTCCTCCATCTGGAATCCAAAGACGTGAGGGCCAGTAATGGAGTGTCAGCGGAAGTAATTGATTCCTCACACAGAGAGAATTCTCCTGCCTTTCGTGTCAATGGAGCTGAACCAGACTCGGGGAGGGTGAGCAAGACGTGTAAACAGTCCATGGCTGAGCTGTCAGGGCCAAGCCAGACACACCGGAGGCGAGCGAGAGGGAGAACGGTGGAACAAATAATTGTTTTATTGGAAAGGAAAGGAGTAAATAATATTTCAGCCTGGGAATTGGCAGCTAGAGAAGGATGGCGGTGGGCTAGGAGCCGAAGGAAGCATGAGGCAGGTCTTAACGGAAGAGTTTTTCTTTGTCTCAAGGTAGGAGGTTTCATCCCCACCCCTCCCCCTTCTCCTATTATCATCATTATTATCATTAAGATAATTACTGTAACAATTACAGTTGATGAGACCTCAGGTTTATGGAGCACCTTTCATCTAAAAGTTCAAAGTGATTTATCAGTGTATCATCCCTTTGAGAGTGGTAGGAGGGTTTAAAGAAAGTATTATTATTATTTAGAGCCACTGGGAAATTGAAGCCCAAGCAGATACTGCATTTGGTCCAAGCTTGCGGACAGGCTGATGGGTTAAATATTGGGGCATTGACTTTTCTTTGCTGCTGTATCTCTTACAGCTCATCCCTGGCACTAGCACCTCTCCCCACGCTGCGAGGGCCCTGCTGGTCTCTGAAATATGGTGGCCAGCCAGCCAGCCAGCAGTTCCACACACACAAAACAAACGTTCTGCTTATAGCTGTGGGATAAATAAAGGCTCTTGAAGGCCTGACTCACGCTGTTCCCATCCTGCTTGGAGACTTCCTGCAAACCTGGTTCCCTTTCTGGTAGATCTCGAGTCCCTGCCAGATGTATTACTTTATGGTCTTATGAGACTTAGGGCAAAAGCACCCAAGATTCCTGAACATTTGATACGTCTACCCTCAAGAAACCCTGATGAGTCCTTTCAGAGCAGGAGGGACATTTCTGTCATGGGCAAGGCAGGGGCTGTAATGTGTGTTGCCTGACCCAGGCACCTAGCACAGCCACCACACTTCTGCACGTAGCATCCATCCAGGCACAGTGGCCGAGAGGAGGAAGCAGTTCCAGCTGACTGGCCTCCAAGGGCTATATTCAGAATCCCCACCCTGGCACCGCAGCAGCCCTTCCTGCTTGGACATAGCACAGGCCCGTCACTTCCACACACCGGTGCTCTTTGCACAGTAGTGACAAGTTTGCCCCTGGAGCCAGGAGAAGCTCTGAATTCTGTAACTTGAAGCTTGTAAGGAGTGAAATCCCAAAACGGGGCCCTTCACACCTGCCACGTACTCCCAAACTGTCCCTTCCTTGAATTTCCGCATGGTACATTTTTCAGACAAGTTTCGTATCTTCCAAGTCTTGTCGTGGAGGCTGGGTGCCAGCAAAAGGGGATAGAAAAATGTTGGGAAGCCCAGATACCAAAAAACAAAGCAAAACACAAAAGACTTCTACGCAGTGATTGATTGATTCCCTGGTGCCCTGTGCACCTCTGCTCCCAGCAGGCTCCCATTTTTCGGACAGATGGGGAGGTTATGATTTTGCTCTCACAATTGGATCCTCTGGGACCCAGGGTTAGTGAACACTTGGCCCAGAGGGAGCCGTTCACTCAGCCAAGTGGAGGGATGCTGCCAGCACACCAAGGCCTCATGATGACGTGCTCTGATCTCCCCTTAATGGTTACCAGTTGCCTCGGGCCCCTTTTAGTCACCCTTGTGAGACACAGCGGCATCATCCCTGCACCCATTTACAAGGTGTGGCAAACCGAGACACGAGGCATGATTGAGTCAGTTCAGCAGCACAAGACAATTTAGGTAGCTTTGGCTCTGCTAGGATTCACCTTCCCATCCAAGCACCAGCAGCTACTCCTACCTCAAAAAAAAAAAGAAGTGCACATAAACGGTGGGGTCCTCTTACCTACTTTGTACTCTGGCATCACTACAAAATGCTAGCAAGGGGCCCTTGAAGTTGACCGCAGAGAGCGAGGATTCTATAGACGCAGATCAGACGAAAGACAGATCCAACGGTCGTGCTGAAAACAGCCTGCCCCCCAAACCTTAGACTTCACGCTGGCATTAGTTGCCTAGAAAATTGTTCCTTTCATAAGTAAACAGTTCTGTTGAAGCAGCTTCGGGAGTGCTTGCTGGTCCAGGGACCTGGCAGATCCGCTGCCCTACCGCCTCAGGAATGTGCCTTGCTGGGGAGCCAGGTCATCAGGGGAAGCGGTGATCACCCAAAGGGTCAGGGCAGGAGTGCGGGTGGCTTTGTTGTGTGTTCTTCATTCTCTTAACAGTTCATGTGCAGTGAGACTTATCAGACGCCCTGTCTGCAGTGGGCTCCTTCCTCAAGTGGAGAGTGTTCTTGGCAGCCTGCTCCACCAGGAACAATGAGATTGGCGGGCCCTCTTCATCATCCAGGGCCTTCTGCAGAAAAACAACCAGAAATTATAAATAGATGTTATTTGTAGTTTCCATTTTCTTGCCTTCAAGGTTTTTTTAGAATAATTCCTTCTCAGTTTGTTTTGGGTTATTCTCTCTGCATACTTCCTTTGCTGGGTGGTCAGATTTCCTCCCTTCTGAAGAGCCGTGGTGACCCTGGCTGTGAGGGGATTGCAAATAAAAAAAGCTCAAAATATCAGAGATTTGTGGTGGGAAGATATGAAGGAAGAAAAGATAACGGCTTCTCTGAAAGGCACTGGGCACCAATGCAGATGAACAGAATTTTGGAACTGTTTGAGACCTCAAAGTTAAGAGAAGTAATAAGAACAGTAATAGTAGAAATAACAACATCTACTATCAGATCACTTACTGTGTGCCAGCCCCTGTGTGGGGCCATTGATGTGCATCAGCTACCAAAATGCAGGAACATCGAGCTCCTTGCTGTTCAAGATCCAGCAAATTCAGGGGAGGTGGTTTTGAACCCAGCCTGGAAGTCTGGTTCCAGGGTCTGGGCTCAGAACCACGAGACTGAAATAAAATCTCAAAAACTCAAGTGACTAAAACACTGTGGATGAATTTGTGCCGGAGGAGGATTTGGAAAAACCCAGCCCCAAGGTTGAGGGAGTTACGATTATAACCACGGCTTTTCAGTTCATCTGCAGTGTCTGGTTTCTAAGGCCCCGTGTGTATGCAGCTCTCCTCTCCCTCAAATCCACATCCTGTTTGGTTATCCAGTTGTAATCATAAACATAGTCAATGGCTCTCGGGTGCTTTCTGGGGCATCTGGTACTGTGTAGGGCCTTACTGGACCTTTGTAATCTTTGCATGATCCCCAAAGGTAGGATCTGTTATTATTTCCATTTTAGAGATGAAGATATGGAAACCAGATGGGCAGTCTTGCCATTAGCAGGTGCCAGAGACTAGCTGGGTCTATCGAAGCAGCCCACATATGGTGCTTCCCATAGTACCTTGTACCCTCATAGACTGATGTGTTTTTGTGACAGCAATTTCAGGTTTCTCTTGTCACAGACCCCTTCCCTAGGAAAATGTGCATCACACAAACACACAACGTTTCAGCATATGATTCCAGAGGTTCCCCAACCCTCTGAAACTCCTGTGTGGACCCTACTGGAAATCTGTGGACTCCAGAATATGTGGATGGTACTTTAAGAGCTTATAAATATACAGGATCCTATTTTCTCACTTGATGGGCCATATGTTCACATACGGGTGTATATGTGCTTATAAAAATACCGCACTTACGAAAATTAATATGTTATCCCATCTGAGCACTTACAAGCTGGATTTCTACTGGGTGAATCTTGAAACCATGAATTTCAAATATGCTCACTGTTCCCGTTGGTGATTTGTCTGTTAATTTTGGCAAGTCCTTCAGGCTTTGTTTAAACAGAATGACTAAAGAAAAAGAGCAAGACTCTGTTAAGTCTCTTTTACACCTTATGCCCATTTTGTGGACACCTGAGAGCAAAAGGTTTCTTTACACCCAGATTCTGCTGATGTTCTTGTGCTGTGACAATCTGGTATTTCTAGTGCGCTCAGATTTTCAGATTTTTCTATTGCTTTTCAGATTCTTTGTATATTTACTGAGGCGGGGGTCGGGGGGTAAGAGGTCTGTGTGCCAGAGAAAGGTTGCCTGGGTTTGACTCTGCCTCTGACCTTTCCTTCTCATGTGACTTTGGGCAGGACACATAATCTCTGTGAGTCTCCATCTCTGCATCTGAAAATGAATGTAAATCATAACAGAGCTTGCTGTATATTAAAAGAGAATTAAATGAAGTAATAGCCAGGCGCGATGGCACATGCCTGCAATCCCAGCAGCTTGGGAGGCTGAGACAGGAGGATCATGAGTTCAAAGACAGCCTCAGCAATAGTGAAGCACTAAGCAACTCAATGATACCCTGTCTCTAAATACAAAACAGGGCTGAGGATGTGGCTCAGTGGTTGAGTGTCCCTAAGTTCAATCCCCAGTACCCCCCAAAATAATAATAATATATAAGCTGAGGATATGGCCCATAGTATATGCTCAGTAAAATGGATCCCTTTTCATCAATACACTAGCTTCTTATTAAATGAGTGGTACAAATGAAAGGGAGAAATTCAAGGAAATGAAATTTACTTCTTAAAAAAAAAAAAGTGACCTGACATGAGCAGATTTCTCCATAAAAGCTGGTTACCTATACTGAGCCTGACAGACAGGTGGCCTGGTTGGGGGCCTGAATTGACCAGAGACCTGTCTCATGCAGACATTTTTATTGGGAAGATGTACAGGACAGTGTTGGCTTTTCCTCTGATTCTCCTCGCAGGTTTTAATGTAAGGATTAATAAGACAGTGTTCATAGCTATCTTTGAGCTTCCTGGAAGAAAGGCACTCCAGGAGGTAATAAATTCTCTGGCCTGGATAATCTACTCATGAAATATGGAACTTTGAAAGAGTGAGAAAAATCTCAAATCACTTTGACAGCATTTTAATTATAGTTGATTTGTTTGCCACTAATAGTGAAAATGCTGTCAGCATGATTTGAGATGTTTCTTCCCCACAGAATGTTATATTTCGTGTTTTTGTGTCACAAGGCAACATTTTGGTTTTCAGATACAACCAGAATAGCTCAGCAAATGTGTTTGGGCACAAGGGAGAGGGTACAATACGAACCAACCCATCAAACCCCTTGGAAAGTGTTATCACAGCATGCATCTCCCTAACCAACTGCAGTCCCTTATCCATTAATTCACTCAACAAACAGCTAGCGATCCACTTTTTTTTGTGCCAGGCACCATGCAAGTTATAAATCCGGCAGCGAAAAGACAAAAGTCCTTGCCCCATGATGCTTACCGTCCAGTGCAGGAGGCACATCATAAACAAATACATAAGCAGGTTGGTAAGACCTCTCCAGAGTGTGACACTAGCTGTAAGAGAAAATAAGAGGATGGCGAGATCAAGAAGATAGATATGCGTTCAAAAAGAGGGTGGTCAGGGCAGGCTTCTCTGAGGAGGTGACATTTGCACTTAGGCCTGAAGGAGGAGAAGCAACCAGCCTTGGGAAAAGCTAACAAGGAGTATTACAAGCACAGGAACAGAAAGTGCAAAGGCCCAGGGGACAGGAAAGAACTTGCCCTCCAAAAACATTAACATTAAATGAGTCAAGAATTTAATCTTAAATATTCAGAGTCTAGCAGTGTGAAATATTTGCCTGGCTGGCAGATTTTATGACTCAAGACCTGGGTACGGAAGGACATAGTCTTCTTAAAGAACCTAAGTACCCCGTCCTTGATATAGAAACCCCTTCACATATGGTTCTCCACCCACCCATAAGTGTAGATTCTCATGGAGGCCAGACATACTCATGCTCCAAGAGCAGGGTCTCAGCTTGCTGAGTTTTCTAGCATAGTCTGGCTGCCTTGGGTGCCCTCTGGGAAGTGCAGATGTGGCCAGAGTTATGGACACCAGGAAGCCACTGTTCATGTTTGCCCAGTGATTAGAGGAAGAGGTGAGATTGTTGCTTTTCATCTCTCTCCTGTGGCCTCTCCAAATTAATCCCACCATCCAGATTCCCATGCCCCAAAAGTGGGCTTGGGGAGAAGAAATTAAGACTCTGAAGCTGACAAGGAAAGTAGAGAAAGCACCCTCCAGATACATGTTCCACATGCAGATGTCAGAATCTGTGGGGAGAGAAGAGCCAAGGCACTTGGGGAACCATTTTAGAAAGACAAGAAGAGCAGGGAGCAGAGGTGGCTACTTTAGCTCAGGCAAAAACAAATAAATACAATAATAAGAGGTAGTGTCAAAGCTTTGAAAGGAATTTTTTCATTTGAGAGAGATTATGAATAATGAAACGCAAACACTAGTTAATATGTCTGTTAGCTGGTTGATGTTGCCTTCCAGAAAATGAGTTATATGTTGAAAGAGGAGCCGCTTTTCAAGTTCTCCCCCTTGACTGTCCTTGGGGTGAGCTCTGTGTGTACCCCGTATTCCTTCACCAAACAAACACTGGGGATTCGAATGCAAGATGCAAAGCCACGTTTACTCCAAGGCCACAAACTTTCTAAGCCTCTGCCGAGTCCTTCACAAATGAACCTGACAACATTGAAATTTCTAAGGAGATTTACTCCAGCTGTAGCAAATCCCTAATAATAAAAAATTTCCCCAAATGAGTCAGTCACACGGGAGGTAAATGAGACATTCTGTATGAAGTCAGCATGTCATTTGGAATGTGCCCTTTATATAAGAGGCACAGTCAGAAGACCACGTGGTAAGTGGGGCTTGTCCATAGGGCAATAGCAGGACACTGCGGGGAGAGCGGAGTCAGGGCCAAATCCTAACTCCCTTAAGCAAACCTGATGGGAAAATCTAGTTTCTCTAAGAAGTTCGAGGAGGCGCTGATTATTTGCTTCACAAAAGTATTCATCAGAGGGATCCTTTAATAGGCTCTTTTATCAAAAATATATCCCCGGGCTGGGGTTGTAGCTCAATAGTAAAGCACTCGCCTAGCACGTGTGAGGCACTGGTTTGATCCTCAGCACCACATAAAAATAAATAAAATAAAGGTATTGTGTCCGTCTACAACTTAAAAAAAATGCATATAAAAATGCATGCCCTTCACTATACATGTATGAGGATAGATAAGGATGTATTTGCTGCTGGCCACATTACAAGAAAGCATTCAGGGCAGTATATCCCTTGGGTAAATTGGGGCAAGCTTTCAGTGACGGCATTTGTGGGGTAGTCCTGCCTCCTGGCTGATTCTGTTAACCCACCGAGAGACTCCATGGGTGATTAGGCAGCCAGATACAAGCTCCCGCTTCTCATAATAAGCCAGAGGGATGGCAGGGCCTCTCTTTGTCCTTCCTGGAGAAACTGGCAATGCAAAGAGTATTCAAAATCTTCTAAAAGTATTTATTGAATGTGGGCCACGTCCCCAACCCTATTCTGATATCCCATGTCTCATTCATGGATGATGTGGTGATGATGATGATAATGATGATGATGAATTTACTTTTTTCTGCCACATCTTAAGAACTTATTTTTCTCAGCTCTTGTACTTGCAAAAAAAAATTTAATGGAAGCAGCTGTGTGTGTGTGTGTGTGTGTGTGTGTGATTTTGGCTTGTTATAGAAATGCAGGCTTTATGATAAACAATTCAGATAATGCAAAAGAATAAAGATGACCAATTATCTCACCATCCATATATCTCATCACTGTTAATATTTTAGTATATACTCTTTCAGATGTTTTCTGCATGTTTACATAAGGAAATACATGTGTATATTTAAAAAACATTTAAGATCTTTTTGAGTGATCATGAACATTTTTCCATAAAAACAAAAACCCTAGACCTGCAGCACTATATACTATAACAGCAGAATATTTCATCTTATAAATATAACAGAATTGATTCACTTACCCTGGATGGTTGGACTTTCCAACATGATACTATTTATAAACAAAGTATCTTCTCACTTTTCATATGCTTTTTTCAAGTATGCACAAAGATGCATGTACATCTTTGCATAATTGATTATTAGGAAAAAATTCTAGCAAAGGAATTGCTGGACTAAGGGCTATGTACATATTATCTTTTGTAACATTTTGCCAAAAATGCCTTCCAAAATGTTTAAACAGATTTATATCCCTGCTTATGCTGTCCCTCTACTCATTTGCTCTCTCTTAGGGCCAGCCACTTCTGCTCCAGAGTTTGATCTCCTTGCCTCTGAAATGGGTGTGAGAATACAATAACCACAATTTTCTTTCTTAAGCTCACACTGTGTGCCATGCAATGTAGCACTTTTTATAGATTAGAATTGGTCATTTAAATCTTACAACAACCCTAGGAGGAAGATACTAAAATCTCTATTTTACTCTTATCATCCCCCTTTCCCGGCCTCAGAAAGGTTCAGTCACTTGCCTGAGGGTACCCAGCTTAACTATATATATATATCTATAGTTAAGCTGGAAACTAAGTCCAACTCTGTCCACTCCCAGGACTGAGACTTGTGCCCAGGGCCCTGCACACCCTCCTCCCAGCAAACTCAGGGAGTAAAGGCACAGGTGGCAGCTCCTCAGTCTTTGTGCAGGCTGCTGGGCCCTCACATGCTCAGTGCAGGATGACTGTTCTGCAGTGCTTATGGCAGTGTGGAAAGAGCAAGGAGGGGTTTTCCAGAAGGTCTGCTGGGGAGTTCCCCTGAGAAGGCACTCAGTGTCTCTTCACTTCTGTGTTGGAAGTGAGAAAGCCTGTTTTCAAAGTCAGCACCATCTCCTACACTGAAATCCCAGTTCTCAACAGCTTCCCCACCCCAGGGGCCTGCTCAGCCTGCCCAGCTCCCCAGAGCTTCTGGAGAAATTGCCCTCTCCGCGTCTCCAGACTCAACCTGCTTCCGCCATTCTTCTGGCTCTAAGAGCCGAGCCCTCTGGGGTCGAAGAATGAACAACTCCTGCTCCACTCCTTATTCTTCCTTCACAGGCCTATTTATTTGGAAGTGACTGAGCCATCTGAAATATGGCTCCCGGGAGTTTCCTCTGGCTTCTCCAGCACACATCAGCCACTTCTGCAGGCAGCCAGCTCCCCCAGACCCCGTGTGTGACAGGAGCAGGGAGGCACATCCCAGGGAGGGCCGCGTCTGTAGCCCCTCTCTTTACACACAAGGAAGAGATTTCTTATGTGTCGCTGGAACAGGCTGATGCAAAATAAATAGAGGGAAGGAGGGAAAGGAAGATGGATGGTTTTTAGGAAATAATAGTTCAGTGGCCAGCAGATGAAGGGAGCCAGTGGGGAGGAAGTTTCCCACCTTAAGGAACACAGGGCTCAGAGCACATGCGTGGTTGAAAATGCATGTCTGGGGGCTGGAGCCGGGCTGGTACTCAGCAGCAGTGCACTTGCCTGGCATGTGTGAGGCACTGGGCTCCATTCTCAGCACCACATGTAAATACATAAATAAAATAAAGGTCTATCAACAACTAAAAATAAATAAAAGAAAATGCATGGCGGTTAAGATAAAATGGGACAGTATTTGTGCACCAGCCCGTGAACATGGATGTCGGAGGTGTCTCCCCTACTGAGGCTGATGTGACTCCAAAAGCTGTGGAGAGCTCATTTCAGGAGGCGACCTGCTCTGCCTGTTGCTGAGATGGATGGTTGTGTGCTCCTAGGTGCTGGGTCCCCAGGGATTCACCCCTTTAGAGAAAGTTTTTATTGCCAATATGATGCTGATCCTTTCTAAAAACGTGTTGTTGACTAGACACTGCTGATGTGAACCTCACAGAGTCATCTCGGGGAGGGAGGTGACCTGCAGATGAGGTGTCTTTGTCACTATCAATTAGAGACAAGAGAAGAGGAATGATCCAGGAGAAACTGAACCAGGGTGGGGTGGACACAGGACAATATATATCTCTGAAACATCTCCAGATGGGACCCAGCCCCTCTCTTGTATTTTTTTTTCCACTCCATCTCCATCCTGACCTTCTCAAGTGGATGTTTTTCTTCTCATTTTGTGGATGGAAACATTGATGCTCAAAGGGGTTAAGTCACTTGCAACGACCCAGAGCAAAGAAAGACAAAGATTCAGAGATCATAGTGGAAATAAAAATGGTGCTACCGAAGGAAGAAAACAATGTTTGTTTTGAGATCTTTGAGAGAATGATTCTATTGCTCTATGTGAGCAAGAGATAAGCTTCCCATCCGCGCCCTTATTCACTGTGTGGCTTTAACAAAGCAGAGCAACTTCCTGTACCTGTGCGTGCCAGGCCACACAAGCAAGCATAAGTGCCCTTTGTTGATCACTCTGAAACACCTGAATGGGGAGAGTTGGAGGGAGACTGGTCCTTCCCAGGCCCTCAGACTGAGCTTTTCTCAGGTGCCCCTTTGTGCTATCCCCGCCTAGGTATGACTTCATTGAGATTCGGGATGGGGACAGTGAGTCTGCAGACCTCCTGGGCAAGCACTGTGGGAACATCGCCCCACCCACCATCATCTCCTCCGGCTCCATGCTCTACATCAAGTTCACCTCTGACTACGCCCGGCAGGGGGCAGGCTTCTCGCTGCGCTACGAGATCTTCAAAACAGGTCAGTGTGGTCCCAGGAAGAGGCAAGAGGTGGGCACTTAGGAGGGGGATCCATAGCCCAGCGGTTGGAGACAGGTAAGGGGTCAAGGTTCATCCTGCTTGAGCACCATGACAGAGGCTCCCAGGTGAAAGGCCAGGTCAGGTTGACACCAGCAGAGTGGGGGCTACCCAAGGAATAGAAAACACTTTTTGAAAGAATCTGATTTTTGTAGTTTTAAAATCAAACTAATCTTCATGGGGGAAAGCAAAACTAGGTTGAACTTCCTCTCAATTACTTCACGGTTTAATGTTACCTTTACTTGGGATTACTTGGGGCTGAAGGACATAATCTTTTCATTGTTTAGCGTCTCCAAAGATCTCACCACGAACCTCCAATTGGGGTCACGCCAGAGCTTGGATTAGAATATGACTCCTAGAAATTCATCTTGGTGACCCACTTTACCACCTCTATCCAGTGATTCCCAACATCCCATATGCCAGGAAGCAGACTCCCTGAAAAGCAATCAAAAAAGATAGCCCTTCCTTGATTCCATCAGGTTCCTCTGAGATTACTTTTAGGCCTTAAAAATATAGGCCAGAGCTCATGTCAACCACTGGGGACAGCGGACTCCTACCCAGAGGGCGCTAACCCTAGCATCCACATGTACACTCTCCACATAGCAAGCCCTGGTCTCTGATGTCTCCTATGTATGGTGCTGAGTATCTCCCCTGCCCCTGCCTGCCCCCTACCTTAGAGGCTCCCGCTCCATTTTCAAGTGTCTCCCCTCTCCAGCAACCTAAGTTTTACAACTTGCGCATGGAATCCAGTTCACGAGGAAGCCGTCAGCCCTGTCATCAAGAGGCCCAAGACCGGCGCCTGTTGAGTTCAGTGTGAGGGGAACTATTCATATATATTTTCTCTTTCATTAAACAGTTCTTGAAAGGAAGTGGTAGCTGCTGAAAGCACTTTTTATATCCACTCTGTCTAAATATTTGTCAGATTTGTCTGCCTGAGACTGTGGAATCAAATGAAGGGGTGGGGTCAGCAGAACTGTGTTGTGCTGGAGTGGGAGCCCAGGCTGTCACAGGGTTCAGGTCCCAAGACGGTCTGTCTGTCATGGGTTTTCATGCTTCTGGCCACAGGAAGGTCACAGGGACCGGTGCTCTGTGGGTCTGGGACTCAGGGATGTTGGGGGGTCCCTCAACAGCTTCATCTACATCCCCTTAAGTCCTCAGAAAGATTCACATCAGTGCCACATCAGTGCCACCAGCCTCTGCTAGGAGCAGTGGATAGAGAGAAGAGAGAAAAAAAATCAAGCATAGTTTTTGCCTTCGTGTAGCAGAGGACACAGGTGTACAAAACCTCAGCATGTAGAGATGCACAGTTGTTGAATATATAGGTAAATTGAAAGGAGAACTGTAATATGAGTAAGTTCTAAGTGAAGAAATAATTAACATCCTGTGGTTATGAAAGTGAGAGGAAAAATCAAGGAGCTCTCTGGAGTCTACCAGATAGCAAAGTCCCTTGTTCTAAAGCTGTCACTCAGCTCCCATGTACTCACCAGGAAAGGAAAACAACCTAAACAGGATCTTCCAAGGAGCTGGCTAAGGAAGTCAGAACAAAGATGAGCATAGCCATTAAAATCTCATCTCTGGTCTTATGCCTCCAAACTTGTATACTCCACAAGGCACAGGCTACCTTCTCCAGAAAGCCACAGCAAAAGGAAGTGTTAACTTTACCCATGATGCAAATTTTGAAAAGAGGGTATTAAAAGATAAAACCTACAAGAGGATATCATAATTCAGCACTGCTATTTTGATGACATACTGAAGTAGAATTGTGAAGGAGGCAGCAAGCCTTATGATCTGCCTAGAAACAATAGTGCCAGTCATGGGAAGAAACATGGCCCAGGCATAGAGCAATGAGGCACCCTGTGGTAGGCCCTGGGACAGCCTCCAGAAGAGATGCCCTGTCGACAGCCATGCTTCTAAGAATGAGGAACAAGATGAGAGCCCCGTAGCCTCCTCAGGGTCACTCACACCTGCCATCATGCCCATCCACAAGAGCAACTCTTGGCATGAAAATCAACATGTAAATATATGCAAAGTGCAAAATTCAAAACTGAGGCTTTCAGAAAAGTTCCCATTCTTCCAGGTGCCAAGTCTTCTACCCATATTTCCAGGGTTGCAGTCTGGAGAGAAGATACACAAAGTTGACATCATCCCCAGAACATGAAAGAAAATGGGTGGACGTGCTGAAGAAATCCAAACAAACACAGCTATGTTTGCTAGTCGGATTCATAAAAAGAAAGAAAGGGAAACTGTAAACACAGAAACGCAAATAGCCCTACAGAGGGCTCTGGGTGCTTTTCTTTGAGGAGGCTGTGGGGCAGAATTACACTGAGAGACAGAAGCCCACACTGTGGGGACAGACAGGGGACATGTGGCTGGAGTAGAGGGTTTGTGTCTGTCCTATAGGGAGTATAAAAGATTCTTTATTACCAGACTCACTACCAACAAAAGAGTAAGCCAAAACAACTCACAAACTTAAAAGATCTCAAATCACCAAATCCCTAGCAGACTAGAGAAAGGAATTTTAAATAACTTAAAAAGTAACACTGGAGGGGCCGGGGTTGTGGCTCAGAGGTAGAGTGCTCGCCTAGCATGCATGAGGCACTGGGTTCCATCCTCAGCACCACATTAAAAAAATAATAAACAAAGACTAAAATAAAAATATATTTTTTAAAAAAAGTAACACTGGAAAAGGAATCAGTGGAAAATGTGGAGTTGGGGAGGGGGATTAGATTTGGGGGTTTTGGTTTCTGATACTCCTATTACCTAAGTTCAAAACCCTGTTTTCTTTTTTTTTTCTGGTGCCCAACGGCATTTGTGGGGTCATTCACAACTAGAGGAAACCTGGAGTGACCACTACCCCACTCCTTGAGTTAAGAACCAGAATTCACCTTTTGTAGTCAAGCCAAGCTCAGCTGTGGATAAATTCATCAAGTTTTAAATATCTTCATATGTGCAGATTCTTCTTTCATTGGCAAAGTTTTAAAATTTACAGTGGAAAAACAGGGAACAGGCATATTTTATGCCAAAGTCTTTTTGTTATGAAACCATTCTCTGCAACCCAAATCTCCCAGCTTCTAAGGACAATCTTAGCATTGAGTGGACTTGAATATTTGTTGACTAAATTTTTTTAACTTTTTTTCCTTCTAACACATCATAGAAAAGGAACTTGGATTGGGCTGATTTTTGCAAGACTCAATTTTGTCTCCTTTTCAGGGTTGTCTTCTTGACATTGGATACTCAGCTGCCTTTCTGATGATTCAACCATGGTGCAATTAGAGGCAAATCTATGATTTTAATAGGCACGATTGATTTTTTTCTGCATAAAAAAGGATAAATCTCCATATAAGTCTTCCCACCCCGTTCAAAATAAGCCAGAAACCATAATACCCATTTCTAGCAATGTATCAGACATCATACACACTTCTTTTTTTTCTTTTTAGTCTTAAGTACCTGAGGTTGAAAAAAAAATCCTGAATGCAGGATCTCAGGACCAGGGGTCATTTGGAATCTCACATTCTCCAGGCCTATCTTGAACTCTCTAGATATCCATTGTGGAAGCACTTGTAGTCTCCCACTGGTGACAGGAACCAAAGAACATTCCACCATAAATTCCACAACCCCAGGGTGGGGTGAAGAGTCCCCCTGCCTTCTAGGGAAATGACAATGGAGCAAACTCTAAGGAGGACAATCAGGATAGCTTTTCTAACTCTCAAGCAAATTGTGAATGGAGAGGTACTTTCCACAGTGTCATGTGTGAGACTCCCCAAGCGGCCCACATGAAGAAGGCTACATAGCTGCCATAAACCCTAATCTCTTCAAAATTCCTCTTGTCCCCCTGAAGACCTGCCAATTTGGCTTGGCTCTGCCAAATTGCATCATCCTGGGCCAGGAAGGAGACCCTTAGGAATTGTAGTTAAACAAAGCTGCAGGGAGGCCATCCCAGATCATCCTCTAGGCCCAGCTGCCCACTCTCAGCCCTGGGCCTGCCCTCCCATGAGCATGCCTCTGAATGATGGAGTACAGAGTATCTGAGATATGGCGTCATGAAGGTTAGCTCTTGCCTTCTGTGTCCCCAGTTCCCATGCTACTCAGGCCTACCATGGAGCACTGAGCACCAGGAGAAGGGAGTGGGTAATGGACAGTTGGGTGGGGGAGATTGGAATTTCCTGTCTGGTCTGACCTAAAGAAAGTCATAAGGACCCCTTCCCCACTAGTTGCATGGCACCTTTTCCAAGTTAGGCATTTGCAGCTTTCCAGAAAGCCATCATCAATAAAGAGGTGCCTGCTACAGGAGCTGTAGATAAAGACATCGCTGCAGGCTAAGATCAGCGTATTGACATCACATAGTTATATTTCGGTGTGATCCCCAGAGGACACTTCCTGCCAGTAAACACCTGGTTTATTGAGTATTTCTCTGTGTGTTTTTTTTTTCCTTCATGCTTAGAGTGTCTATTATCCTCCTCATAAATCCTACTTCCTTTTCTGATTTTAAAATCCAAATGTGTTGTATGAAATCCATTTTAATTTTCCAGCATTTATATCCATAGTAACTTGTACCAGTTCTTGCTCTGTGTCTATCCGTGGATCCATAGTCCAAGTCTCCGTGCTCCCAGGCTCCATCCATGGTTCTGCCCTGGCAGACGGTGGCTGGTGAAAGCACAACCAGGGCTGTTTAAATATGACTCCACCTAGAGGCATCGGAGATGCAGTCGCTGTAATCTTCTTAAGGGCTCCTGCTGCCCTCGGAGCTTGCAACCGCCTGCGAATGTGTGCCGCATGTAATCAGGATGCCTCCCTGCGTCCCCAGAAAGCAGACACAAGCGTGGAGGAGAGAAACAAGGCCATCCCCACCACAAAGGAACCAGAAGCCTTCCAAATGTCAATACACTGCTGCATTTTTCCAAACTTGCTGCTGGAGCGGCCTTTAACATCCCCAACGCCCCGCTGTGATCCACCGGCTAAAAACGTCGATTGTTAATTGTCTGACCACTACAGAGCAGCTCGTTTTAATATAGTCATGACATGAATGAGACCCAGGCTCCCCTTTGCCCCTCCCCTGAGGCACCTTGGATCTTGGAGGGAGAGGGGGCACTTAGTTGGCTGTGGTACAATAGGGGCTAGTGTTGAGGTCAGCAATAAATAAGGGGTGACATTGTTTTCCCTGCTGGCAACCAGCAAGCCTTCCTTAAGGATTGAAATAACTTACATTTCTGGAGTGAGCAGCTGAGTAATTGAGAAAGAAGACTCTGTTCCTCTTTTCAAGAGAATCCCTCTCTCTCTCTCTCACACACACACACACACACACACACTTCTCTCCCCAAATCCTCAATTTCTACTCTTACTCTAATATACAGAGCAAGTTGGCTGCACCTCCCTAATTTCTGTCCTAAAGAGGCTGTGGCTCCAGGCCTTGAAATGTGGATGGATAGAGTATGTTTCTCCAAGGGCTATTTGAGTAGGAAGAAAAACCTCACCTCGTGAGTAGGTGAATTGGGGTCCAAACATTTAAATAACTCATGTGACAGAGGCAGCAAAGAAAGCCTTCTTCTTCTTACTGCTACAAATTCTCTTTGACACACAGGCTCTGAAGATTGTTCAAAAAACTTCACCAGCCCTAATGGGACCATCGAATCTCCTGGCTTTCCTGAGAAGTACCCACACAACTTGGACTGCACCTTTACCATCCTGGCCAAACCCAAGATGGAGATCATCCTGCAGTTCCTGACCTTTGACCTGGAGCATGACCCTTTGCAGGTGGGAGAGGGAGACTGCAAGTATGACTGGCTGGACATCTGGGATGGCATTCCCCACGGTGAGTGACATCACTGCCACAAGGCACTACTCTGTCACTGGGTCTTTGCCTATGGATTGCTCTAGTAATGATAAAAGGAGAAAACAAAGACTTCAGGGCTCCTTAGAGTTCTTTGTGACCCATTTCTTGGCTTTCCCTTCACCAAGGATGGTTTAATAAAATCACAGACAGGTGGTCTACTTTCTCTGGAGGTGTAGACATTTTCTTTGAAAGAGGATAGGAGGTTGAGTGAGTACTTGGGAGAGGATGGCAAAACCTACAGGTGAGATCACTTTCCACATCTAGTTGTCAGGATAGAAAGTGACTCAACAGCCAAACCCTGGGACCAGATAGAACTCTGGATCCAGACTGACTGTGCTTGTATCCTGGTTCTGCTGTGCAACCTTGGCACATTTCTTAACCTATCTGTGTTTTAGCTATGTAAGTTAGCTGCTGTCATCATTGTTATTACTACTATAATTTTATTATTACTAAATAATCGTAGATATTGGAAAGGTGTATCACTCAAAGCCAAGAGGAATCTGTCTGCCTCAAGTGAAGGCCAACATAGAGTCAGTACTTTTGTAATTATTCTAAGGATTTTCCATTATAAGGGATACTTGATGACTAAGCAAGCGCAATTTTAATTCTTGGGAAAAGCATAAAATCTGGTTGGAAAACTAGTTGGGCTGGAGTCTCTGCTCTATTTCCCAGCAGTGTGAACAAGGAATTGTTACATGACCTCTGAAACTCAATTTCTCCTTCTGCAGAGCAGGCATTGTAATGATACCTTTCTGGCCCATCTCTGGGGCTGTGGGAACAGAATGAAGCCATCTCACTGAAAGTCCTTTTTAGCACGTAGGAAAACTATTAGACATTGCTCTTAAAACACCTCTTTGGTTCTTATGCCGAGGGATACAAAGTGATGCTGGATGAAATGGCATGGGGCAATGGGAAGGGGAATGTGTGGGAAATCAAGTTTGATATTCTCATCTCCTCTGACCTCTTTTTGTCTTGTGTGTCCAGTTGGCCCCCTGATTGGCAAGTACTGTGGGACCAAAACACCTTCCGAACTCCGCTCATCAACGGGGATCTTATCCCTGACCTTTCACACGGACATGGCGGTGGCCAAGGATGGCTTCTCTGCACGATACTACCTGGTTCACCAGGAGCCACTAGAGAGTGAGTTGGACAGTTGAGAACTTCTGTGTGTCCTTGCATCAGGGCTATAAGGGGGGACAGGTGAAGGAACTGACCTCTGAGAGAGAAGGAAATAGGAACTCTGCAGGATTCGCTGTGGCATCTGAGTTCAAGGAATGGGAGCCACATTCCCATGCCAGGCAGATGCATGAGCAAAGAGCCAATGTCAAAGCTGGGTGCCATGGTGCACACCTGTAATCCCAGCAGTTCAGGAGGCTGAGGCTGGAGGATCACAAGTTCAAAGCCAGCCTCAGCAAAAATGAGGTGCTAAGCAACTCAGTGAGACCCTGTCTCTAAATAAAATACAAAATACGGCTGGGGATGTGGCTCAGGGGTCTAATGCTCCTGAGTTCAATCCTCAGTACCCCTCCCCCCTCAAAAAGAGCCAATGTCCGTCCAGGTGCCAGTTTCTTTAAAGAAAAAAAAATGTGCTTACCAAGAATTAGTTACTCTTAGGGAAAGTTGTAGGACCCTCTCAAGCCTCAGCTCCCTCATCTGAGTGAAAAGGATTGCTAGGATAATCTACATAGGGTCTAACATTTTTGAGTCTGGAACCATTTTCTTTCCACCCAAAGCCTCGAGGCCATTGTCACCAAACTGAGCTATTTTAAACCTCTTTTTGCATGTATGTTTTTCACCACTAAACATCTCTGTCCCTGAGAAGATATTCCCTGGCTAGATGACAAAACTGCTTGAACTTGCACTTCACACTTCCAAGAAATATAGTTTTTGGAGCTTGTGCTATATGCCAGGCACTGCACAAAGCATTGGAAACCATTGCTCTAACCCAGGTCTCCTGGGATTTGCTGGACCCCTCCCCCACAACTTGGATTCCAACAAGGAGTGTCCAGGCCGTCAGCATCCAGCCCTGGCTCCATCTTCAAATCAGCTGTTCTTGGCCATGTGCTTCAGCGTGTGGCCATTTCCACTTAGAAAACCACACAATCTCTTTAAGGAAGAATAGAAGCGCTTTAAGGATGATGAGAGCTACCACAGTGTGGGCAGCTCACCACCTATGCAGCCAGGGACACTGTAGTCTGGCCTGCAGAAAAGTCACTGGGTTGGGCTCTGGCTTTTTTGCTTTTTTGTTCTTTCATCAAAGAGTTTGTAAAGACTTCAGGACAAAGAAACAGTATGGCAAATTATAACAGGTCCTGCAAATGGCTAGTCCAGCCACAGAGCTAAAGAACAGGTTTGATACCTGAAAATGATTTCTTGTGCTTATCAAATACATGCATACACAAATATTGGTCGGTGTCCAAAACATCCAGGGGAAGGACAACAATGTAATTGATGGCACAAGGCCAGAGAAAGTGACTCTTGGGTCTATTTGCCCAGATAGGTGGTGCCTGGAATGTAGTGTGACATGCATGTGATCCTTGAGCAGGGTCCCACAGACCCATATTTATGCTTTGCAAAATCTGTCTGTAAGCCAGAATTCATGAGAGAGTTGGGTGAGAGAGAAGGATGCAAAAATGCCTCCTGGGTGTTTACTAATAAAGCAGGCTTCCCACGATGGATTGGCCCACCCAAATTGCCAGAAGTCTATCTCACATTTACCTGGATTGCAATATTGGTGCATCTGGCATCTGAGACCATCCGTAGCCCGCAGCAGTAACCGTTCTTCTGTTTTAGAGTATATTTTTAATTTGTATGATGATTCTTATTTATCCATACCCTAATTTCTTTTAGGTCCAATTTAGTTTCTTTCAGACCCAGAGGGTCTGTCAAGCTCTTTGTCTTGGTGTAGTTGTTTTTAAAATGGGAGTTTTTAATTAGAGTCTTTAAGTTGATCCTTCATCAAAACCTGCAACAACTTGTCCCTAGAAGGGAGCAGTGTATTGGGCCCCCCAGGGCTTTGAGCTTGGGATGCTTAACTCTGCTCTTGACCATCTCCACTCCCCAGACTTTCAGTGCAATGTTCCTCTGGGAATGGAGTCTGGCCGGATTGCTAATGAACAGATCAGTGCCTCGTCCACCTACTCTGATGGGAGGTGGACCCCTCAACAAAGCCGACTCCATGGTGATGACAATGGCTGGACCCCCAACTTGGATTCCAACAAGGAGTATCTCCAGGTACTTACTCAGATACCAGTGGACATACAACGTGTGTTTGTCTTGGTAGGGCAGTGGGGTGGCCCCTCGGCTACAGTGAGCAAAGGACATGAAGAAAATACAGCCTACTTGATAACAACATTCATCCATTCATCCAAACCAGGCACAGAAAGCACTGGCAGGCACTATGCTATATGCTGGGATAAATCGATGAGTAAGAGGAACCCTGTCCTTGCTCTTGTGGAGATTAATGGGCCTGGGAGAAGTTGTTTGACCAGTATGCTGATTGCCCTGTGGGGTTTGCAGTATCCAATGAACATTCTAGAAATGGTTCCAGATCTTCCTCATTCTTGGCACAATGGGTATCAGAGACTGGGGTGGGGAGGTGGGCACTTCCCTAAGGGCAGGTTTGTTGGGTGCTAACTGAATATGACAACTTCTCCTGATCTTTGCTGTTTGGCAGGAACCCTGCCAGGAAGGTTTTACACATAGCTATCAGAAGAACACATGGGGAAATGTCACGATGGGGAAGGAAATTCAAGTTGCCCAGATGCTCTGCAGCGTCTTTTCAGACTATTGTTTGCTTTCTTTCTGAACAAGTCTTGCAGCTCATGTTGAGTGATCCTCCCGCTCTGCACACTGGTCCAGTTCTTATCCCCTGGGAAGAAGTAAACAGGGGAAGAGCAAGCTGCTAGTTCTATACCAGAGCAGTGTCTGCTTTTATGACATACACAGACAGCCCTGTGACCCACTGACAAGCCTGTCCTAACTCTGATGCGACACGGTGACCTCTGCTCTAAGAAGGACACTGCAGAGCAGACAGCAGGAAAGGGAGAAAGACCACTTAGAAACTCCAGGGAGCCCACAGAGGTTCTGACAGCACAACCCAAAGGCCATTTGTCACTGTCTCTCCTTTCTTCCTCTCCCCAAATCCTTTCATCTTGCAAAGCTTCTAGAAAGTTTCCCTTTGTAATTGGCAGTATTCCTGCCAATTGATTGTACTCCTTATTTTTGGTCCTTATTCACATACTTCTCTTATTGCTCTCCACCTGTTATTCATACACATGGACAGCATCACATACTTCTTTTGAATGTTTCATAATGCTGTGCACATATTAAGAAGCAGTGATGCTTGTGGAATTTTTACCAGTGTGCACAAGCTACATTTTGATCACATGGAGACTGCCACTAAGAAAGAACATGGCTGGCAAAGAAAGAACATCTAGCAATTTCCAAATGGGTTTGGCCTCGTGAGAGCAGAGGAACCTCCAAATGTTTACCATCCTCTTTGTAGAGCAAAAGGTCAGGACTTGGTGCATAAGCCTAATTGCTTGGGCAGACTCTGCCTGCCCTTTGACCTTTTGGTGACCTGAGCAACTAAGGACACAATGGAGCAAAGGAATATGGGGAGGAGAGACAGCTATGAGCAGTGACTTTTGCAACCAGGGTATTTTGCAGTCCATGAAAATTGGATTGAATTGGACTGGACTGGAGTAGAGTGGATTTAGCCATTCATTTCTTTTCTTTTCTTTAGTTGTAGATGGACACAATGCCTTTATTTTGTTTATTTATTTTTATGTGGTGCTGAGGATTGAACCCAGTGCCTCACACATGTTAGGCAAGTACTCTACCACTGAGCCATAACCCCAGCCCCTCATTTCTTCTTTAAAATAACATCTGCTCTCACAGTCCAAGGCAGACCATAGTTAAATAAGGAGGGAGTTATAATTCTAGATGTTCAATGGATAGGAGAAACTAAATATCATCCATTCAGACATACAAAAAAAAAAAAGAAAGAAAGAAAAAAAATCAAGCTACATTTTCAAAGTGTCGAGTAAGTTGGGTTTAATTATGTAGTGGAAATTGATACTAATTACAAATCTGTCTTGTGAATCATGCAGCCAGCTTGTGAGTCAAGTATAATATCTGTGTCCTTTGCAGAAAAAATCCAGGTGCTACCCACTGTTGTGAGTGGTGGTCCCCTGACTCTTCTCCCTTTCTTCCCCAGGTGGACCTGCGCTTTCTAACCGTGCTCACCGCCATTGCAACACAGGGAGCAATTTCCAGGGAAACCCAGAATGGCTACTATGTCAAATCCTACAAGCTGGAGGTCAGCACGAATGGGGAAGACTGGATGGTATACCGACATGGCAAAAACCACAAGGTAAATCCAGTTTCCTACCTTGAGGGCACGCTGGAAGGGTGCAGGAGGGATGGGGCAAGAGGAGCTTCCAGTTGATCCCACACAGGGAGGCAGCCTTGTTTAGTGGAGCTCAAATAATTGATGGAGACAAGGAACACGCTGGCCCTGAAAAATCTTCTTTCTTATGCTAAAGTGATTGGAAAACACCATTTCTCCGACAGCCTGGCTGCTGTTGCATCTTGCACAGCAGAGAGAGAGAGAGAGAGAAAGCGAGAGCGCTTGCAGAGTGTACTCTGACTGCAAATGAAGGAGAAAATGCATTCCCCATCCAGGTCTCCCCACACAGGATTCATTGAGCATTTATGGCCCGAGTCCCTTCCACATGCTGGGTTAACAATCACAAAACCACACGAAACTGCAGTTCAGGAGTTACTGAGGTCTGGAAATGAAAGGGCACAAATCCTGAGAGGGGATCACAATGTCCCAGAGAAGAAAGAGGACAATAAATAATGAGGAGAAATACAGTTTGTCAGGAATGGGATCTGAACTGGCCATCATGCTTTGCAGTGAGGCATTGAATCCTCCCGGCTGGTGCCTTCAGTGTCTGCGGCTCCTGGACATGTGGTCCCGGGGGGCCATGTGGGGCTTTTGTTGTCCACAGGGATGAGAGTGTTTCTTGAGACACGTGACGTTCTGGGTCTGCAGCTGGCGATGTGTGGTCATACAGCACATTTGGCATATGGAGGGCTTATTGGAAATAGCTGGTATGTCACCTGGGTGGGGACAGGGAGTATGTGACAGGAGAACAGGCTGCGGTGGCCAGCAGACCATGGCTGACTCTCAGGTCAGGAAGGCAAGTGCCATGTCCTGAAATACCCAGAGGCTGCTCATCCTTTCTGGGAAGGTAATCCAGAGACAGGGAGGGGATTCCTGCTCTTTAGTACTACAGTCCCACCAGGCCTTGGTCTGTTGGGATGTGGATTATCAAAATAAAGCACTCTGGCCAAAGAGCTTTTCCAGAAGGGACTCTCCTCAGCCCTGTCATTGTCCCAAGGAAGTTTGCTCTACAAACTGCTGGTGCAAGTGAAAGCCTTGTACCCAGAAAACCCTGAACATTATATAATGTTGGCAGTGCCACTTGGGAAATGCAAGTTTTTAAAGGAGTAGATTTTTTAAAAAAATTAAAATCGCCATAGTAACATGGCACTATTCATGGGAAAATCTGTTTCTAGATATACCCAGGTATCACTCACACACATGTGCATACACTCCCCATTGCCCCAGTAAGGAAAGTGAGGTACTTGGCAATGAAAAGACATTCCCACTGTGACCTATGGGCAGGTCTGGTTTCCGGTTGACCTGGCTTCAGGAAGAGTTACCACACAACAGTTGGGAATGGCAAGCTAAATCGGCATTGGGTGCTGGAAGCTCTGGGCTGAGTCCACATACAGAGTCCACCCACTCCTTTTCCACTCATGCCCTTTCTCTCTTCATCTGCCTTTTCAATAAGAAACATGGAACCCAGAAGCTCAGCTAGCAAGCAAGGGCCAGCAGCTGGGTAGGGGTGGGTCCTGGGGGAGAAGAATGGGCTCACCTGACTGTCTCCCTGTCCAGGCTCAATGACTAAGCAGCCCTGGCCAGAGGGATACTGTAGCATAAGCTGATTTTAAAAGCACACAGATGGACCGGGATGCTATTTAAAACACCATTTGTAGGAAATCTTCTTTTGGAAATACCTTAGCACTGCACATTTTGATAGAATGCTGTCCTCCCTGGCTTTATCCCTGGTGCTCATTCTGCAGGGAAGATATTCCTGAGAATTGAATTTAGCTTTCTGCTCTTCAGAATCATCCTCCTCAACTTTCATATTGAATGCATTCTCTTTTGCCTGCTCTGCCCACTCTTGGCTAAATTTCTCTCCCCAGGAGCCAACAAGAAACAGGGTTTTGGTTTTTGTTTTAGAGAATCAGTCTTGCCCAAATAAAGGGAGCTGGGACAGAGGAAAAGCCCTTTCTTTCCCCATTAGAAATCCATCCTCCTGGTACTCAGGCAGGAAAATGGAAAGCTGGCCAATGAGGCATTGCCCTGCTCCCCAAGCTCTCCCCCTACACTACTCGTGTGGTAGGCAGCCAGCAGGCCTTCCCCATCCTACCCTGCAAGGGTGTCCTCTGCTGCCCCTTCATTAGTGGGTGTCCCCCAGATATCTGTGTTTAATGTGCAGATTCTGTACCGCTCGTGGTGCGTCCGTGCGGCTCTCCAGCCTGTTGGGGTTGAAATAGTTGAGTAAACTGTGCCAAATAGATTTGTCAAGTCTGCCACAGTTTGATTTGATGCCATGAGGGGGGAGGCGGGGGGAGGAGGGGACCTGGGGCAGTGTGGGGAGGTTTCCTCCACACTGGTACTACCACTGAGTTTCTCTTTGTGGCCTCTAGATGCTGGGCACATTGCCAAGCTAACTGGTGCTAAGTGGTGGGCTTGAAAGTGAAATTCAGACAGCAGGACCTAAGGAAAAAGCAGAGCAGGGAGGAAGGCAGCAGGCTGCTCAGCTCTGGGGTGAAGGAAACTGTTGGCAATTGCCTTCCCAGCACACAGATAGGGAAGAGGGGATTGGGACGTTTGGGGCAGAAATTTGGAACTATATTTTTAATTCCCTGGTCACTGTCAACACCAATGCAGCATATCAAAGACCAGGGAATTGGGGAAATCAGAGAAAAACAAGATTAGCGAGCACTCAAGGTGACAGGGGATGACCGTGCTATTTCCTTGCAAAATATGATTTGCAATTTGGACCCAAGCTGGGCAAGGCAAGGTCTGAGCCTACAGGGGAATGACTTTCTTCTTGCTGCTAGGTAGTGAGGAAGACTAAGGAATTCTTTTCCAGCATCCCCTGCCAGTGAGCAGCCTTCTCTTGGTTTCTGTCTATCCGATAGGTATTCTTGAAGTTGCCAATGAGCGAGTCAACTTGTTTTGGGGTGACTATGAGCATCCTCCTGGCAAAACCCAGCTTGGTTATGCAGGCCACATGCACAGCACATTCCTAAATTTTTATCCAGTTCCACATGGAACCTATGATTTTCACATAGGGCGGGCCCTCCTTATGCATATTTATGGTGTAACCACAAGGCGGAGAGCTCAGCCGCCTGATGGAACCCATATCCAACCCACGTGCTCCCTTAGATTATACAAATTGCTTCACATACATTTCTTGAGAAACCACAGCAGAAACTACTGCTTTGGGTTTTACCAACTATATGACTAACATCCCAGACACAGACAGTATAGTCAATCTAGTAATGGAAGTTTGTGTATATGTATGTGATTTTAGTCACAGTTACATACTAAGAGGGGCACATGGAGAATAAGAGCAGAGCTCAAAGGCATGAGGCCTTGGTCAAGGTCCTGCCCTCCTCTGAGATTCCCACCCCCATGACTGTGCATCGGAGGGTGAATCTGTGCCTGAGGAGTGGAGCCATAATTGGTGTCAGAACAATGGGACAGAGGTCACTGCCCTTACATGTCTAAGCAAAAGCCCTTGTCTTCAATTTTCTCTTATTTTGGTAGATGTGAGCCTCTCCCTTGTTGACATAGTTCTGGTTACTTTGCTCTTAGTCATGGTGTTGCTGGTCTAGTCTCACCTATTTGAAAGTTAGGCACAAAAGAGAAATTCTGTAACACACTGATAACCAGATTGGGGACAGAAGGATGAAGACAGGGATAAGGTAAAAGTTAGGGCCTCCAGTGTTCAGAATTACCCTATGATAAAGTGGCAGGAATGCATTAAGCACATCATATTGACATAACAACCTCCAAGAGGCTCAGGCATCCTTCAGGCACTGACTTATTTGCTTCCAAATTTCACAGCATTCCACCTATTGAATTGAAGCTCTCAGAGACTGAGACTCGCCCTAGAGACAGGGGAATCATGGAGTTCCCGTGAAAGGCTTTAATTTGCAGACAGGTGATCTCTCTGCCCAGGCCTTGCTTCTCATCTTGTACCTGGAGGGGAATTGGCTTCCTAGCTGTTCAGTCTAAGGGCTGAGAGGCGTGCATGTTCCTGGAGAGATGGGGTTTTGTGGAGGTCTGAAGGAAAGTCATGATTACACAGCCTGGCTTAGAACACAAGGCTCAGCATTTTGGAGTTTGGGCTCCATCGCAGAATCAGGAGAATGGAGAGTTGAAATCAAGTTGCTTTTTGTTTGATTTGGCCACATCCCACCAAAACAAATAATCACCCCAACTTCAAACATTCTCTGTCCAATATTTATTTTCTAAATGACAACAAATCATTTTTTTTTTAAATCAGAGACTTGGAAGGAGAGAGTAGTATCAGAAGACCAGACCCCCAATTCAGTTGGCGAAGAGTTAGAAGCACATGGCGTCTATTTTCAGATCTTCTCAGATAGTGCAGTATGCAACCTTGGAGATCTCTCTTCCCAGTTCCATGCCTCAGTGTTTCCATTCACTCAAATGGAATGGTGCCACAGACACGGTTGGCAGGGCACCTGGAGATCTGTAGATGGAAGGCTATCTGCAGATAGAGTCAATGTATTAGACCCACACAGCTCTTCTGGAGCAGAAGCAAGTTGTCAATTTAAAAAGCAACAGGGCCCCATGGGATATTTATCTGCCTCTTTTAAAATCACAGGCCTGGAAGGGTCCATGATAAGTCATCCAGACCTCTCCCTGAATCTAATGGTCCTGCACTTGAGCTGCCCCAGATAAATGTCATCCCTCCTAGCCTCATTCTTTTGGTAGGGATGTAATTTTCCTCCAATTAATAATTTGAGGGTTTGTTTGTTTATACCTCCTGGTGGATGCCTTACTTGCTCTTAGTCCTGTGATAATCACTTTGTGGTATCAAGATGAGGACAATGTCCCAAACCACGAGGTAGTAAAGAACATGAACCTTTAGAAGTCATGGGTGGGGCTGCTTCATCTACACTATGGTTATGTGTGCTCTAAAGAAGGGCAATGTCTTTTCCAAGTTCAAGTCCCTCAGTTTATCTGCCCCCTCCATTATAACTGAGATGAATCCAGTGCCCTAGGTAATTAAATTTGTCCCTTATCCATTTGCCACTGGATGAGCTCAGACCTTTAGCCTCTGCACTTATGAAGCTCAAGGGAAAATTTCATTATACATGCGCTCGAACCTTTTCTCTATCAGGCTCCCGTGGCAGGCTGCACCTAACTCCCATGGGTGCTGAACTGTCTCCAGGAGCTGAGGCCAGCATCCCCGGCGCTGACAGTCGTGATGCTGAATTCCCCATGCACCCAGGCTGAGATTGTACACAGGGGCTGCTGGGAAAGAACTCATAAATGGGGTGTGCAGGGGGGCTGTGATTTTGTTTGGACTGAGAACACGCTTTCCTTGACCAACCCCTGAGAAGCACTGAAGTAAGAGCCTCATCTAGTCCGTTGTCACATTCTTTACTGTCACCATTCCCTTCTGGGTGGTTTGCTGAGACTGTACCTGGGAAGAAGCTTGATGGTGGCCAAGACACTCCACAACTTCATTCCCTGTGATGGTGCCTCCCTGTGCCCACTCAGTAGTTAGAGTCACCTTCTTACAAAATGAATCTCCTGGGGCTGGGGATGTGGCTCAAGCAGTAGCGCACTCGTCTGGCATGCGTGCGGCCGGGGTTCGATCCTCAGCACCACGTACAAACAAAGATGTTGTGTCCGCCAAAAAAAAACTAAAAATAAATAAATNGTGAGTGCAAAATATATGAATCGTGGTGTTGGGCAGGGCAACAGCAAATGTATATTAAACTTATGAAAACTGAATAGATTAAAAAAGAAAGAAAACGAATCTCCTTTTCAGGTATGGAGGATCCATCCCACCCAGCTAGAATGTCTGTGTTTCTCCATCTCTCCTGGATGACGTTGGTCATTCCCTGCCAGCTCGCTCATCATTTGACAGGGCTCTCTTCCCCAGCCCATCTCTTCTCCAGCCCCAGTCCCTGAGCTGCTCTCCTCTCCTGTCCTCCCTGATGTTTCCCTGTCTCAAATCCTGAAACCCTAATCCTGTTAGTAGGCTGTGTTCCAGGGCTCAGCGTCTCCATGGGGGTAACATAATCCGGCATTAAATCTAGCGGTCCCACAAGGCACACACAGATGGGGATGCGTGCATCCCACCCACCTCCACCCACCCCCAGGAAGAAACCGGCCCGCTCCTCTGTCTCCTCTGTCACAGCAGGAAAACTGCCTGATGACAAAAACAGCCCTAAAGTAAATGGGGAGGAGAGCCGAGGTCATCGTAGTCATAAATGAGCATTTGGTTGTTAGGGAGCATCTTTGCCCTGCCCCCATCCCGACCCTCCCGTAGACTAACTCATATATACATATATATATCATGTATACACACACACACACACACACAGACACACACCCCTTCTGATTCTGTGTCTGGCTGAATTCCCATATCCACTAGAATGAAGGCAGCTTTAAAAAAAAAAAATTCTATAGTCTTAAAGGGGGAGTTTTCAGAGAGAAATGTCAAGACCATGATTTACAAACAGGGCGGAGTGGGAGAGCCCATTACCTTAACATCATTTTTCCCCAGTGCAATGGCCCCCTACTCCCACCTTGCCGGTTAGGTGCAACAAATTAATTAAATAGGATGGCATCCATTGATTAACAATTTATTTTTATGTGTAGACCCATGGCTGGTTTTAGAGGAAATTTGAGGGAGGGTGGGGGAGGGGAGGACAGGCTCTGGGTCTTGGCATCGGGATGAGTTGGTGCAATTGTTTCTGAGACTCATGTTCAGAACATGACAGTGGTTTCCCCAGTCTCTGCCCACCGTTCCCGCCACCCTTCTTTTCTGCCTGCTTTGTTCTCCTCCTCCTTGAATGTCTGTGCCAAGTAGATTGAAAAGGAGAACTTTGGATGTAATGAAACATTTATTAGTGGAGAGAAATATTTATTTTTTTAAAAAGCAGAAGAACATCTCATGCACAATTTCTACCTCAGGGCTCCTGCACCGTGTTGTCTTTGAAAAATTTTCCTGCTTTCTTTGCAGTCCCTGGGGCTGGAGGAATTCAGATATTTACAGCAAGATTGAGGTGAACAGTAGATAACACCGTAGTAGTAGTGAAGGGACAAGGCATGTGCACATGGAATTCCAAAGCCCAACTCAGACTGGATGCAGGAGACGTAAGGAGGGACTGCATCTGTCCACTGAAGGCGCCACTTCACTTAGGAAGGTTAAATAGGCAGGTTAATGCCGGAGTCTTCATGGGGCCTCTGCTCCAAGGAGCTCAGAGAATTTGCCAGAATCTTCTCATTGGCCTCTGAGGCAAGATTGATGACATGTAGCATCTTTACTTTGCAGGGTACTTGGATGCTAATAGCAAAGATGAACAGTATATAGGAAAGGGAATTAGGTGAGGCAGAAAAGCCCCCTGCCTAGAACCTCAGGAGGCAGCAGGACACAGTGCGCACTGTTCTCAGTGGGGCCAAAGTCTGTGTGTGCTGTTCACACAAGATTTAAGGAAGGGGTCAGCAGAAGAGGGTTCGCTATGACTAAAAGTGGGTGAGAAACAGGGAAAAGATGACCTTAAAAAACATCAGTGGTGCTTTCTAGCTAGATGTTTCTTATTTTATATATAAGAAAAAAATGTTTTTATTTTACACTGTTTCAAATAGTCCATGTAGTTCCTGGCTCGTGGATGCATGGGCCTAGTCAGCACATGCTGATTATCTTTCCTAGGGGGTGTAGATAACAACCCAACTAGGGTGTTGGAGAGCAGCCGATTTACTTGGCAGATACCCCCCTCCCCCAGAGGTGCAAATCAGAAAATCCATGAAATGCTGCTGGTTTTCAGATTCTGTCTTACCGAAAATAAAACAAAGGTCTCAAGAATCAATTGGAAAATGTTGGATTATGTTCAGAATTCAGTGAGGCACCAAATGGATTATCCAGACCACTTTGTGCCCTGAATTGTTTTTTCAACTTGGTTTGCAGAGATGCACTTAAAGAAATCTTTATGCCCAACATAACTTCTTCTTTTTAGCAAATATACCCATATGCATATTAAATAATTACAACATAATTAATCCTATCCCCAGAATCCTATCCCTAGAGTCACCTTGAACATACTCCTGATTGTCCAACAGAGTAGTATTTTTCTTTAAAATGAATAAAAATGTGTATACTCTCTGACTTCCAGCTTTTAAAACAGATGTTTAAATTTGATCATTGTTTTTGATATATGTCTGTCTAGAGATAATATATATATGGATGCTCTGGGTATAATATATATAGATCCACTGATTTTTCTCAGCATTCTGAACATGTCACTGCAAAGTGATGACCTAAAAATTTGGAGCCTCAAGATGGAACTTGGGAATCAATGGCTTTCAGAACCTGAACTCTTCCAGTTGGCCAAGAACCCATTTGTTGGGTGTTGTGCAGGCATTCAAGCCAGCTGAAAGTGATGGTAAACTCTAGTGTTCATCTGTGGGCCTATTATCAACATTTTCCTGCAAGAGAAACCAAGGTATCAAAGGTTTATTGATTTTCCTGTAGTGATTCAGTGAGTCGGCAGAGAATAGGAAATAAAACCAATTTCCTGGCATCATTTCCCATGCACACAACCCCTTACCTTGCAGTGCCTAGACTGGAAGCCAAGAATCCATCTCAGGGAATTTGATCAGAAAACATATGAAGGGTGATTCTAAAACCACAGAAGCATTGAGAAAGTCATAAAGATGTATAATATATGATAGCATTTATCAGCTATAAATAGGGGCGCTACAGGGAGAAAAATAGAGACCTTGTAAATCCATTGGGTCAGGAGAAATAGAAACTGCTTAATATTTCATTAAAAATGGATTCTCATAAATTGCACTTGGATATCTTTGGGCAAAAGACAGTAGGTAAGGCCTAAGGCATTGTTATTCATTGCTCTTGGTTATTAATAATTTGAACTGTTATTGAACCAACACATCAACAAGGTGTATTCTCCCTGTGAATGGGGCACTCACCACTGGTTGTGGGCACTATTTGAAGTGTATTAAAAAAAAATCCACTGCACTTGTCCACAAAATCTCTTTAACTATAAGGGACAGTGAATGCCTTTTCACAAAGAGGATACCCTTGGAGGAGTTCATGAAAACTCTTGTGAAGAAAGGCTTAGAATCTAGCAGCCAGAAAGAACCTGACAAATCAATGCACGCAATCCCGCCATTTAGTAAAGGAGGAAATTGGGGGCCCCCAAGGAAGTAGAGATATTTGCCTACCTTCTGAGCTAATTAGTAACAGAATTTGGCTCCTTCTCTTGATTCAGCAGTGGGTCTTATTTTATTTTGTCCTCTTTACCACACTCAGAGTGAGAGATGTGTACAAATTTTAAGGAAGATGATAGGTGCTGAGGATATAGCTTAGTGGTAGAGTGCCTGCCGAGCATGCATGAGGCCCTGGGTTCAAACCCCAGTACTGTTGGGGCAGTGGGGATGATGCTCCTTCAGCAAAGAACCTGTAGCATAGGGAACATATACAAGCACAAAGTCAAGAACAAACAAGAGACCAGTAAGGAACCAGACTCACAAACATGAAGGATAATTTGAAGCCAAGTTGAAAAGAATCTTCATGTGATTCCAGGGGTGGGAGAAGAGAGAGCAAAAGAATAGCAGAATAAAGTTCCATGTAAGCCACAGGCAGACGGCCTAGAGATCAACCATATGCTTGCCTCCTTCCTGACTGATGCCACTGTAGGTGGAGATTGAGGGGATTCACCCAAAACCTGGGCCCCATGCATCCATGAGAAGATCAGCTCCTCCCCAGCAGGTATACGCCCATGTTCACATGCAACCCCATTGGCACCCACACCACTTTACCAAAGATGGTCCAGATACCCAGTCATTCCCTTACGAAGGGAGAAAAGGAAGGGTTTCTTGGCGTTGTTTGCCAAAGCTGAGGAATGAAGGGGTCAGATCAGATAAAACTGGATATTAAAAACTCATAAGACATGCTGTGTTTCTAAACCGTACCAGCATGGTGTGTATGCTGTGGATTGGTGGCTGTGTGCAAGTTCAAATCCACTCAGCTCTCCAAGGATATATTCACGTGGCAAATAAAGCTATTTCCCCCACATGAACTCCTTAGAATCTCCTGCTGGAAGCCTCATGCCCATCACCATCACCGTCCACAGGGACCTGGCACTCGGGCATCGCGCTCCGACTGGAGCTCTTCGGCTGTCGGGTCACAGGTGAGGTGGGGACTCCATCACTGACCAATCCTGGGTTCTGCTCCCTGTTTCAGAAACTGAATGATTGTACCACAAGACTGTCCTGGAGGCTTGGTTTGAGGACTCAAGTCCTATAAGTCTTCATCTTTTTATTCATTCACTCATCCAATATATTTTTCTTAAGCATCTACTATTTCTACTAGCTAAAACTCATGGAAAGTTAACTAGGAGCCAGGTTTAATTCTCATCTAAAATAGATTATCTTTTATCATCCTTATAACAATTTTGTGAGGTAGATGTTATTATTATCGCTTTATAGATAAGGAAACCAATAGGTAAAGAGCTTGATCACTCAACCAGTAAATGGTAGAGCCAGGGTTTGACTCTGGGCAATTTGAATCCAAAGCCTCTGCTCTCAAATAATGCTCTGAGCTGCCTCAAGCCAGGGCCAAGAGCTACACAGACCCTGTTCTGAGTGTCTATTATGGATGAGTTAGGCAGATATTAATAAGCAAGCAAACCTAAGAATAGGTGTAAGATTAAAACTAGGATAAACTATGTTTCCCAAATTATGTTTGGAAACATGGGCTGTTGGGATTTGACCCAGCCCAGGGAGCCTAGGAGGACTTCCTTCAGGAGTTGATGATCGAGGTCAGAGGGCAGAAGACAGACAGGCATTACCTGGTGAAGAAGGGAGCTAGGTAGGTATACCTGGCAGTGGTCACAGGTTGCTCAGTGGCACTGTGTGGTGAGAAGGACCAAAAGAGAAAGGGGGGCATGGAGGGTATATGTGAAGGAAAAACAGGTGCTCACATGGGCTAAAACCCAAGCGGTACAGATTGGAAAAGGCCAGAGTGGTATCTGGATGTCTTTGAGAAGTTGATACAGTGATCTGGGTAAAACACAATGGTGGCTAGACCAGCACCAGCCATCTAGCGCCAGTCCAATCCTCTTGTCTTATGGACTCCACTCAAAGCAGGCAAGCTGCCTCTTTGACCTGGAAGGGTCTTCAGTGTACATCCACCCACCTGCTGCCCCCAGGTCATTCCAGCTCTGACNGCCCCCCCCCCCGCCCCCCGCTGCTCACAGCACCAGTCTGAAATCAGCAAAGAGCTGCATTTGCTTCTTTCTTGCCAAAGCAAAGCAAAACAAACAAAAGCCTCTGTCTCATGCTGAATTCTGGGAGAACTGATTCATCTCTTTTCCTTGGAATCCGTTCCTCCACCCTTTTCCTCAAAGCCGGGAACCCTTTGTCAGCATAAAGTCAGCAAGAAACAAGAATATGGCAAGGCCAGGACTTTCCTTGGTGCTGGTGCTCCTCTTGGTTTTGGGTCCCTCTCTGAGATTAGGGTTGCAGAGAATCAAGGACCTCTCCCCTCTAGCCTTCTCCCAGATATACAGCTCCACCCCTTTTCTCTATTTCCTTGGCTCTTCTCCTTTCTTCTCTCTCCTCCTAATCCTCAATCACTGTACAGGAAGCAGCAAAATTGAACCTGGGTGAGAGGAACGGTCACCAGTTCTTCCTCTGTGCTCCCTGATGTCATCAAGACAGCAGAAGGGGGAACAGACAGCCTTAGGATCCAGAGTGCGAGGACTCCCCCCTCCCCCCAGGGAGCAGAGGGAGCAGCAAGTTCGGTGGGCTGAGTGGGAACCCCTCAGATTTGGTGAACTTAGCACCAAGAACTATAGTTTAAACAGAAGTAGGCTGATGCCCTTCTTTATTTTTCTGGAATAAGCCAATTCCTTTCATTTGGTTGCAAATATGCCATCGTGGTGTATTATTAAGTACAAGCCTGCAAATGGTGGGGTTCGCAGGACATGGAGAAGAAAGGACTATGTTGGTAACTGCCTGTAAATATCTGTGCTTTCCTTTGCTGTCACTCTAAGCCGTTCTATGATGGGATTATAAACTCACGCTGGGGCCACATCACTGGACAGCGATTTTACTTCCATTCAGCCCATGATTGGGAACCTGAAAGGCTCCATGACTCCTAGCTACCAGCATGAATACTGCAAATTTATTTAAAGACATAAAAGTCAACCTAAGAAAAAGCTTAAAAGCTTTGGATTCAGACAAGCATCTCTGAGCCTAGGTTTCCTCATCAATAAAGTGGAGATTATAATACTTTGCTTCCTGGAGTGTTGCAGACACAACTGTGTTTACACAGTGCCTGGCTCAAAAGCATTCAAATATACTAGTTTCCCATTCCTCTGTCCCAGCCCTGTTGATACCCCAAATTCCTAGCATGTCCTGGTCATCATAAGCTGACATATCTAGTTCCCCTGCACAGGAGAAGGTGCTTCTTGAGGCAGAGTTGGCCATAAGCAAATTTACAGGGTCCCTGGGTTATTACAGTTGTGACAGGCATGATTTAGAAACGATGTTTGGTTAGCTGGTTTTTCCCTTCCCCCTTATCCAGGGAAACCAAGAGAAACTCACATATACTTGCTCCAGTTACTTTTTTTTTTTTTTTTAAATGGAGAGCTCAAAAAAAGCATAAGGTCCATATGGCAGTTATTGATTTGGGCCATCTGGTAAGCCAGGACTTGCGTCTACCATGTTGGAGCAGAAACTACTCCAAAAAGCCTTTCCTCCCATAAGAGACGTATTGGTCAGCTGGGGACAGGGATGGATTTCATGACAGGGTAGGGACTAGAGTAAGAGGAAGTGGAGCAGGACTCTGAGGGACCACCTGCAACCATGACCTACAACAAAGACCAGAGAGATGCAAGAAAGTATTGACTAACCCAGGGGCCTTGGCAGTAGACGGGGCCCCCTCACCCACTCTCTCATGCATGGAGTGGGAAAGTGTCTAAGTAACCATCAAAAAAAAAAAATGTGAAACACTTTATAATTACAAAATTCCCTGCAAATATTCCTGTAAGCCTACACCAGGAGGAAGAGGGATTGTCAAATCCAAGCTGGAGAGTGATTTTAATAGATTCTCTAATTTTTTCTTTCTTAGCTTCTGAAGTATTTTCTTTGACAAGTTCCTTCCTCTGCTTGCTTTCAGCCCAGAGACAAAATTTCCCTTCCCTCTGAATGTTTTTTGTGAAGACTATTTATTGTTTTCCAAGTTGGAGCAGTGTGAGAAATTAATTTTTTTTTCATGGTGTTGTAAAATAAACCCACAACAAGAAACCTCATGGTTACTTTAGACTTGAGGGAAATAAAATTCAACAGAACTTTTCAACCCACTTCAAAGCCTGTTCAGGTGGCTACATTACCAACCAGGATTTCAGGAACTTACTTTTCATGTCTTCTGTTGCAGGTATTCCAAGCCAACAATGATGCCACCGAGGTCGTTCTGAACAAACTCCACATGCCGCTGTTAACGAGGTTCATCCGGATCCGTCCACAGACCTGGCACTCGGGCATCGCGCTCCGACTGGAGCTCTTCGGCTGTCGGGTCACAGGTGAGGTGGGGACTCCATCACTGACCAATCCTGGGTTCTGCTCCCTGTTTCAGAAACTGAATGATTGTACCACAAGACTGTCCTGGAGGCTTGGTTTGAGGACTCAAGTCCTATAAGTCTTCATCTTTTTATTCATTCACTCATCCAATATATTTTTCTTAAGCATCTACTATTTCTACTAGCTAAAACTCATGGAAAGTTAACTAGGAGCCAGGTTTAATTCTCATCTAAAATAGATTATCTTTTATCATCCTTATAACAATTTTGTGAGGTAGATGTTATTATTATCGCTTTATAGATAAGGAAACCAATAGGTAAAGAGCTTGATCACTCAACCAGTAAATGGTAGAGCCAGGGTTTGACTCTGGGCAATTTGAATCCAAAGCCTCTGCTCTCAAATAATGCTCTGAGCTGCCTCAAGCCAGGGCCAAGAGCTACACAGACCCTGTTCTGAGTGTCTATTATGGATGAGTTAGGCAGATATTAATAAGCAAGCAAACCTAAGAATAGGTGTAAGATTAAAACTAGGATAAACTATGTTTCCCAAATTATGTTTGGAAACATGGGCTGTTGGGATTTGACCCAGCCCAGGGAGCCTAGGAGGACTTCCTTCAGGAGTTGATGATCGAGGTCAGAGGGCAGAAGACAGACAGGCATTACCTGGTGAAGAAGGGAGCTAGGTAGGTATACCTGGCAGTGGTCACAGGTTGCTCAGTGGCACTGTGTGGTGAGAAGGACCAAAAGAGAAAGGGGGGCATGGAGGGTATATGTGAAGGAAAAACAGGTGCTCACATGGGCTAAAACCCAAGCGGTACAGATTGGAAAAGGCCAGAGTGGTATCTGGATGTCTTTGAGAAGTTGATACAGTGATCTGGGTAAAACACAATGGTGGCTAGACCAGCACCAGCCATCTAGCGCCAGTCCAATCCTCTTGTCTTATGGACTCCACTCAAAGCAGGCAAGCTGCCTCTTTGACCTGGAAGGGTCTTCAGTGTACATCCACCCACCTGCTGCCCCCAGGTCATTCCAGCTCTGACAGGGAGTGTTCCAGGGTGTGGCCCTGTGTGGGCACTCTGGTTTAAACTCCTTACATTAGTACAGCCTCTGTGTCATTCCTGTCCCTTCCTTGTACATTATCTTGCCCACTCTTCCTAACAGCCCTATGAGGTGAGTGGGGCAGGTGCTGATGTAGAAACCAAGGCTCAAAGAAACAAACAGCTTGACCCAAACCACCCAACGACAGGTGGTTCCTATACCCACATTTTCTCAATACAAATTCTCTGCTCTTAACACCTTTACAGAAAGATCTGGCTTCCCTCTCCTGGAAGCTGTTCACCCTGATCCTCCACAGAAAGCTGTTTTCTGATCCTTTGTGTTGGTGTTCCAGGCCAGCAAAGGCTAATTAGCAAGGATTTAGTGAAGGTTCACTTTCTGGAAGATTGAAAAGAGAGAACCAGTGAATTTGGAAAAGGGAGGCAACTTGAAGGATCTTTTCTTTTTTAATCTATTCAGTTTTCATAAGTTTAATATACATTTGCTGTTGCCCTGCCCAACACCACGATTCATATATTTTGCACTCACTCATTCACTCCACAAAGGCTGTGTGTGAGGCCACACACTGGGTACTACAGTTAGAGAAGTGAGGAAAACAAATGAGGTCTCTAGCATCATGGAGCTTTAGGGTTAGTAGACAGGATAGAAAAAAATGCAAGTATGTGCCATTATAAGCAAAGATGTATATGGGGGAAAGAACGGGATGTTCTGAGAAGGAACAACTGAGAAGACTTAATTTACATGCATTCAAAGATTGGGGATGGCCTTTCTGAGAATGTGACACTCATGCATTGGGGTGAGTAAAGGGTACCTAGTGAAGACTGAGGGGAAGGGCTCTGAGGTGGTAGGAACAGCCTCAGGCAGTAGAGAGCTTCCATACACATGTGGAAGTAAAGATCTGATACCGACCCCAGGAATGTTTCCATCTAGTCAGCAAAATGATCATCTAAGAAAGAAGAAGTCAATGTTTTGCTGAGCTCCCCTGTGCTCATGGTGCTTGAGAGAGTCAGAAGGGACTAGTGGCTTGGAAAGGATGCATAGACATGCACTCTGAGAGGCCTTGGCCAAAGCCATAATACAAACAGCTACCAGCCGTCAGATACTTAAATATGCCAGGCACTGTCCTCAGGGTTGCTACATGGTGATGAACAGAATCCTCGAAACAACCCCCAAGAAATAGGTGTGACTCTTACCTCCCCTTTCAAAATGGGGGAACTGAGGCAACAGAACAATTAAAAAATTATCCAAGGACGTCTAGTTAGTAGGTAGCAGAGTGAGCACAAATCCAGGCAGTCTGGCTCCAAGTTCAGGCTTTGAATCACTGAGCTATAGGACCTCAGAATGCAGAGAAATCAGTGCTGATCCAAACAAAGTATTTGAGTGGGCTTCTTTTACAGCTCCCTACTAATAGGGGGATGGTCTTCAGTTTGTGCGGGTCAGCCATGACCTCCATTTTCTCTCCACAGATGCCCCTTGTTCCAACATGCTGGGGATGCTCTCAGGCCTCATCGCAGACTCCCAAATCTCCGCCTCCTCCACCCGCGAGTACCTCTGGAGCCCCAGCGCTGCCCGCCTGGTCAGCAGCCGCTCGGGCTGGTTCCCTCGAATCCCTCAGGCACAGCCAGGTGAGGAGTGGCTTCAGGTGGACCTGGGAGCACCCAAGACAGTGAAAGGCATCATCATCCAGGGAGCCCGTGGAGGAGACAGCATCACAGCAGTGGAAGCCAGGGCATTTGTGCGCAAGTTCAAAGTCTCCTACAGCCTAAACGGCAAGGACTGGGAATACATCCAGGACCCCAGAACCCAGCAGCCAAAGGTAGGCCATCCTGGGAGGACTCTGTAGCATTCCCCAAATAGGGAGGCTAAGTGGGATGCAAGGAGTTGGGGGTGCTGATTTCTCATCCAACAGCCATCATCAAACCTCTGCAATCCAATAACGCAAATATTGAGAGATTACTTTGTGCCAGTCATAGTGCTTATTACCTTATTTAGATTCTCTTAACCCCACAGGCTCTCTACAAGGACAATCCTTCCATCGCTCCCATTTTAGAGACGATGAAACTGAGGCTTTATCTCCTAACCAGGGTCACACAGTTTACCTGTGCCCAAGCCCACGATTCAGAAACTATAAGTCTGACTCAAATCCAAACACCTAACCCTACTCACACTACCTGTTTATAAAGTTCAACACCCTTTACACCCTCTGTCAGATGAAGTTTCCTTGAAATTGGCCAGACACCTCAAGAGGATGTGGTTGCTGGAAGCCAAACTATAGAAACTAGGGATTTACTTCCAAAAATAACTGTTTGTTTTTTTTTAAACATTGCTGCACTCCTTTGTATTTTCCTAGTTTTAACTGCTTAGATCTTTCCTGCCCCTCATATTGAGACAAGGAAGAACAGAGAGAAATTTACTCCAGGCCAGAAGTTCAGGCCAGATAGCCCACCCACTGCCATCAGAGAGGCGAAGGCCGGGAGAGAACATCTTGCCTCTGTCCTTCTTCAGATTCATCTCTTGCTCTGATCCTCCCTTCTACGTTATCCTCATTTTCCTCAGAAGAGCAGGGCCCCTAAAAAAGAAAGTCATATTACATGTCTCTGGTCAGCTTCCTTTTTGAAGAAAATGTTTCCATTCTGAATGTCAAGGCCAGGCCTGGTTTGGAGGTTTTGCAATGCTGGTATCAGCTCCCAACTCACAATTTCAGAGGTTTAGAAAAACTCTGGGTTTGGTAACTGGAGACTTCAGTGGATGGAGAGGTTGAACCACAGGCTTCCCCAGGGACAGCTGACCCTGACTTTTCTTGTAAAAGGAGGTGATCTTGGCCAGGGTCAGAGCCTGGCCTCCCTGAGATAGTGCCCCACTTTGGGTACTTTTGACCTCGATCCCCCTGCAGCAAGGGTGGTCCAGCAACAGCACTCCTGGAGGTTACTCAGCTCCTCACCATCCCAACACCTGCCCTTCCCCTAGAGGAAGGACCCCAAGGTAGCTCTGGATTGGGGTCCCACCCAACCTCAACCAGGGCTGCCCACCTCCATCACTTTTCTCCATCAGGGTGCTAGGTGAGGTCTCTCTTGATAGAATTATCTCTGCTAAACAAAGGTTTGGGCAGTGTGTGACCAGAAGACATTGGAGTAGTCGTTTTGCCTTCAGGCTCTCAGTGAACTGCTGGTCAGCAGAGGCTTCCTAAGTCTAGACTTTCATGCATTAGAGAAAAGGCTATCTTTTCTCGCTGACCAAGTTCAGCTTCAAACCCATTTGGAGCCTTATTCTTTCCCGAATCCTCAGTGTCCAGCCCAGGAAAATAGACATCACTTGACAATTGCCACTTTTATCTGCTCCCCATTTTCTGTATTTATGGGTCCCTCATTTTCTCATAAATGAGGGAAGTACTTTGGTCTGAAAATGAAGCTCCTGTAAGTCATAATGTCCCATGAACCAACCACAAACTGCCTTCGGGGTTGGTTGTGGTGGGGGAGAGGGTGAGCAGGGAGAGGTCCCACACAAGAAGATCTGATGGCTTGTCTCCCTGCAGCTGTTTGAAGGGAACATGCACTACGACACCCCCGACATCCGAAGGTTCGACCCTGTTCCAGCACAGTATGTGAGGGTGTACCCAGAGAGGTGGTCTCCAGCGGGCATTGGGATGCGGCTGGAGGTGCTAGGCTGTGACTGGACAGGTAAGGCTGCTTTCCTCTGCGGTCTCACTTACATAGTTTTGTGACCCTGGTATCTCAGAATGCCTTGGAAGGGGGTGGCGGGGGCAGCCATCCCTGGTAAAGCTCCACGAATTAGGAACCCTGCCACCCCATCCCCTGCCATACGCTCAGACCACCTCTGGATTGGGACAGTTTCTCAAAGGATGTGTTTGCCTTTTTAAGGGATCATTTCAGTTCTCCAACCCGAGTCTCGCACAAACAAGTCATAACCACACACCTCCCACCCAAATTCAATTAGACCCTGCCTCTTCAGGCCAGAGGGCTGTGGCTGTTGATTTAGGGCAGAAAAAATACTCTCATGATAATAAAGTAATCGGTTTATGTCTGAATCTGGCCTCCAGATGTCAGTGGCTAAAAGACGGCATTTTCATTTCAGAGCCACATCTGTAAAAGGCATTTATTTGCTCAGAAGGGACCCTGTTGCAGGGCAGCCTGTGGGAACTCTTCCCAGAGTGCAGCCTGAGTGTTGCTCATTCCTGCCCCGTCAGGTGGCACAGGCCCAGGGCAGTACTTCTAACTCTTCCTCTGAGGGTGAGGCCTGCTGAGCTCACCCACCCTTCCTTATTTCCAAGGCAGGGCTCTACCCTTCTGAGTCAGACCCCACCTCCCCTGCAGGCACTGGCCCTCCTCCCTCTACAGAGCTGGCACTAGATCTCACACAGCGCTCACTCACTGTCTGCCACAATGAACTTGAAGGAGCCACCTGGGGCTCGGGACCCAACCCAGTACAGGCAGGAGCAGCCAGCAGGCTGAGCTGTCCTGCCCCTCCCTACCAGGGCCCCAGGTATCACCATTTTCCTGTCTGTGCCCTGCCTGTCACCAGCTCTCCCAGCAGGATGGCATGAAGGATTAATAAGGGCATGTCAGAGAAATGCTTTTGGCTCCCAGGGAGAAAAGTGCTGCCTGTAGGCCCACTACAAGGGCACCGAGGAGCCCCGTTGAGGCGTGCCCAAGTTAGCCTCTGTCACCTGGGAATTGCAGGCAACCCCAACAGACACATCCTGGTAGAAAGACACTTACTCTCCCTTTTGTAAGGACGAAGCCCAGGTTTCTGCAGCCTACTCCACCTGCCGTCTCACAGGTGTTGAAAATCCCACCTCCAGCACAAACCGGCTTCCTTTACAGCCGGTTGGCTGGGCACAATCAGGAGCCACTTGTCAAAAGAAACTAACTTTATTTTTAGAACCACACACGCCAAACAAAACAGCCTCTCAGGAAAAACCCTCAGAGCCTCAACTGCCACCACCGGCTTTCCACAAGCCTCTCTCTCCCACCCAAGCTTCTCTCCACCTCCCA
>NW_026000005.1:24858584-24892194 GCF_001458135.2 Marmota marmota marmota
CCAGGATCATATGCAATTTGTTGCTGCTGATCCTCATAAGGTCCCTTTCCTAACAACATATCTAGATTTCTCTGAGGATAACCAGCTGCTGCATTTCGCCTAGCCGTCTCCTTGCAAAATTCCTCATTGGCAACCTTCCATAACAGGTATTGTCCTCCATTTAGCACAGCTTTACACATATTAGCCCAATCTGCTGGCGTCATGTTCAAGTTGTTAATGGATTCGACCATGCTTACAGTGAAGGGTGCTTGAGGACCATAGGTTGTTACAGCCTCTTTTAGCTGCTTCACTGTTTTGAAATTTAAAACTTGGTAAAATCGCTGCCCTCCTGCCTCAAATACAGGGCATGTTAATATTTGAGATCTTGTCTCAGGATCCCAACTATCAACTGCGGGGGTTGGGGACCTCCCAGCATATGGAGGTGGCCTTGTTAGTTGGACACTTACGTCCTCTGGTGATAGAAAGGTGTTAGTAGCAGTCTCCTGTTGTAACTTTCCCCCTGATGGCTTTTTCTGTTTTACACTTTCTTTCTCTGTCTGACTAGCTTGAGAGGCCTTCTCTTTTACTTGAATCTTTTCCTCTGTCTGACTAACTTGAGAGACCTTCTCTTTTACTTGAATCATTATGTCTTCTTCTTCCTCTACCATTGTCTGAACTGAAGGCTTTGGACTAAGCAAACAAGATATGAACGTCCACAATGGCAATGTGCCAACTGGCAGAGTCCCTGGGCTTTTCTTTTCTATTCTTTTTAAATCTTCACCATGATGGTTCCATTGTGATATATTTAACAACTCCTCCTTAAAAAGCCATGGGCTACATTTTTGTATTGTATCAACGTATGCCCTGATTGTTCTTGATTTTACTGAGATGCCTCCTTCCTCTAACAATTTACTTAACACTCTTTCAGTTTGTTTTTTACTAATTTCTGATCCCGTATTTCTACTATAATACAACCCAACAAGATAACGCCTAACAAAACTGAAACAGAGTGAAACAAAATTGGAACAACACAAAATCATTATAATAGCCTCCTGAAATGTCCATCCGTCCTTTCTCCCTATCTGTTCCTCAGATGTGAGCGGTTTTTCTTCCATCTTACACATCTCCAGGGACAGGCAACTTAAAACAAAAGTGAAACAAAATAACAAAAGAAGAATCTTAAAATGGCTACCCATCCTCTTGCCCTGCCCTCAGGGGCGAGCAGTTCACTTACCCTCAGTCGCTCCCCGTGCGGGCCACCAAATGCCACAGTCTGGCTGGGCACAATCAGGAGCCACTTGTCAAAAGAAACTAACTTTATTTTTAGAACCACACACGCCAAACAAAACAGCCTCTCAGGAAAAACCCTCAGAGCCTCAACTGCCACCACCGGCTTTCCACAAGCCTCTCTCTCCCACCCAAGCTTCTCTCCACCTCCCACAATCCTCCTGCTCTTGAGGCCGATTGGCTGGGTCACGTGGGCAGAGCCAAAAAAGTCCCCCAATGAGCAGCTCCGTGGTCTGAAAGGGCAGGGAAACAGCCCAATGAGCATCACCGCAGAGGAGCCAATCAGCTAGATGTTGCTGGGGCCGAGGAGCCAATCAGCTAGATGTTGCTGGGGCCGCTGTGAGCCAATCATCAGCCGGCAGCTGGAAGTTTGCTGGCAGCTGGAAGTTTGCTGGGGCCCCTTCGGCTGTGGCTCTCAACAACCTCCAGCACAAACCGGCTTCCTTTACAGCCGCCTTAGAATCCCGAGTTAGTGCTGTGGAAGATCCAGGAGCTGCAGGCTAGTGGCTTCCAAATGTGTTTAACCATGATCCTCAATTTGAAATAAATCTCTATCACAGCCCTCCTCACATACGAGCATGCACATCCATGTGCACACAGGAGTGATAGTGTGTGGTTGAGTACTTGCACTCCAGAGGTAGAGTGCCAATGTCGAGTCCTTCCGCTCTGCTGTGTCTGGCTGCATAGCTGTGGATAAGTGACTTAGTCTCTCAACCGGCAAACAGGGATACAATAGTCTATCTACACCCCTAGAATTGTTCTGAGGATTACAAAAAATCAAGCATATAAAGTGCTTAGATTGCTACCTGGCACCAAGAAAACCTTTTGTAGGTAAATGTAACTGAAGCAGAAGGTTCCCAAAGCAGTGCTATCCTTACTAGGTGAGTGTACTCTGAAATTTTATAGCTCAGATTTTAAAAATGCTGGTCATGACCCATTAAATTGATTCTGTGATCTACTGAGGAGTGTGACCCATGGATTGAAAAATAAATCACAGAGCTAGACCAAGCCCCCTTTTACAGACAGGGAAAAACTGAGCCCCAGAGAGAGGAAGCCACTTGTCAGAGGTCACTCAGCTTCCTGGGGGGCCAGTCCTCTGTCCCTCTGAGCCTGTTCTCTCCCAGTCTGGCCCTGCTTTCTGGCCAGCTGGACAGTTGCTAATGACCTCCTCCCCTGATTGTCCTCCCAACCCCAACCTGCCCCAAATTGCACTAGTGATGGTTAGCAACAGGTTTCCCATTTCAAAGCCCTGCCTGGCCCTTGGAAGATCAGAGTTGAGGCGTGTTACCCTGTGCTCAGCCTACTTCCCTTTGAAGTCTCTGACATCTGGCTTCAATTTGGGGGAACGCTGCCGTTTGATGGGCAGTTACCTTGGAGCGCCCAGTACAAACACGGTAGGCACGAAGACCGGTGCGATTTCTTCACTTTCATTCCACACCGTGCCCTCTCGTTGCCCCGCTGGCACCCAGTGCCCCTGGGTTTCAGTTTATCTCCACCAGTCAGCTGACCCATTTTGCTGCCTAACATTTTCAGAATCCGTTCTTGGGTCATGTGGCTTTTCTTCTTTTGTAGGCTTTTCCAATTTCCATCTGTTTCAGCAACTCACTCTTGGTTCATTTCTTTCTTTCTCCCCCAAAAGGATAACAGAAAAAAAAAATAATGGGCTGGGTTGAGCTGCTGAAGCTAAATAATTTGACAGCGCTGCTTCACCTGTTAGTGTGTTTGTTTGTGTTCCAAATGTTTACTCCTGGCCTTGCCGCCCACAGCTGGCTTTACAATTGAGTTTGAGATTCTATGACACAGTGACAAATTTGAACTTACAAATTAGGATGCTTCGAGGTTATTTGCTATTTACTTTGAGCAAGAGGCAGACAAGGCAAAGGGACGTCTGAAAGGTTATGTGCGTAGTATTTAATAGCAGAAAGGTGGGAAGTCGACCGTGAAAAAAGCTATTCAGCGTATTTAGCAATTTCCTTCAGCTCCTGGCTTTATTAAATGGTATCCTGAAGGGTGCCTGACAAAGGTGCCTAATCACCTACAGTAGTGCAAAGGAGCATGTGTAGAAATGGGAGGAACAATTTACTGGCTTCTTCAGGACACCTTGTTGGAGGGCAGCTCTGAGATGAAGATACCACCCCGCGACACTTGGGCTTGAGCACCAGTTTCCAAAACTCTTTCCACCCCACCCAGGGCCTGACTCATAGCTCCATTCATTCCCCAAATGGTTGCTGAATGAATGACTGGCATGAGCAAATAAACAAGCAATTGAATGGAGGAGTGAATCACCTAGAGCCCAGGTCAAAACCAACTGCCTGCAGCCAGGTCAGGCCTCGCCCCTTATTATAGCATTTTAAATAAGATGCCAACATTTACAAGCCTGGAGATTTTACATGGGGATTTTTGACTTCTTATGGGGTGGGGGCGACTTGGGGTTTGAGGGACTTGGCCACACTGGGTCACCTCCTCCCCAGGCCTCAATCTGCTGGAGCCAATCATGGAGTCACCTTTTCCACCTGGCATGCAAGGTCCCCCTGGCCACCATCTCCACCACCACTTACTCTCTTGCCATCCCCAGTCTGCTTCCGTCACTGACAGTGGCTGTTTGGATCCCGGAAGCCCTTGAATTTGCCACACCCTGACCCAAGGGCACAGCCCAAGTTACTTTCACCAAATCAAATCTGAGTTTCTTGAAGTCCATATTCTCATCCGTCTGGTTTTGTGCAAACATGAACACAACATTGGATCACACTGCCCAAGGTGCCCAAGTGTTGGGTTTCTCTTATGGCTTTGGGGATAGTGCTCCTGATTACACTGTTACAGGTGACCCCATAGGGTGTTTTGTAGAATTAGCTTTCTGAAAAGTCTCATCTGATGGAGAGGAGGCCTTTTGTACAGGCCTTGGGGCCTTGGTGTAGAGTCAAGGGCATGGATTTGTGTCTGTGCCTCTGTCACAGCGGCTTCTGCAGCTCTAGATCATTCTCATTTGACTCAGGCCATGCTCCTGGCCTGTCAACAGCAAACGCAGGTGACTTTAGTGGTTTTTGCACATGTGGGCATCTTCACTTTCCTTCTCAAAAGCCCACACTTAGGAAAGAGTTTGGGGCCATCTTTGGGGCATTTCAGGGCAAGCTGCTTCAACGTTCTCATCCTTTGCCTTTGCACAGACTCAAAGCCAACAGTAGAGACTCTAGGACCAACCATGAAGATCGAAGAGACCACCACCCCCTATCCCATTGACGAGGAGGCCACAGAGTGTGGGGAGAACTGCAGCTTTGAGGATGGTAAGGGTCAGGGTGGGTGTCGTATTGCATCTGGGATGGACCTATCCAAGTTGGGCTGGTCTGTGACTGGGCAAGGGCTTGGGGTGTCCTGGGTCAGAGATCCAGAGAGTCTTAGGGGAGGCGTTAGGGAGGTACAACTACTAAAAGGCTTCAAACAGTGAATCTAGAAGTATTCAGATATTGTAACCAGTAGGTGAGAAACCATTGGTCATCAGCTAAGATAACATGCCTCCAAGGAAAACCTCCTAGGAGAAATCTCATGGTTGAGCTCTTAGAATTCATTAATCTGTGTCTCCATGGTATAGTCAAGTGAAAACCTGACAGTCATCTGGTGACGTCTCTGGAGTGTAGTAGTTGGGCTGATTCACCAGTTGACCATAACTTTATTGCCTTTCCCTGTGTCTTTCACCACTGCTGGATTAAGAAGGTGGTATAACAGGGATGGTTCTACGAGGTAGTGTATCACATCCTCCATGATGGAGTGCAGGCCAGAGGCAGGGGCAGAAGTGTGAAGAGGCATCTTGAACCAGTTCTTCAAAACTCAGAGACCCTTGTTTTGGGATCATCTCTTCACAAGGGAAACCTGTATGCCTTTTATTTCATTTTCTAAGCAAATCCAAGTTAGACAAAATAGTAATTGGCTGAGCCCAAAAGTAAGTCACATTTTAAATCATACTGTAAAGGTCATCAAGTACAAGGACATTCCGAATAAATCACGTGTTTCAGGACACCTGGCATTTCTGGCTAGAATCTTGAGTTTGACAGCCTTGATTCACAGTAAATTACTGATCACCATTAAATGTTCATTAAACAAAACGAGGAGAGATTGGCAAAGAGACCCGAGTCAAAAACATAAAGACATAGGTAGATGGTGAAATACACACACACAGCCATTTGATAGTATGAAGAACTGCACAGATCAGGGCAGTGGAGTCGGGGGGATGGTTCCAAGAAAGGGCTACTAAGAAGAATGGGAGGAAAGCCAAAAATAAATGCTGAAGTTGTGTGACTGAAAAATGATAATTTAATACATATGCTTTAGGGAATGTGCTTTTGTATATCGTGTGGGTGGAGGACACTATTGGTCAGGGTTGGTTGAATACAGAATCCTGACATTTTAATGAACTTGCTTTTGTTTTATGAAGAGGAGAAGGAGACTTGGAGAATCTTCTAAGACATGTTTAAAACAGTTTGAGAGCCAAAAATGGGATGCATAGGGAGTTAATGTACGATATTAGATTCATAGAGTTAGCTTGATGGGGGCCCCAGGGTGGGGATTCTATCCAAATGACAATCCAAATTGAAAATTTAAGGGTTCTGCAGCAGATTTTCAGAAGTTTATTTTTAATATAATTTTACCGTTTATAGTGGTTTGTTTGATTTGAGGTTTCTTTGATGGTGCCTCCCTTCTCCTTTTTAGCAAAAGATCTTTTTGTGGAATTTGGTTCCTGAGATACAGTATGCATGTAAACATTAGAGAAGAATTATGGTATATTGAATTACTCTATATTTTTGAATGGAAAAATAGACATTCAGAAATTGTTGCGAGAAGGGGATGGTGAGGGCTAAGGGCCGAATTTTCCAAGCCACAGGTTGATGCTTCTGTAATAGATTCCATGTGTTTCTTCTTGACTCAAGCTGACTTTGGCCAAGGGTGGGCAAACATTAAATATTCTCTCTTGGGAAGGGGAGGCACCAAAACAGAATCTACTGGTAATCTGCCTCCTGCTCCTGAGGTCAGCAGCACCCTGTCCTCCTAGACACAAGCCTCCTCAGTCCCATGGGGAGCAATTTGTTTCTACCAGTTCTGTTTTTCCCTTTAGACTTCCTAACCTGCATTCTGAACTTCCCCACGGAAATTCCTCTCTGGGAACCCTGGGAAGGGAAGTGAGAAGGCCAAAGACCCCACTTCCTCCCTGCTGCCAGCCTCAGCCAGCACTTTTCCGCTGTCTCTGCAGCCACTGCTGGCACAGCTCCATATTTGGGTTCCCATTTCCTCTCTTTTCCCACCTCCACACAACCCTCACTTAATCATGTATTCGACACTAGCTCATATTAGATTTTTGGAGTTGGCTGGAACCCCAAAGAAACCCTCTTGGATCAGTCTTCAGGCTGAGGCAGATGAACCTCCCGAGCAGACGGGTCAGGCCATTTGTGAAATCAATTCTTAGATTTCCACAAGGAAAGCATTCTCCACCTCCCCCTGGGATTCTAACCTTCGGGGACTTCACAATGTAAAATGATTTCTTCTCCTGGTCACCACGGAGCCGGGTGGCCTGCTGGTCTGGCCCCTTCATCTTGCTCCTAACTTGTTAAATTGCCCGCCTGGAGCTGCCAAACTGTCCTGGTCTTCTGAAATAAGAGATGCATCACCCAGAGGTGAAGGGTGGCAGACAAGCCCGCGTTGTTCCAGAGGCCTCTTTCTTTTTCTCTGGCCAGAACCTCCCAGGCATTCCAGCCTCTCTGGATGCTAACTGGCTGCCCCACCATCTCTGAGAACCAGGTTGGCAGGAGATGAGATGCTACATTTTGGGAGCCAGCCTTCCACTGAGGCACTGGGGAGACATTCTTCTCTGGCATTTAGGGAACAGCAATTTTCACATTTGTCTGCTCTCCGAGGTAGACAGAAGAGGCTGATTAGAGCCTAAAGCCATTTGGTGGCCTCATTTATAATTGCTTACTATGGGAACCACTGGCAGACTTGGCTTTCATGCCTGGGAAGGATGAGACCAAAGCCTGACCCGAAAGCCAGCGATCGCCAAGATGAGTTAAATGAATAAGCAAAGGGAGTCACTTCTTTCTCTGCTCGGCAGGCAGGCCTTGCCAGCCATTTAAATAGCACCACTGTGGCTGTTCTCTGGACCCATTTCATTTGCCTTCCTTTGGGTTATTTTTTTTCTCCCCCTTTAGACAAAGATTTGCAGCTCCCTTCAGGATTCAATTGCAACTTCGATTTCCCCGAGGAGCCCTGTGGTTGGATGTATGACCATGCCAAGTGGCTCAGAAGCACCTGGACCAGCAGCTCCAGCCCCAGCGACCGGACATTTCCAGGTGAGCCAACTGAAGGCTGGGAGAGGAAGGACGTGAGGCCAACCTGCTGCATGTTTTCCAGCCCCAGCTCCCCCTGCAAGCTTCATCACTTCCCACCACAGAGCCATTCTCTGTTCCTTGCCCACAAACCACCAGTCTTTGCTGCAGACGTCATCGCACAGACTAGTCGCTGGCTGGTTCCAGCCCTCACTTGTGATGACAGCACAGCCTGGCATCGGGGAGAGGGAGGGAGAGACCAGGATAAAAGAAAAAGAAAGAAGGAGCATTGGGGAGGTCCCAGGAGAGGGGAGGAGTCATCCGGTGTCCTCGTTCCCACAGCCAGCATGGCTGCCACTATCACAGAGCCTCTCCTGGTATTGTTCCCAAAGTGGCTCATTGGGAAGCCACTGGCCTTGACTCTGAGGGATACTTCTGAGTGTATCACCCCTTCTGGAGCCTAGCAAGTCAAAGGACTGAAATGCTGCCACACCCATAGGTGTCCCAGATGTGACACGATGGGTGCATCAAGCAGAGCTTGGCAGTCCTTGAAATATGGTTAAGTTCACCCTTTGGTTTCAGAGAGCCAGGTGCCATCGGCCTTTCTAAACAGGGAATAGCAAGAGTTGTCTAACTTTTCCAAAATTGAATGATTTCCCAGTGGCGTTCCCGTCAACGTTTACAACTTTCCAAAGGCTGGGGGAAAAAAAAGAATGTGCTTGTAATGTTTGCTGCTTTCAGTGGTGTAAATGTTCTTGCTGGCCATTCAGTTCCAGCCACTGATACAGCATTGGAGGCAGAGTTTAGAGGCACAGGGTATGAGGGAGAGGTTTTCTACTGTAGAGATGCTATGGCTATAAATTACCTGAGAAGCAAGATACTGGCCAAAATGTATTAAAATAATTAGGAAGTGTGGTTTGGGGGATGTTTATTACCTTTTGTTTTTAATATGATTTATTATAATTTTATGTGATTTCATTTATCATAATGATTACATTTAACTCCCTTGCAAAATTCCGGAAAATTTAACAAGGGACTCTCACTAACTGGTACACTTGATTCAGCACACTACTCGTTATCTTTCCATTTTTCTACACCTCCAGCCTGCACTTAGATTTCTCTATAAGCATTTGAGAGGAAAGGGGTTAATTCTGGAAATTTAGTGGACTAAATGTTACTAGTATGTAATGGGATAAAGCTAGAAAATAAAAGGGGGAAGGGGCTTTCCTGCTGCCAGCTTCCTCAGAATTGCTCTGCTGCCCCTCACCCAAGGGCTGGAGGTGTCCCCTGTCCCCAGGGAAGAGCAGTAAGACAGGCACTAGGAGAGCGCTTGGGCCAGCCTCTGACACAGCCCACTCTTGGTTTCCTGGAGGGTCACAGCGTCTGCTCTGGAGAAAAACATTTTCATATTTCAAGTGTTTATCTCTTCAGCATTTGAGTGCTCAGAGAGATGAGTATCTGAAGATGGCCACGGCCTCAGGCACAGGAGAGAACACTTACCCCAGTCCCAGCCTTAATCGCCCTCCCCCCTCACTCACTGCAATAATGTTTAATTAATATAATGAGCCTCCTGCATGTTGGGAAAAAAAATACTTATTTTTATAACCCAGCCTGGATTTTTCATTTCATTTCCTCCCCTTTGAGACTGGGTCCAATTAATTGGTGGGTTTTCCCAACCCCCATCTTTTATCTGAATGTAGGGGAGGCTGGTAAGGTGTGTGCAGAACAAGCTCGTGTCTGAACAAGCACAGTTTGTGGTCCCTATGAGTGGGGGGGGGGTGTCTGTGAGGGTGTGGATAAGGTAAGGCTTGGCAAAGGCACTTTGAATAAAGGGCTGCACACACGGGCTCTCTATAGAGTGGGAAAATTTACTGACTCTTATTCAATGCCCCTCTTCAGGTTGTTTTCTAATAATCCTGGCCTCTTCTCTTTCACTCTTATAAGGAGATTTTGCCCAACAATCTCTGATGGCAGTCCTGTCCAGGCGACAAAGCCACTTAGCAGGTAGCAGTTCTGGAAGGGCTTAAATCACCTCCCTGAGACTCTGGCCTGTACCATTCTTGCCCTTTACCTGCCCGTCCTTGTTCAGTGCTGGTCCCCACCTGAATGTCCTACCCACTGACCTTTGCTGCTGTTTGGGAATTCTAGTCTTTGTCTCCATTCCACTTGATTCATTCCACGATGACGTCTGGGAGGGCTTTTCAGAGCAAATTCACAAAATGGGCAGAATCTCAGCCTTTGGCTGAATGGATGGAACTGAAAATATTAGGGCCATAAGGAACTGCTAGATCCAATGTTGTTCCTCCCTTAAGATACTGAGAAGGAAAACAATTATCTTGCTCTTTCACGGGAATCCCTGAAGTTTGGAAGAGTGGCACTTGTAACCCGCCTCAGGGAAACAAAATCATAATATTGTTCAAGTCCTTCCTTCTATCCTCTGATGATTCTAAAACCCTGTTTCTGCATTTCCCATTTTCCTTCTGCTTACAAAACTCAAAATCAGGCTTTCAGCAGAAGATAGAACGCCCTTTCTGTTCAGGGTGGTCCTTTCCTTTAAAAAAAAAAAAAACAGGGCCCTGAGGGGAGCCAGCAGGAGAAAGGAAACAGCTGTGCTTGTCTGGGGGTGGGGCAAATGCTGATGGGTTCACAGTGGCTATGCCACCCAGTCAACCTGAAAGCCACTGGGTCACCCGTGCTTTGCTATCCCACAAAGAGGAGACCGGTCCCATCTTGAGGAGCGTGCCATGTATTTTATCCCCTTAGAGGGTAGGTAGACAGAAGTAATTAAATTTGGGTAAGGAAGTATCTCCATCGAGGGTAGAGGGAATGGGGTTGGGAGAAAGCATGGAAAGAAGGGAGGAAATAGTCATGTTGAAATATCATACACAAGCCATTTGATTAGAAGTGTCTGTGGAAACTACTTACATTCCTTAGATGTTTTTTGATTTAGTTGTTTTCTCGTGTTTTCTCCCTCACCCCCCTTCCTTCCCCTTTTAAGTCAGCAATTAGTTCTGTTCTTTTGGCCAGTGCTGATGGTTGCCCCAGGCTGACAAGACACCCACTGGTCTCATTCCACTGTTTTTGTTTTTCAAGACAGTCTTTCAAGCCACTCAAAAATGCTTTTTTTAGCTCTTTGCTTGTGGCCAAGCTGCCTGGAGTGTGTTCATCCCAGCCCTTGGGGACTCTGTTCCAAATTCAGTGACCCCTGGTGGCAGAGGAGGAGCCTGCCCATGGTCTCTGAGAAGCCACTTACCTTTTTTCTGCAGCCACAATGACAAAGAAGCATCCCTTGTACTAGGGCTAGCATATTTTCTACAGATATTCTCAAGGGCTTTGATTGTGAAGAGGATGATCAGACTCAGGTCTTTAAGGAGCAAGGCAAAAACTCTGAGGGCTGGCTCAGGTATTTAGAGCTGCCATGTTTAATATAGGAGCCACTAGCCACATGGCTATTTAGATTTAGATTTAAATTAATTAAAATTAATGCAGCTAATGCTTCAATTCTGCTGCTGCCCTAACTACACCCTTGGCACAGTAGCCACCCTGAATCAGTCAATGCCTGTATGGAACATGTCCACAGGGACAGGGTGTTGTGTTGGACATTGCTGATCTAGGACCCTTGGTCATTAACAGGAGAACACCCCAGAGCCCTTGCTGATGCTTTCTTTGGTTTCTTGGTGTGGTAAACCAAGAAGCAAGTGATTAAGGGGATTTATCTTCTCTATAATCCTTGCTGAAGTATTCAGTGGACAGTGTTTTAATTTTTTTTGTATCATTCTACTTCACTGAGCAACCATAGTCAAGTAAAAAAAGTAACAGCATTAGATGGTATAGAAACTACTTTTGATCAATAAAAAAGAGCATCCTAAGTAAGTGCAATCTGATACCAATAAGAATAATGATAGTTATTGTTGTTATCATCCCTATTATTATCAGGAATGAGACAAGAAGACTAGATATAAAGCCAGATCAGCTTCATAACCCTCAGGTGGGTGGTGTTCTTACATGTGTGCTGTTTTATACATTGGTTGACCTAGTAAAGCACGGGTACAGTGTTACTTCATCTCAATAATTTCAAATCATGACAGTGATATGAAGAAAACAGGCAAATTCTATTTGGCATAGTCCACTGTTTTGACAGAGCTTTGCCTGGCTTAGGCAAGGGCTTGAGAGGGCAGCACCCCAGGTTCAAAAACAAGCTCAAATAGGCATAAATTCAGTATCTTGATATCCAGATGTTTATAAATTGTGCCTATCCCTTCAAATATAAGTGACAGACATATTAACTCCTCATGGGGGATGTTTTGATGCAGATTGGGCCGCAGAATAAACTCCATTAGAACAGAGACCAGAGCTGTGATTCACCATGAATGTGCATAAGAGGACTGTTGAGTGGGTGCTGGGGGTGGGTGTTTGCAGAGAAATCTAAGGAAGTAATTGATGAATGAACTCACTTATGCTAGACTTGAATTTTGACATTGAGCTAACATTGATTCTGAATTTAAAAGCAACTCTCTGGTTTCAAAATATCAGGTGGAACCAGTGGCAGCAAACACTGGACTGCTGTTGGGCCAAGTTGCCTTCAGAAAGAGGTTCCTGTGGTTTGGCTGGGGCACAGCCACTGAAAATATAAGGACAGAAATCTCTTGGGCTGTAGACCATAATGGATAATTAAAGTCCAAGAACAGCTTGGGCTAAAATAAAAATTTTTTTTAAAAAGTCAATATTGAAGGAATAATTTCACCTAGAAAAGGAAAGAATAGAGGCCCTTCTTTAGGGAAGGTAGGAAAACATCTCCAGCTTCTCAGGAAAGCCAAGTGGGGAAGCAAAGCTCTTACCTCTTTTTCCTGGTTGAATTCCCCAGCAGTGTTTGGATTGCTAACAAAGATGCAAAGACGACAAGAAGACTGTCCCAATAGTCGAACTTTTCCTGAAAACTGACGTACCAAAGAACAACTCAGGTAGACTCCAGCGCAGGGCAGGCCTGAAGCCTTACTTAACCACAGAATGTTCTCTTGTAAAGCTTGAAAACATCCTGCTGAGTTCATCCCAAGTCATGTTTCCTTTAACCGGTTGTTAATTTGAGGACCTTAGCAGAGATAGACTGACCTTGGGAGGCCAGCTGAGGGGCTGACTCATGTTTTAGGTATGACCTATACTAAGAGTCTGTATCTCCTGCAGCACTGAATATTCTTTCAGATGGTTGCTCTAGTCGGAGGGCAAGATGCTAGCCAGGAGATGTGTGTGTTGGACAGATGGCGTGTTTGGCTTTGTGATAGCCAGGAGGAGCAAGCTGGTGATTTATTTCAGGGTTTGGTGAGGTATAGACACAATTGAATCCGTGGCAGTGGGGCCAACCATGGTCACGTGTTCCCGCAGCACTGAAGTGGCTGAAGCCAGATGGACCGTAAATCGCCAGGTGAAATATCAAGAGACCTTTCTAGAGACAGCAGCAGGTTTGCAATGCCTGAATGACCCTGTCCTCTGCGCTTCCTCCCTACCCTTTTGAACTCCTGTTGTTTATTCCCCTGTGATTGTTTTCCCTGCATCGTTGGTGACCACAGATGTTTTGAGTCAAGGACCCAGCGAAGTGTCTCCCGAATACGTCAGGTCCAGGAGGAGAGGGATTGTGTCTCTGGGACATTATTTCTTCACTCTGTCTCAGCAACTGAACGTGTTTCCTTTTCATTGTCTTTTTTTGGAAGCCGTCCATCGCCGGCAGCACGGCCATCAGCTACAAGAACAAGAAGGCGGCTTCCAGCAGGACTGGTTCTTGCTTAGTCAGTCAGTCTTCGCATTGAGGCAACATCGTGACAATCCAAAGGGCCTTTCCTTAAAGTCCAAGTACATCAATAAAGTAGCCCCTCCCCCAGGCCTTGCCAAACTTTTTTTTCTATCAAGTCCTCAACAGCCTCCATATGCTTAGAGCTTCCTTGATATCTGGCAATGGTGGGCCATAAATTGGAATATTCCAGAAGAACAGTCTTCACTTGCAGCACATGTTCCATCTCAAGATCTTGGTGCGGGCACCGTGGCTTTAAAGAGCTAAAGCATTTAGCTTGGAAGAGAGGTCAGTGGAGACCCACCCCTGTAATCAAAGCCCCGGAAAGGGGACGGTTTGAAGGGACAAAGGTTGTGTTTCCTGGGGAAGCACAGACCAAAGGTCTTAATTCTTCATAAGTAAAAATGTTTTTAAGTCAGAGAACAGAAACTGGCTGTGTTGCCTCAGGGATAGCAGGAGAAGTGTTTAAATAACAGCCAGGGAACTTAAGACCAAATTTAAGGAATTCCTGGCATTTGGGGCTGTGGCCTTGACCACACATTGCCCTTGTGGCCTGTGGAAGCACTTTCTCTGAAGAACTTAAAGCAAAGGGTGACAGTGTGCTTGGGGCATTTTGGCCTGCTCCAAGTCATCCCTTGAGGTCCCACCCATGTTCCAGGACTACAGATTATTTTATTTCACTTACTGTAGATGGCACATGACGGCAGACATGTGGTGAACAGTGCAGGTTGGACAACTTGGGGCCAGCTGGTTTCTGGGGTGCAGACAGATCTGGGGAGTCAGTCTTTGTAACAGAAGACATCTTGACTGTCCTCAGGCCAAACCACACTCGCTTTTGAATCTTGGGTTGACCTCGCCAGGTTATTGGTGGCCTTTCTACCCCCTTTTCTTTCCAAATAAAACAAAGGCAGGCATAGGAGGGGTGTGTATTGTAATAGTAGTAATTCGTTGAGCTTTTACTGTGTGCCTGTTACGACATAAAACCTTTCCATGGCTCATTCCATCTGTGCCTCCCCCACAACCCTGTACAGTAATGCTGTTAGTACAGCCACTTTACAGATGGAAAGACTAAGTCTTCCAACAGTTAGTGAGCCTGAGGTCAGGATTCCAACCCAGATGAGAGGCGGTGCCCTGGCTAGTTTACTCAGTCTCATCAGAGTTCAAAACCTGCTTCCATCTCTCTCTGGCAATACTCTAGGTCACATTGCTTCAGTTCTCTGAGACTCAACCCCTGGGGGGGGGGGTTGTTTGTTTGTTTGTTGTTTTGTAAAAGTGGAGGAAATAATTCTGATTGCACAGGGCTAAATTTTGCAAGGAAGATGACATCAGGTAAATAAATTCCCTGTGCAGTGTCTGGTCTGTAGTAGGTGCTCACTTTGTTCATTATCTTCTCCCTGTTTTTGTTTTGCTTTGTTTTTTTCCTCCCTTTCCTTGCACTTTTCCTGGTCTGTACCACTCCTTCATGATGTCCCTGGTTCTAATCAAGCTTCTGTCAGTGACAGGCAGGGACATTTTGCAGCTCAGCGTCCCTCTGACTGATGTCAACTGCTAATTCTTTAAATTTACATATCATCTTTCTTCCCTGGAGCTCATAGCACTTAGCAGACAAGTGGGCACAAATGATTTAACTAAGTGAAATCCAGAGGCCTGCTCATCTGGAGATTCTGCAAACTAGTGGATTAGCTCAGATGTCAGCACTGAATTATGAGCCTTCAGCTGCTCGCGCTGAGCACGCCACCAGCATTAATCCCTGGTCTTGCAGTGGTCCTTTAAATCATGCGTAGTGATTATCATCCTGCTGTGAGAGAGAGGGGAGAAGAAATGCAAGGAGAGGGGAGGGGCTTCTGAGGGCCCCTGGAAGAGGCCTGCTCGTGCCTCAAGTTCTAGTAACCGGATGAGCAAATAGAATGGACCCAGATGAAACCCAGTCAGCCCACTTCCTCATAAACCACACGCATTTCACTTACCAAATTCTAACCATTATGCTGTGATTCCCCTGCTGCTTAAGAATGCAAATTCACACAAGTGACAGTATTCCTGCCAAGCAGTTTTCAGGCAGCAAGTGGGTCTTATTTGTGAAACTGTGAAGGAAGAAGGCTGAATAATAACTCTCTGAAATCTGGTTTCCTTTATAAACGAGGTGGAAACAGTAAGTGCTTGGAAGTGACCAGGCGCATAGGAGCATTTGGGGGCTCTCGCTGGGGTCTCAGTCAATGGTGTGCCTCCAGAGGTCACCCTGTTATTGTTGGTGCACCTCACCTTTGAAAGGAGCTGTTGGCTCAGGAGAATGGAAGGATTGTGAAGGAATTATCTGAATCCGAGCCACTGCCAGCGTCTAGCAGATTCTCCCTCTGTCAGGTTTCCAATGGACAGGCTCCTAGCACTCTTTATCCATTCATTTGTTCATTCACTCATTCATTCATGGGAACAAAATTTCCTTGAGTAGTGCCAAAAAAATGATCGAGAAAAAGGAAGGGGGAAGAAGCAGTACCAAACCCTAAATGTGCAAGGCCAGGACCTTACGAGAAACAGTTAAATTATGATGCCAGATAATAGGTAGTTACCTGCCAAAATCCAAAGAAAATGGCCTCCAGTTCTTTTAAAAGCCAGTGAAATCAGTGGTGTAGTCAGTAAACACTGGAGTTGTTGAGAGAAGAAGGGGATTAATGTTGCATGTGCCAGAAATGATTAGGAGAGGAACTGGCTAAAGAGACGGGGTAGGGGAAGAAATGAAGGAGCAAGGAATTATAGGTAAAAGAAGAAAAGGAAGCACAGGCCCAGTGGGGAAACCACTTTGCCTCAAACAGAGTGTGGGCTGGGGGGCAAGGCACCTACAGGCAGTTGAAATGGAAAATTGACTGCAGAAAGTTGGGGAAACCCTTAATGAAGTCTGGGCACTGCAGAAAGTTAGGGAAACCCTTAATGAAGTCTGGGCTCTGCAGCCTGTCTACCTTGGACAAGTCCCTTTAACCTTTCTGAGCCTCAATTTTTTATCATGTGCAAAGTAAGATTAGTAAATCCCAGTTCACAGGCATATAGCAAGGATGAAATAAAATAATGTATCCCAATGTGCTTTGCAACCTGTAAAGCATTATGCAAATAGGAGTTGTAATTATTATCATTAATAGCGCTGGCAATAAGATCTGATAGGAGAAGCCTAGGTTTGGAAGATCACCGAGTATCTGGTTACAGTATCAGTGTCTCCTCCCTCTGCAGAACTTCATTGTTAAAATTCTCTTCCGAAGATGGGTGCTTCTTAGTTATCTGTGCTGATTTGAGCCTCGAAGAGGTCAGATGTTGTACGTAGGTAGACAGACATGGCTCAGACTGGCGGAGGAGCCACAAAAGGAATCTCACATATGTACCCTAAACTGGTCTAATTTGATTTCAGGGAAGGACAGCTTCTGAAGCAATAATCCCAGACAGTCTAGCAAGAGGAAGGGGCTTAGATGAGCTAGGGAGGTAGACAGGAGGGCCAGAGAGTTGGGGAGGGAGGAGCTGGTTCTAGGCCAATGATGGGAAGTCAACCACAAGCTCAGCTCTCACAAGGGCAAACCAGTGATCAGGGAGGGTCGTGTGTTGCCTCAGGGCTCTGGAGCCCCAACCTGTTCTTTCCTGACAAGCCCAGGATGGTCATAACCCCTGTTGAGTTAGAAAGCACATGTCTCAGACTAACATGGCATCACATTAACATGACCTGAGGAGTCTGACATGCCCATGTTCCACGCTGGGTGTGTAGTAAAAATGTGTCCCTGCCCTCTTGCAGAAGTGTTCAGCCCAAGATGCCCCTATGTCTTCAGGGCCAAAAGAAGACAGGGAGATGTCCTCCTCAGATGCACCTTGCCCTCTGTACATGTGGCCAGAGTGCTCTTGAACCAGCAAGTGCTAGTCTCTGCACCTGTGTCTGCAAGACATGGGGTCTGTCAACCACAATGAGAAATCTGTCTTTCACAGAAGTGTCTGATGTATTCAAAATCAATCCTCCAAAAGGGTCAATCTCCAAACATTTGGACTTGGTGAACCTTTAATTTCCCAGAACATGTATATTCTCTGCTAAACACATAGCCTTTGTTATGGCAATAATGACCGTATCTTTATCATTGGAGCTGTCTGTGTATGACTGCTTGAGAAAGGTCAAGTTCAGCCCTCCCTGGAGCGTACAAGGAAGGGGGTGGAACGTTAGGCATCAGAGTCATCATACTCAGCCACCACCCCCTGTTCTGTTTGAAGCTGACATGGGCTTCCAAGTCACAGGCACAGGAGCCCAGGCATCATCTAGCAGCACTGGCAGAGACAGAAGGTTTTAAATGTCTTCCATTTGGACAGTGCCCAGCCAAGACGTCAAAGGCTTGAAACATAAAACACCTAAGCCAGAGTCACCTCCAATCTAGCAGCCACTTCACCCCCTGGAAACTTTTCCCTTATAATTCAGTTTAGACTGCACTGACCCTTCAGGTAAGCCTAAGATGAGTAAGACATGGACCTGGCCTTAGACTCTAGGGAGCGAAGACAAGCCAAACACAACCAGCCAACACCTAAGACCAGCTACACCACGTGCTATATGTGTGATACAAAAAAAGTGATACAGAGAAGTAAGAGATTTAAACACTGAAGAAAGGGCTTCAAGAGGAGAATCAGGGTTCTGAAGACACATCAAGGAGGGGACACAGGACCTGGGGAACAAGGACAGGAATTTTAAAAATTTTTAAAAACCTGGTCCCAGCTTTTTACTGGAGGGGCTACAGCTGTGAAGTAGTATCTTTCCCAAGCATTTATCAAGGATCTCTGTTTGGGTTTTTTTTCTCAGATGACAGGAATTTCTTGCGGCTGCAGAGTGACGGCCGGCGAGAGGGTCAGTACGGGCGGCTCATCAGCCCACCTGTCCACCTGCCCCGGAGCCCCGTGTGCATGGAGTTCCAGTACCAAGCCACGGGCGGCCGCGGGGTGGCGCTGCAGGTGGTACGCGAAGCCAGCCAGGAAAGCAAGCTCCTGTGGGTCATCCGTGAGGACCAGGGCGGCGAGTGGAAGCATGGTCGCATCATCTTGCCCAGCTACGACATGGAGTTTCAGGTGGGGTGGTGGAGGAAGTTGGGTGGGGAGATCCGTGGGAATCGTGATCCGTATTTCAATATTTCAAAGGACCGTGCCCATTCATCATTAGGGGACACGGTTAAGCGCTACTGTTTTCATTGTGCTTCTCAAGTCGCCATGGCAACTAAATGACACTCTTATTTGTTATTCAGAATGTGCCTATCTCTACACCCAGACTTGGTTCTTTGTTCCTCCTATTGCCTTTTATATTGCTGAAATCTTCTCCAACAAATGTTTCTTCTCTCCATTTTATTTTAGATTGCTATCAGGTAGGCTGACAAAGGGACACAGAAGCCAGGGAAATAAACAACAAACAAACCCTCCACACACAAGGGAAGGGGTGTCGAGCCCCTCAGAATGGAGGAGGAAAAGGGAATGCCCTCCTAGACCTGTCCTGGGGAGCAAGAAGGAGCACAGGAAGGGGGCAGATACAGTTTGCTCTCTGTGGTCAGCAAACCTGAGAGAGTCTTAAACAAGTGGCTTCTCTTTCAACAGCTCTAAGAATTGAGTTATATTATCTCTGTCCCATGGAGCAAGAGACTGAGGCACAGATGGGCACGTGCAGCTGTAGCTGCATCTTGGGTAGGAGTCGACACACTGGATGAGGTGACTGAGAACCAGCCAAGGCATTAACCTGCTCCTCCCCAGACGAGGAGCAGCAACAGATGGCTGGTGAGGCAGCCAACTGCTCGCTCAGCTTGCCAGAGGACATGTGCTCGTTTGCAGAAAGAACCTGGGGAGGGCGAGAATGAGGAGTGATTGAAGACCGCAGAGCAGAAAGGGCTTCCGTGGGGAGGTGGGTGGGGAGCAGGTTCCCACTCACTAACCTAATACATGCATTCTAAGTGCCCATTTGCATTTTTGTCTAACCCACTAGACAGTGAGTTTCTCTACGCAGAAGTGTTGTTCATGAGATTGTATTATTGTCCTTGTGCCTAGCACATAGTAGGTGCACAGAAGCCATCACTGAAAGGGCAAATTATTTCCTTCTTAGAGGCAATAATGGACCCCTCAGGGTCATAATGCAATGGGACCCACGAGACAAACTTGTATGCTATATTTCTCACTTTACCCACTCCTGCTCATGTCCTCTGAGTTTTCAAATACCTGGACTGGCATTTGAAAAAAATTCATGAGAAAGAAACTTCAAAAATAGCTAGGGAAAATTTAACCCCTCTTTAAACACTCCTAAATTGTGGTTCTTTTAATCAATGCATCCTAGTTGCTGGACAACAAATATCCATCACCTTGTTATATTTTTTCATTCCCCCCAAATATGCATTTGATTTGAACCAACTCTTTTAAAAATTAAGATCTCTAGAGCTATAGTCATGTGGCCAACAGATGTGTACCAGATGCAATAACACGTGTGTGTGTGTGTGTGTGTGCATGTGTGTACATGAATTAAGCTGGAGTTAACAAAAATCAAAAAATCTTTGCAGTTTGGACCAGGAAACTCAAATTAACCATGGCTCTGGTTCTTTCATCTTCTAGATTGTGTTCGAGGGGGTAATAGGGAAAGGACGTTCAGGAGAGATCGCCATTGATGACATTCGGATAAGCACTGATGTCCCACTGGAGAGTTGCATGGGTATGTGACAACTGATTATGCATGGCTCTTCTAAATAAGACCACCAAGGGCTGGGACAGACAAGAAGAAACAAGAGGCCATTTTCAGACCAATCATTCCCCAGTGGGCAGAGCAGGTGGCAAGGTGTGAGAGTAATTGTATCTTGGGCTGAATTCAGGATGGGAAAGTGTGAGATGAGGTAAAAGCTGTGTCCCTGTTCCCAATCAGCCATAGATGTGCACTAAGTACATGAAGATTCAGGGTGCCGAGATCCCATCATCAGACTCCAGTTTTTAGCAAAGAAAATGCTAGAGGACAAGAGCAACTGCCAGTCAGAATTACATGCCAGAAAGGTTTGATGATTTAATGGAAGCCTTCAGTATGAGCTAAAATAGAACACGTGGTACATAAGAGGGATAATACAATTACCAAGCAGTTCTTTTATGTGAATGAGTTGCAGGGCAAAGTATGGCATGTGAAATAAGATGCCACATTTTGCTTTAAAACTAATACCTGTAATGCCCAAGTCCTGGAGCTATAGGATTAAAACATTGCATACCAGGTGACCGACATGGGAGGGACACCATTATGGTCACCTTGGTCAGAAATGCAGGGTAGCAGCCTTCCTGAGGGTATACATTTTACCCAAGGCCTCCTCCTATAGCAGGGGCCACCCCAAGGTTACCTTGACCATCTCTCATCAGAGTCATGGGCACTCCCAAAAGCAAGATAGGAATCCTGAGAAGGAACAGGACTAGAGTAGTGGTAATGAGTTACCAAGTCCTTTTCTTGGCCCACGAGTCCTAGGTTTGTGCATGCCTGCTGATGTCAGAAGCAACTGGGACCACCCCAGTCCCCTTAGGCAACTCTCAGACCTCGGGCATCTAAAAGTAATCCTGGCTCTGAGAAAGTAATCAGTGGTAAGTGACTGATTACAATGCTTTTGGGACCCATTACTCTGGAAGGACTTTGTGTTCCAAAGCAATTTTGAGAATCCTCTCTACCCACCCCAACCCCCGTGATGATGATATGTTAGACAGAACATGTAGAGGACATGGAGCACTTTCTATGGAGTATTACCAAATAGCCTAGTGGAAGTTGTCATTGTCATCATTCATACAATTATTTCTTCCCTTTATCTAACTCAAAATTTTTTTGGTTTTTTTTTTCCAGAACCCATCTCAGCTTTTGCAGGTGAGAATTTTAAAGGTAAAAAAAAAAAATAAAACTTTTTTTTTTTTTTTTTTTTTGCATGCCTTTTCCCTCCCCCTTGTGATGTGAATTTGGTGGTGGGGGAGTAAACTTCCAAATTTGACAGAGCTCTCAAGAGAAAATAGGTGCCTCACCTTCCCACCACTAGATGGCACCAGCAACACCTGTAGATTCACGGATTGAGATCCTCACTGTCTCTTGTTTAATTAAAGTTTAGAAACCTATAATAGAGACAAATAGGGTACAGATAAACCTTTCAGCCTTGAATTGTCCAACGGGGAGCAATGAAGCTGAAAATGCAGGAGAGGCGAGAAAGAAGAGGCTATGGGAAACCAGAACCAAAAAAAAAAAATGTAGTAAATTAAAAGTGAAATGAGGTGGCAATGATTTATTTTAGCCTGAAGATGGTTTCTTTCCAGCTCCAGGGTACCAAGGCAGCAGTCTCAATTAACCCCCGGTTAGGCGCAGTGGCAGGCAGTCTTGTGAGGGATGGATGTTAGGAAAGACAGGAGGAGTGGTAATCGTGAGGAGGAAGAGTTGCCAGATTCAGGAACTGGTGTCTTGTAAAGGGACTAAGGAGACACATAGGTGATGGAGTTAGAGCACTTGAAATTCAGGACTTAAAAACAGAAAAGGACATTTTCTCCCTAAGAAAGTAAAGAGAGCAAGGCAAAGAAATAATTTGGGATGCTTGCCTCATCCAGGAAAATAAAAAGTCCTCCAATCTTGGGCAGTAGTTCTATCAGTGCTTTGGTAATGCAGCGGGTCTGCATCTCACCCACTTTGCAGTCCACCTTGATGACACTGTTAAATGTCTAATGCTAAACACTTAGAAGTCACTCTAAATGCTTCCCTGCAGTTGGCCTGACAAGCACTCTTGGAGACCCTGACCCCCACCTAATGACAGAGTTTTCTGCCTGCAGTTTGAGGGCTGCTGTACCCTGTTTGTACTGGCTGGGTTTAACCCTATAGGTGACAGCATTTCAGAGATAAGGACAGCCATTTTTATATCCCATGTCTAGACTAGTTATCTTTACTCTCGTTAATCTGTCCAGCTTCTGGCTAGAAAGAGATGAATTTCTGGTTTGCCACCTAGGTATATTCCCGGACTTCAAATCATCTCACTTAATTTGCCACTCAGCACCCAGAGCTCTAAGGGGAAGGAGAAAAAGTGACACTAGAGAAGAAAATGAAAAAAATGTATTTTTTTTCCTCACTTATCCTTCCTCGCCTCCCCAAACTTCATGCCACTCTGCATTCCACATTTTAAAGTATTAGTAGTATTTGTGTGCATATATTTGTGCTCTCCGGGTGTGAGATTTATGTGAATGCAAATCCTAAGTATTGGAAGGAAAGCTGAGATCCAAACTGAACGACTTGGATTACAGTTGAATTCAAGGTCTAACCTTCAGGACCCAAGGTAATGCTCATACTGGGGAAGTGAATCCTGCTCATGTTATTTCACCTGACTTTCTTTGGGTCATTGAGGCTCAAAGCTCCCAGAAAGACTGGGTCAAGGTGTGCTGGCAAGTGCCACAAATGCTGTTCTGTGTGCACACCGTGTCAGGTCATGACTGACAAGTACGGTGGTTAAGGGCTTTGCCTCTGTAAGAGAACAAACAGGCCAGGCGCAAGTGCTTTCCTTGAAGCTGTGTGTACTACAGGGCTGCACGGTCCAGTTGTGTTTGCTTGTACAAAATATATGCATAAAATCTTATCCAAGCGGCAGTGCACATTTAGCCAAAATAAACACTGGGCTTAGTAGTTTGAAGGTAAGAATTTCCAGTGTGCTCCTGGTGGGCTTGTTGTGGAAGATGGCAAGCATCTTGGCAAAGAGGAAACCAAGTCTTGGGGAACAGAGACTTGGCCAAGGAACACAATCAAAATCAGAGTTGGAGTTAAGAAGGGACGATTTTGATCACAATGGCACATTTTACATGGAGCTCTGAGCTGGTAGCCAGAATCTAAGGGTCAGGGGTGGCTTCTTCTGGGCTGAGGATTGCTTGATCTCAGCATGTCTCTGTGGGCACTTTTACTCAAGCAAACCCTTCCATTTGGGAGAGAAAGAGGATGTGTGTTCCCTCTAACATAGTAACACATATTCTATTCCTCTCGAGGGCAGAACAGCAGGAACCCTCTGTTGGTTGGGGGAAAAAAATCAGTCTTTCGGTTCAAGGGGAAATAGAGAGAAGTCAGGTCTGGGCAGGCAAGATATGGAAAGTTGATGTTGAAACAGCATTAACAATAGGCAATTACATTGTTAGTATGTTTTTGAGTTGATTTTTTTTCTTTTCCATTATAAATTAACCATGTGACAGAAGTAATCCCATTCATTAGGAGAGATCAATGTATACTCAGTAAATCTTTAGGGAAATACAATAAAAGTAGTCTTTGGATCTGAGCTTATTAGGTATTCTTGATCTTTCATATTTCCAAGTATCTTTCATTTTCTGCTTCTTACTGATTTCTTGCCATGCAGCATTGCCTTTTTATTCTAATCACCTGGATTTTCTGCTTTTTATATACACTTAGATTGTGTATCAGGGTGTGTTAGTACTGAAGGGAAGCCATAGAGAAAAGAGGACCATAGACAAGGCAGAAAAGAGAAGAGAGAATGAATAAACTGAGTTGTCCTGGGATTTTTTAAAAGCCCTTTTTGTTGTTCTTATAAGTCAAATCTTAAACAATGTAGCCTGGGTATGCTTTTTTAATTTTTAATTTTCTGTTTTTTTATAAGCAGTAGCTATAAACATGGTGCCATCGTGCATCTTTTTCTAGGATTTGAGCTTTAACAAATTAAAAACTATATAAGGGGAAAAAAAGGATTGAAAAGTGGTGTCATTAGGTGATGGATTATTTCCTCCTTACTGATACTTTTTCAATAAAAGAAAAAAAAATAAAGAAACCAGTAAAAGTACATAAAGTCCATAGTCAAGAGTTCTGTAGTTGTTGACCAGGCGGTTGTTTTTATCAGCTTTCGGTGAAGACCAGAGATTTTGTTCCTGTTGGAGGCTGTGGGCTTTGGCAAGAGGAGCAGAGGGATCTGGGTCTGGAGCTCCAAAGCAGGGCTGCCCTTGTGGAAGGTGGTCCTTGGAGTGGAGGATTCAGAATTTTGGTCTTACACTGATGGATGCTAAAGGGAACATCCACAGTTCCTGTCGATGGCCATGAACATGGATTTGTGTCTCAGATCATTTGTGAGCATGCTGTGCCCCATCTTTTGGGTTTTACTGAGTACCTTTCTGCAGTTTTCATCCAGGTAGAACCAGAAGAAAATGAGTGTTGAGGCTGTCTCATGGACAGAGAGGGAAGTGGTCTTAAAAGAGACCTCTTTGAGCAGACTGGCAGCTGATACTGTGTCTGCCTCAGGTTTTAAGTTCTATTTATTTGGTACATACTGGCCAATCTCTGCATGTTTTTCTAATTTTTTTTATAAGCAGTAGCTATAGACATTTTGTGCTTTCACTTCTTTTTCCATCTGTAACCTCACCCTGCTACTACCTGCCTCCCAGAGTCTTTGCCACCAGTCCCCTGACTCAGGATGCGGGACCACAGATGACCTTTCTCCTTGGATCCACAACCTGTCTACTAGAAGCACTTCTGAAACACAGAGAGGGTTAAACACTATGCTTGCACGTAGTCCTCTGATGAGAGGCAGAGAAGTATTCCTAAACCCTGCCAGGGTTCCAGATAGGCAGCTGTGGTATGTGAATCCTCCTCCCCTCCCCACCCCCCAGCTTCCAGCTGCCAGATTAAGGCTAGGTGTTGCTGAGCAGGGAAGGATGGAGATCAGAAGTGTGAACCGCGTAACTGCTTGGCAGCCATCCTTGCTTAAGGGACACAGATTTCTTTGTGCAGTTGACTTGTGCACACTGCCCTTGCCTATCACAAGGGCCGGACACCTCCCCTCCCCACAAGTTTACAGTTAATCTAAACAGCTGCTGAGGTCTAAGGGCAGAAGAAAATGGTTTTTGTTGACTTCTTTTCTCTAAGAGCACAAAGGTCAAGCCCTAGTTGAAAGAAGGTAGCATAAGTGCCCCCAGAAAACTGAGAGGGGTCCGAGACCAGCCATCCAGGATTCTGAATTTAGAGGCATTTTAGACAGACGGGGGACAGAGGACAGAAAGGGGGACTCACATGGTTTCAGCCAGCTCACTGAAAACCCCCAGCGATCCTTTCTATACATGTCTCATAAAACAAATGGAAAGAGTCATTCCTCAGGGATGCTTTGTACTTTAAGATCCTTTCTCCAAACAAATCAGAGGGCATGACCACATTCTTCTACTATCTTCTATAAACTTTTCTAGAGGAGCCAACCTTTTTCTGTTGCTTGTTTAATCGCACAAATTAAATAAACCTTTTATTTGAAATGGCCCTCTTCGCCAACACTTCATTTTCAACAGGTACATAAAGGACTCCTCAGACAGGCCAAGCCTAAAACAGTTCTTATGCGCAAACAGCCTTTTCTTCTGAGCGAGAAGACTCACCAGTGGTGTCTTTCAAAATGTTTCTTTGGGGAACCTGGGTGACTCCTCCACATCCGGGTGGCATTCCATGAACACAGCTGTAGGAGATGCTTTCTCTTTTCAGGGATTGAATGGGAACCTGGCTTGACTGAGACACGCAGTCCTTAGACAGGTGCAGGCAGAGTTGAAAGGGGAGAGAGGGCTGCTTCGGGTTCCACCCCTGCTTGGTGAGAACAGGGGCCTGCAAATTCCTCCTGTAAATATTTCAGGCTTTCAAGGACATACAGTCTCTGCTGCAAGCACTCAGCTCTGCCACTGTGGCACGAAAGCAACCGCGGGCGATAGATAAACAGATGAGGATGGCTGTGTTCCAATAAAACTTTATAAAAACAGGCAGTGCGCCAGGTTTGGCCCATTAGGCTGTAGTTAGCCGACCCCTGGGTTAGAGCACAGGCTGAGGATTCAGACCACCTGGTTCCAGTCCTGGCTGCCACTTGGTAGAAGCCTGCAATTCTGAGGGCACCGAGCCATCCCTGGGGCTTCACTGTGGGCTACTCTGCCCTCCTCAGTTTTTTACCAAGTGAAACCAGAAAATCACTTATCCTCTCAAGTCCTCATGTCTCCCATTTGCTGATCATGAGGAATAACAAAGGTTCATGTGAAGACCACAGACCAATGGCCAACAAAAATTAAAATGTCTGCTCATTCCAGCTCTTGTGACAGGCACATTTCCAAATTGTTTAGGAAATTGGTAGCCATATTTGCAAATAGAAACGAAAGGAACATGACCTAATGTGTGAATTCTTTTTTTTTTTTTTTTTTTTTTGCCTATCCATGGCTTCTCAGAATTCAAATTCTTTGCATTCACATTGCTTTTCTCTGAGGAGCTCAGAACTTTTCCAGTTGGGAGCCTGCTTAATCGTGCAAATACATTTGGAGTTATTGACTACTTACATATCTGTTTCTCATTATCTCAAACAACGGAAAAATTTTTTGGAGAATTGGGGGTGGAAATTAATGAAAAATAGTTGGGGCATTGAAAGCATCATCCAAATGCAAAGAAAAAGAAATGATGAGAGTAAGTGATAGAAGTGGGAATGATCAAAGGGGACGTTAGGAGCATGTCATCAGGCCTGTGCAAGGCTGAAGTCTCAAGGACATTCTCTCTCCCAGGTCCCTCACCCAGGGTCCTCTGTTGTAAAACAATGGCCTAGTCACCCCATAGGGCTGAGGGGACTAGTGGGGTTAAAGTCGAGCTACTCATTAACCTGGGCACCTAGTGTAAGTGTCTTCTGCCCAAAGTGGGCACCTTTATCCTTCTCCTCATAGGGGCACCACAGGCAGAATCTCTTGCACTTTCTGAGAATAATTTCTTTGAAGTACCAGGAGTAGGTCATCAACATTTTTTAGGGAGTCTGAACATTGGTCCAAAATATATTCTTCCATCCTTCTACCCAGCCATCAATCTATCCATCTGTCCATCTATCCTCTGTTTCATCCATCCTTTTGGCATTCATTGAACAGCTACTGTTGGTGGGGAAGTTGCTTTGGGTAGGGATTGAACCCTAACTGATTTATCACCTTCTTCTCTGTAACTGGTAAACCACAGTCTCATCAGCACACAACCTTTCAAGGCTGAGCCACAGTCCAAACAGCACAGTCCACCTGCCTTTGAGAGTTGACTCTCTTTAGCTAGAGAATGTTCTAAGAAACTTCTGGCCCCCCCAAACTTCAAGTCACCCCAAAACTGCACATTAAAGGATGAGGAAAGCATTGTTGTATCCTCTCTTTTCTAATCTCCTTAGTATTAAAAGAACAAACTCACACAGTATGGTTTCTCATGTGTGCAAACACATGTACAAGGAAAATGTTTAAAGGGCCAATATAATGTACCCAAATGGCTTCTGTCACTCATGTTTTCTACATATTGGTAATTTTAGGGGAAGGAGCATAGGTAGGAAAGGAGAAAGATGGTTTTATACCTAAAGTGGAGTCTGTTTTCAAAGGCAGAGCACAATCTGGTTCTGAATATATAACCCACATGTTATATTTAACCTTCCCCAGCAAGCGGGAAGATTCTCCCTACTCGCCCCAACTTTGCCTCTATCATCAGAAACATTTTAAGAGTAGCATTAAGGGCCTGGCGCGGTAGCACACACCTGTAATTGCATCTGTTTGGGAGGCTGAGGCAGGAGAATCTCAAGTTCAAAGCAAGCCTCAGCAAAAGCAAGGTGCTGAGCAACTCAGTGAGACCCTGTCTCTAAATAAAATACAAAATACCGCTGGGGATGTGGCTTATGTGTCAAGTACCCCTGAGTTCAACTCCCAGTACCAAAAAAAAAAGGAGCATTAAGGTCTCAGACCCAGCACTTTGAGTCTTGGCTGGTGTATTTAATGTTGGAAACCAGCATTTTGACTGAAGGAAAGTAAACCTTTAAACTGAGACCACCTGGTGATAACAGAGGGAACATGAGTAGTTGAAACCATGTTCTGCTTGACAAAAATTGGCGCTCCTGCCTTTGGGGCCTGGTCAGGTGTTTTAAATGGGAACTTAATCACCGTGGATTTACCACCTCCCTTTTCTCTGAGAGGCAAGCTGCAGTCTCACTAGAGGATGGCCCTCACTATGGAGCCACGTCAGAATCAGGGGCAAACCTGGGGATACCTCGTGGGGAGAAGAGTGATGGCTCTGAGGAACTCCATGCCCACCCTGCACTGTGTTGCTTCCCGTGCATTCTGTGAGCTCACATGAAAATCCAGCAGCAGGGTGGTTGCCAGGCAGCAGATACTCCTGGTGACCTGAATCCAGAGTTGACACCAGTTCACTGTGACTTGCAAGCTGGCCACTTCAACAAAACTGTTTTCAGCATCTTGCTTTCTCTTTGTCTCCATTCTGTTCATAATTTCCAATTCGAGGACACATAAAAGAGACAGAGCGTCCTTTCATAGCTTCAATAATGAAATCATTAAAAGACAGAAAAAGCTTAAGGACAAAGAAAAAGAGAGTAGGTGATCATGTGGGAGAAGACGAGATTGCAAAAGAGGTCTTGGGGGACCATGAGATCTTTTCTGCCCGAGAGGCACTAGGAACCTGCACCTCAGTGGAAAGGGATCCCCAAACCCAGAGGAAGTGGTGACCAAGAGCTGACAAGTTGGGCAGGCTTTGAAAGATTTTTCAAGGGAAATGTCTCATTTTTCTGTCCCTTCTGAGAAGACGTTAGAAGTTCTGACACACCTCTCAGCTATTCCCAAATAAAAGAGACGCTTGTGAGGGTTCAGGCCACTGGAACTGCAGAACACTGACTCAGAATGAGGCGTCTGTTTCACACTCGTATTTTATTCACTGAGCATTCCTTGGGTGCCCTCTTTCACATACCCTCAGGAAACACCAAATCGAGAGTGATTTCCTCGGCATGAGGAGCTCAGAGTCTCATGGGGGAAGACAGGAAATATAAACGAGGCCTTGACTACATCCCAGGCAGAGGTGCTCCTCACAGAGTAGGACACATGAAGAGACAGGAGGGTCTCCTTCCATGGCTCCCCTCCTGGAGTCCCCTATGGGTAGAGAGGACACATGTTTCTGGCCACCAACACTCAATGCAAGAATCTAGAGAGGCATTTTTCTTAGGTTAAGCCTACACCGTTTTTCAGAAGTAAAGATCCTGTCTGGCTTTGGCAAACTCAAAGGCGCCTAGTCCCTTTCTGGGCCAGACTCTCAACTGATGTAAATCTTTGGGAGAATCAAGTTGTAGCACTGTTTTGCATCAAGTGGGACTCTAGCCAGTCTTTCCCCCAGAGTTACCCTGGGCTTAAATCTACTACAGCATCTCCATGGTAACCAGAGGCCTCCAGTGAAGTGGCTGCCTTCTAGATCCCCTGCCCCGCCCCTCCCTGCTCTGTCTTTCCCATGATTGAGAAGGATCTCACTCTGCTCTCACTTACTCTTACCCTCACGTGCCCGCAATCGCTTTGTGCCCACATTTTTTGGTTGCAACTTCCCTTCTAATCTGCTTTGTAAATCCTCCACCCAATTAAAAAAAAATGAAGATGCGTTAGTCATTGCTTGACAGTGGTAATTGACCTGTTTAGACAAGACCAGGCCGATTTCAATGGGCACAGAAGCCTTGGCAAGCCAAAGTGGAATTTACCTTCAAGTCTAGCCAGCCTAATTAATACATTGTTTGAGAAAGCTGGCCAGCCAGACCAAATATGGTATTTCCACAACCTGGAAGGAATCTGCCCAGATAAACTACCCTGAAGTCATTTCAGCATCATTTTCTTGTGTGTATTTGCACGTGTGTGTGTGTGTGTGTGTGTGTGAGAGAGAGAGAGAGAGAGAGAGAAAGAGGGAGAATGACAATGCTTCTCTATTTTATAGAGTAATTGTGGATAAACAGGAAAAATAGCTTTGTTATCCATACTACTCACCAACTGGATATTGGTTTAACCTCTCTGAGCCTCATCTGTAAAATGGGTGTAAGCTACCTATCTCATAAAGGGGATGAGTAGAAGATAATAGCGATCGTTTGAAAGTGCGCAGCACACACTAGCCCCCTGACCCTCCCCGTGCGCCCCAAAGCATGTATGTGTTTCTCTTTCTCTCTCTTCTCTTTCTCTTTTATTTATTTTTGAATTGGTTTTTGAGTAGTGCGCATGCTCTCAGCCTAGCAACACTTTCTGTGTCTCTCCCCCAGGGGGCACCCTCCCGCCAGGGACCGAGCCCACAGTGGACACGGTGCCCGTGCAGCCCATCCCAGCCTACTGGTATTACGTAATGGCCGCCGGGGGCGCCGTGCTGGTGCTGGTCTCCGTCGCGCTGGCCCTGGTGCTCCACTACCACCGGTTCCGCTATGCGGCCAAGAAGACCGATCACTCCATCACCTACAAAACCTCCCACTACACCAACGGGGCCCCTCTGGCGGTGGAGCCCACCCTAACCATTAAGCTAGAGCAAGACCGCGGCTCGCACTGCTGAGGGCCGAAGCAAGAACAGCACCCAAACAAACAAGAAAGACTGCAAACACGTTGCCTCGATTTTGCACTTTTTTCTCCTCGCCTAGTCTCTGTGTGAACTCCCAGACCTCCCTCCCGCTGTCCCCGACCCGGAGCTCTCCATCCACCCCTTCCACGCCCCTTGGATTCTTTTCCTTTGCTTTGGTTTTTCGTGTCTGCCTTTCCTTTTTTCTTTTTCTTCCTCTCCTTTCTTCTTCTTTTTCCTTTCTTTCTTTTTCTTTCTTTCTTTCTTTTTTTGTTTGTTTTGTTTTGGTTTGTGATTCCAAACCAACAAAACCCAACTCTAATGCTGCATCTTGGAATATAAGAAGAGATCACCCCTAAGCACTTCACAACTCAAAGCTCAGCTGGTTTTGTTCCAGAGACTGGTTCTCCTGTTTCTCCCCTTGCCTTATCCCATCCCTCCTCTCGGTGGGCAGGCTGCCAGGAGTCTTGCGGGGAACCTGGCTCTGTGTGTATGTACATAGTATACACTCGCCATGTGAATAGCTGTGTGTGGGTATGTGTGTGGGTGTGAGAGAATGGTTCTTTGTGGGGGGAGTGTGTGGGTGTGTGTGGAGTGCCCCATTACTCTTGTGTTACTTCTCCCGGGGTCATTTTTCAGGAAAATAATATACTGTACAAATTTTGTTTACTTGGAGAAGAGATTGAAGCTTTTTGTTGCCTTATCTAGCTCTGGCTGGGTTTCTGTTGGCTGTCATTGTCATCTCCAGATACCTAGAGAAATAGAGGCCACATGGAATGTAGTGTGGCCCTTCCCATCCCCATCCCCATCCCCAACCCACCTGACCCAAGAGGAAGGTTCCCCCAGTGCACTCAGACAGGAGCCCTTGGCCATGTCTGCCGGCGTCTTTGAAGTCACGAGATAACAGCCATTGAGTGTATGTGGAACCATCTCTACTTCCAGCCCTGAAGCAAACCTGGCTCATGTTGCCTTATAAAAGAGAAGCTCATGATGAATGTTTAGCTTTTATCAGTTAAGTCCAAGTGTGGAATAAGTCATAAAAAATAAATCTGGGACCGATGTAGGAAAAGCAGTAGTCTGTTCAAATTCAGAGCAGGAGGAGAGGGAGGAGAGAAGGGAGGAGAAAGAAAGACTGAAATGTTGTCTTTGTAAAGTGTCCTAGTGGGGCCCTCCGTGGGATGGGGTCGAGGAAGAAGATATTCTTTGGTATGATATTGGTCGTTGTAATAGCATTTGTAAAATATGGGGGGAAAGGGGGATCACTTGCTTTCTTTTCATGGTGTTAATGTGTGCCTGAATCTATAGCTGCTAAAAAATAAGGCTGTCCACCTGATTTACTTAAATATTATGAAAGAATAGAAAGTAATCATTTGTTTAAATGTACCAGCATGGTACCCCGTAAACCATTCATGGCATCTGGCAAACATACCCTCCTAGGCTGGCCTGGCATATCCAGATGTTGCTGCATGGTCAGAGAGGAGGTAGAATAAAGGTATATCCATTGCTGCCCACTTGTGCCCACTAAGCAACGCAAGGAAAGGGATGTTAAAAAACAGTTGCCTAATGATTCTGTAAAATGATGATGGATTGAATAATGAAGCCAGCTTCACCGATAGAAAATGTGTATTTGAAGATTTCCAGTGTACTAGGGCTCAGCCTCAGGGGCATTTGTTTTTACCTTCCTGCTAGGAATCCACTAGGGAAGTGTAAAATTCTCTCCAAAGATGGTTGCCTGAGATGCAAGCCTCCAGGTACAGAAAAGAGAGCAAAATACTAATGATTTTTTTTTTTGGTTGCTTGGGAGAGAGCCTTTTAGCATTCTTACAGAATATCCAGATAGCTCCCTTCAGCATACACACTCCACTTTCCCATCTGGTTCGTTTCATCCTCCTGAAAGAACGGTGCTCTCCCCTTCTTATTCTGTTTCAAAGAGCTACTCTGTCTCAACCACAGCAGCCCTGCCAAGAAAAGCAAGATGAAAGGCTAGAGCATGGCTACCTTGAGATTTCAAAAAAAAAAAAATGTCCAACCCCAGCTGAAGATGCAGAAGGAAGCAGGAGCAGGAGGGGTCAGCAGCTCAGGATGCCTTGGGACAACTAACAAGCCAGTCACTGAGGGCTTATTATTATGGGGATCCACTGCCAGTTGAGTGTTTGGGGCCCGGCATCCCTCAGAATAATGGCCCTTCTTTTAGGTGCCCCATGGGGCATGGCAGCAAGAAACCGCCCCTGGAAAATCCAGCCAGTGTAGTGACTGGATGTGTTGCCACCTTCCTTTGAGGGTTCCCCCTTCCTTAAAAGAAGATGTGAACTTGCTGTCTCTTTTCCCAATGCCCATGTGGCATCATCATCTGTGTGTACATGCCATAGTTGAGAATATGAGGCTGTTCAACTCTTAGGGAATCCACTTCGGCTGAGGACTGATATCTCTCTCTCTCTCTCTCTCTCTCTCTCTCTCTCTCTCTCTCTCTCTCTCTCCACTTTAGCAGCTTTCATAGTATTATCCAGGTACTATGCTAAAAGGGCAGCTCTTCTGTAAAATGCCATGCCTTGCAGATTTAAAAAGCAAAATTCTGTTATTTCATGGAGGAGGGGAAGAATCACTCTCTTCTAAGAAAAATAGACTGGACAGGTGGATGCATGCGTGTGTTTGGTGTTGCTTCTCTGAAGAAAAGAGGTGATAGCAACTAGTAAAATATGAATGAGTGAGTGAGTGAGTGAAAGAAAGAGAAAGAGTGAGTGAGGCCAAGGTCTGGCTCAGGCTGGTAAAGCTCTTGCCTTACTAGAGGTTCCATGACGACACCTCCAGGAGGGAAACCCTTATTTCTGGGGTGAAAAGTCCCTTCCTTGGTATTATGCTAGCAATTGCTGTCACCGAATTGCTGGTGAAGGCAGTAAAATAAATAAATAAATATATATATATATATATATATATATA